>NC_069501.1:653211055-653583555 GCF_027579735.1 Bombina bombina | reverse complement strand
CAGCGTATAAGTGAACATCTGAAATACTTTGCCTATACAAAAGATGCCCCTTTGCCACAGCCTTATTTTCATTTCAATTATAAGATATTTAGGAATACAACTTACCATAGTTAGATGTACAAATCTGTAATAATCCATTAAAGTAATGTAAATAAAACTGGTCCACTTTTGGAAAAATAATTTGTCATTCCATGTCCAATTAGACTAATTTGCCTCTCACTATAGTAGTAAATTATGATTATCTGGGATTGCCATATAAGGGCTGGATTGTCCTTTTTATATGTGATCAGACTGATATACTTCATGACTGTGAATAACACAATTGAGCAAAAGAGGCAGAGCCCATGAGGAGACTCAACAAAGACCAAGATACTAAGCCATTGTTCATTACTATTTGAGCTCTTCTCCTGCTTTTAATATATATATATATATATATTTTAAATAATCTATGCCACAATATAAAGTTGGTCTACAATTACCTAATAATAATAAATAATACAGTAGTGCAGCTTTATATAAATGCTCATTGGCTTGGTTTGTAAAAGGGGTGGGGACATTTCTCTCAACTAATACAATCTAGAAGAATATATTATTGTCCCTTTATCTTTTATGTTTTTACTTCATGACATTTTAAAGACCTTTATACAATTAGCATCCAAATTACTGTATAAATATATCCTATTAGACTGGCAGAAATGTTCTACACATTAAGGGATTAATAATAAAATATCTAAACTTTGTTATTGGTAATCTACAATTTCTGACAGTGATGGAAAATAAATAATTTAAGATTTGGGAATAATTGAATCTTACAACTGTTAGTGATCTAAATACAAATATTGAATACTTTTTTTTTATCTATTCTCGCAGAAACAATTTTATACTTTCTTACAGGCCATGCAGTGGAACTATATTCAACAATTTATGACGGAAAACCCATTGTTAAAGCTTTAGTAATATTAGCTATCACAATGGCAAGTCAAACAATGCGATGCAGGTGGGTGTCACATTTAAGCATTTATAAAATAAATTCTCAAGCCACTTATTATTATAGAAAACATAATGTTATGGGAAATAATTAAATATAGATCAAATTTTTCATGAATAAATGGGAATGATATATTTGACACACTGCTATTAAAAAAAAAATTAGATAATTTAAGAAACTTATTATATATGGAAGAAGCTAAACTGATAGTGGTTATATATAGACTTTCCCTTTAAAATGAACATATTTACTAAGCATCTTAAGAAAGAAATTGTAATATGACAAGAACACACACTAATCATATTAATACTTTGGTACTTTGAATACCCAAATGATCATTTATGTTTTTAATATTGTGTCAATAAAAATACATATAAAAATGTGCAGAATTATATGAAATTGTTTATTGGGATTTCATTAATTGAAAAATAATTAATTTTACACACATACGTGAGTCATCATAAGTTTGGATTCAATTAGCAACTATCTTTACTTTTGCTTTGGCCCTTCTGTAAAGATCTGTGAAAAAAAAATCAAAAAAACCCTGTTACTTATATTTTTTGGGGTTTCCAATATTTATGAAAATCTGTTCTGGTTAAAGGGCAAATCTAATTTGAGCATTGTATCTAGTAGGAATGGATTAGAATAAAAAACAAAAGGAAAGCAAAAACCATCCTAAATTGGATTCAAAGTTTCATATGGCAAGCTCCAGTAGCTTGGAATGGGGCCAACTTTGATTATTATTTTTAAAAAAAAAAGGTTTACACCTTTTTTGAGAATAATTGAGTGTCTGTATCATGTCTGGGTTGAATTTAATTTTGTTTTTATTCTACCCATGAGGAGATCAGCTAAATAAAGAGCACCAATAAGGTTTGTATATGTTTAAGATAGTACTGTAATTAATAAATGATCACAGAGCAAATATTATTATTATAAAAGACACACAAGTAAAGAAATACCATAACTTGGATAATTAAAGTGATGGTAAACTCAGACGGAGTACTCATTAAAATCAGATGTAAAATCTAATAATAATATTAGTTTCATTAATGAAAAACTTACTTTTGCACTATAACTTCGGCAGCCCTGACACTTAGACTTTTTTTAATATTGCGCGTTTTCCTTTTGCCAATGAAATTGCAGATTATTAGCATTCATAAAGATTATTAGCATTTATTACTGAAGACAAGGATGCGTCATGAATAATTACAGAGCAGGTGGGACAGAACTCGAGATAGCGCTGATAGAAAAAGAAAGTTGAATGGGGGCAGAGCGTGTCAATGCAGGTGTGTATTAGAAAGTAAGTGGATTTATAAATAATGAGCAATTATATTTTAAAAACAATATAGTGACAGAAGCTTTCATATTAGTTTAATTGATTAGCCGTTATTTAAATTTGATACATTTACCATCACTTTAAGTAAAGATTTCATGACTTAAAATGTCTTACATTTTTTTAAATTTTGTTTCCCAAAAAATTAACATATGCAGATGTGACAGCAATAAAAATATTCAAATCTCATTGTTATGACCCAACTCCTTCAATCACCCTCCAAACCATTGTTTGGTATTATATTAATAATTTTAAACATTAAAGGCAATAGCACCAGATTACACTTAATGCACCAATAGCAAATTGTCTTTATCTTTTGGATTACAACTGAAAGATGTGACTTTTTAACTTAAATTAAAATATCATAAAACAAATGATGCTGAAGAAAATAATGTTATACCCTTTCTCTAATAAAAAAATGAGAACTTATTTTGTACTTAATTAAATGAAAAGCTTAATGTCCAGTATTATTTTTTTGTGTGTAGTTATGAAATACAATGTATTATGGATAAGAATGTTCTATACTGCAGTATTTCTGTGTAAAGCGAGGGTTAGTGTAAACAATCACTGTGCACAGTGTGTAATGACAACAAGTTACTTGTGTGATATGAGGGTTCTCTGTCAGTAACAGAATGTTCTATACTACAGTTTTACTGTGTGCACTGCAGTTGATTTCCTCCAATTGCAACAAATGCCCAAATAAGTGTAATACTCAGGAGCACATACAGTACTACTAACCCGGATCTTACTTTTTTTACTAGTGTTATACACTAATCCTATCAGAGTCTGTTTACACACTATCGGCTAGATTACGAATCTTGTGTTAGCCTTAAAAAGCAGCGTTGAGAGGTCCCAAAGCTGCTTTTTAACGCCTGCTGGTATTACGAGTCTGGCAGGTACAGGTGTACCGCTCACTTTTTTTCCACCACTCGAGCATACTGCAAATCCACTTACGTCAATTGCGTATCCTATCTCTTTAATGGGATTTGCCTAACGCCGGTATTACGAGTCTTGGAAAAAGTGAGCCGTACACCCTCTCCTGTCAAGACTCCTACCGCATTTAAAAGTCAGTAGTTAAGAGTTTTATGGGCTAACTCCGTAACATAAAACTCTTAACTAAAGTGCTAAAAAGTACACAAACACCCATAAACTACCTATTAACCCCTAAACTGAGGCCCCCCACACATCACAAACACTTGAATATATTTTTTAACCCCTAATCTGCCAACCGGACATCGCCGCCACTTCAATAAATATATTAACCCCTAAACCGCCGCACTCCCGCATCGCAAATATTAGTTACATTTTATTAACCCCTAATCTGCCGTCCCTAACATCGCCGACACCTTCCTACATTTATTTACCCCTAATCTGCCGCCCCCAACGCCGCCTCAACTATATTAAATTTATTAACCAGAAAATCTAAGTCTAACCCTAACCCTAACACCCCCTAACTTAAATATAATTTAAATACATCTAAATAAAATAATTATTATTAACTAAATAATTCCTATTTAAAACTAAATACTTACCTATAAAATAAACCCTAAGCTAGCTACAATATAACTAATAGTTACATTGTAGCCATTTTAGGATTTATTTTTATTTTACAGGCAAGTTTGTATTTATTTTAACTAGGTACAATAGTTTTTAAATAGTTATTAACTATTTAATAACTTCCTAGTTAAAATAAGTACAAATTTTCCTGTAAAATAAACCCTAACCTTCGTTACAATTACACCTAACACAACACTATAATTACCTAAACTAACTACAATTAATTACAATTAAATTAAATAAACTAAGGTATGAAACCCCCCCCCCCCCACTAAATTACAGAAAATAATAAAATAATTACAATTTTTTAAAACTAATTACACCTAATCTAATCCAGTTAAGGTTTTGAAGTGAGCGCCCAAAAAGTCAGAGGTGGATCAAAACGTTAAATAATTAAATTGTAATAGTACATAGTATATTACACAAGATTAAAAATCATGGATCCATGCATACATATATAACAATAAACAGTAAACACATATAGGTTAAAAAATGGAATAGTATGATCAAACAGATTTGGTACCACGTCGAATAGATAAAATACCGTCTCTTATACAGCTGTATATGTGGTGAAAAATAATAACAATAAATGTCCAAAAGAATATGCGTGTCCAAAAAAATGAATATATATGTCCAAAAAAAATGTGCAAAATCCAGTGGATGTGTCCAAAAGATATTTATCCAATAAAAAGGTTTAATCCAATAAAAAATTATTTGTAAAAAATGTTGTGTCCAAAGTGATTATGGTGTTCAATAGGTGCTAAAAAATTCTTGGATGACTCCAATAGTGAAAGATCCAATTAGGAAAATCCAGACGTTAAAATAAAAGTTAAAAAATTGTTAAAAATGTACGTGAGTAGTGTCAAAAAAAGTGGAAAAAATGGAAAAAATATATGAATACAAAAAGGCAAAACTCAAAGTAAAATAGTGAATTCAGTGATCAATATCAGTTATAATGAAGGATGTTGTAAAACTGGAGGTGATTCCTGAGTGATAGCTTGCTTTAAAATCCCATTATAATACAGTTAAAAAACCTGTGAAAAGAAATAGAAACAATACTATAGACAATTTGAAAAATACTTGTTTAGAGTATCAGAAATGTTCTCACCATTTATATGTCAACGCGTTTCAGCCTGATAACAGGCCTTTTTCAAGACTGTATAAACTGGTGAGAGATCTGGCTACTTATGGGGTAAGTAATCCAATCAGATCACTGTGTTTGGGCGCCAAAAGTTTTTTCAATTAGGGACCGCCCCTTTTTTCTTAGAATGCATTATGGGTATGGGCAACCTCTTTATTTGAAAACCGTTTTATAGTTTGTATGTTGCCTACCAAGCTTCTACTTTTAATGTTTAACAAGCCCCACTAGTATACAGGTCAGGTTGTATGCTAAAACATATGTGCGATCATGTTTACTGCCGTAACCCTCAAAGATGTCACTTCCGGTTTCGGGTAAATGGCGTCATATCTGGCTTCCGGTTTCGGTTTCACCGAATATTTACAACGGTCATATAACGATCAAAGGGACAAGACCAGTGTAGGGTCCGTTAATGTGAGTGAGGGCATTAGTTGTATATTGTATGATAACAGTGGCCTTCATGCAAATAAAAGCGGCAATTTTGATATGAATAAAACTAAAAATGGCAAATTTCATTATAATTAAAAACGGCAAACTGCATTATGAATAAAAGTAAAGGAATTTCTGTTCTTATTGTATGATGTGATGAGACTCACATCCGAATATATGTTACATTAATAATTTAGTAGTATTAAAGTGAATATTATTAAGGTCTAAAAACCCTGGATATAGAGTGGAACTGGTAATTGCAGAGTAGCGACAGAAGTACAAAATTAATAGTAACAGGTATAAACTATAATCTCTAAATGTAGATAAAAGTTACATTGTATACTCTGTTGAATTAATAATCATAATAAGAGTTCAAAGCTCCGAGTGCCTTTGTGTATACCTATGTAAATGGAGATCAAATTCGAAATAGGGATAAATTATATTAAAATTCATATAAAGAATACTGAGAGCATAAAAACCTCTATAAAACAAGTAGAGTATATAAAAGTAGAATATATATAAAAACACAGATGCATATGGTAATGAAAAATACAAACGTAAACATTCAAAAAGTTGAAGAAGGACCTAAAACAGTCCCTAAAATACAGCTAGGTGGCATGTCACTTTGTATACCAATGTTAAAAATAAAGGATAGACATTAGAACAGGTAATACAAAAATGTAGTGTATTAGACGACATGTATTGGAATAGGTTGGCATTGGCTAAGGATTAGAAGATGGAGCCTGTAATGGAATTAGGTCCTGAAAATGTCGAAGTGGCGTGGGGTACAAAAACAAATATAAATACAAACAAAAAAGGAGTCTTCAGGGGATATTTAGATTAAATCTTTTTTATTAAGCATTTCAGATTAAAATACAAATCACATCAACCATAATAGGCCGGCAACTGGTCATCTGGCCCTTACATGTAAATAACTCAAGTGGAGCATGGGAGTGGTAAGAGTTCAAGATCACTCTATAAAGCTAGCAAGTAGTCTCTATTAGCCCTTGGGCTTAAGTCCATATGTTGCACCGGGTTCCATCTTCTGTGTCTTTATAGGTGTAAGGAAAGTTTTAATGCCCCAGTGGTCCCAAGCTCACCCCCAAGGGCAACCAACATTTTAATAAGGGATAAGATAGTGACCGGTAATATCCGGGAAGGGAAAGAAAGAACTTCCCAATCTGATAATATTGGCCACTCGCAACATCAAAAAATAAAATTAACCTTAAAATAACTAAAAAAAAAAAAACCTACAACATAAACAAGTCGTTCCATATAAGTACATTTTACTATTTACTATTTGTAAACCTATAATTGCCACCACATCACGGTCTTGTCCATTCACCTGAAATTGTATGCTTCCACTGCTCTCTCCCATTGCCCCCAGGACTCTATTTCTATGGGTTAGTACCTGTCAATACTGCTCTCTCATTTTCTTGTCTCAGCATCCAATAGTACCATATTTTCTGAAAGGATTCTGTGGTGTTTTGTATCTGTGCAGCTGATTCATACATACAGAATGTTAATTTAATTCTGGACAAGATTTCCACCCATGTGGGCACACCCGTCTTCCAGTGTTTTGCTATGCTTGTTCTGGTAATGGTGCAGAGTATTCTAATGAAAGCATTAATGTGGTTATTAAGAGTTGGTAACCTGTCGTGTAGGAGAGCCTGCGATATTTCTAGGTTTATGGACTCATCCAGCAACCTACTTAGGAGTCCAGATAGGTTTTTCCAAATATCACTGACCCTCGGGCATTCCCACCACATATGGAGGTAGGTACCCACCTCCCCACACCCTCTGTAACAGAGTCTAGTGCCGTTCCTAACTGAATGAGCTGTCTGAATGGGGGTTAGGTACCACCTAAAAGAAGTCTTAATAATATTCTCCCTAAGGTCTGCACTTAGCAGGTTTTTACATGAGTCATAGAACAGTTTATCCCAATCACTTTGGTCTTTTTCTACTCTTCAGGGGATATTTAAAGGGACACTGTACCCAAAATTTTTCTTTCGTGATTCAGATTGAGCATGAAATTTTAAGCAACTTTCTAATTTACTCCTATTATCAAATTGTCTTCATTCTCTTGGTATCTTTAATTGAAATGCAAGAATGTAAGTTTAAATGCCGGCCCATTTTTGGTGAACAACCTGGGTTGTCCTTGCTGATTGGTGGATAAATTCATCCACCAATAAAAAAAGTGCTGTCCAGAGTACTGAAACCAAAAAAAGCTTTTTCAAATAATGATAGCAAGAGAACGAAGAAAAATTGATAATAGGAGTAAATTAGAAAGTTGCTTAAAATTTTGTGCTCAATCTGAATCACGAAAGAAATATTTTGGGTACAGTGTCCCTTTAATTTATGCTCTCAGTATTTTTTATATGAATTTTAATAAAATGTATCCCTATTTCGAATTGTATCTCCATTTACGGCCCCCTAACTTTATATTAAAATTAAAATTTCCCTATCTTAAATTAAATTAAAAATTTACCTGTCAAATTACAAATGTTAAACTATTATAATTATTAAACTAAAATTAAACTAACTACCAATTAATTAAAACTAAACTACCAATAAAAAAAATCCTAACACTACTGTAAAAATTAAAAAAGTATCTAATTTCAAAAAATAAAAACGAACTAAATTACTAAAAAAACAAACACTAAATTACGAAAAATAACAAATTATCAAAAATAAAAAAGAATTACACCTAATCTAATAGCCCTATCAAAATAAAAATGCCCACTCAAAATAAAAAACCCTGTAGCCTACAACAAACTACCAATAGCCCTTAAAGGGTCTTTTGTGGGGCATTGCCCCAAAGATATCAGCTCTTTTACCTGTAAAATAAATACAAACACCCCCCCCAACAGTAAAACCCACCACCCAACCAACCCCCCAAATAAAAAAACTATCTAAAATAACCTAAGCTAACAATTGCCCTGAAAAGGGTATTTGTATGGTCATTCTTTTACATTGCTCAAACCCTAATCTAAAAAAAGAGCTTTTAAGGGCCCTTGGTAGTTTGGGGGCTGCAGGTTTGTATAGTGTTAGGGGGTGTTTGTATTTTTTTTGGAGTAAAAGAGCTGTTTATCTCAGGGCAATGCCCTACAAAAGGCCCTTTTAAGGGCCCTTGGTAGTTTGGGGGCTGCGGGTTTGTATAGTGTTAGGGGGTGTTTGTATTTTTTTTGGAGTAAAAGAGCTGTTTATCTTAGGGCAATGCCCTACAAAAGACCCTTTTAAGGGCCCCTCAAAAGGCCCTTTTAAGGGCCCCTGGTAGTTTGGGGGGTGGGGGTTTGTCTAGTGTTAGGAGGGGTTGTATTTTTTTTTAGTAAAAGAGCTGTTTATCTCAGGGCAATGCCCTACAAAAGGCCCTTTTAAGGCCCCTCCCCAAAAGGCCCTTGTAAGGGCCCCTGGTAGTTTGGGGGCTGGGGGTTTGTATAGTGTTAGGGGGTGTTTGTATTTTTTTGGAGTAAAAGAGCTGTTTATCTCAGGGCAATGCCCTACAAAATGCCCTTTTAAGGGCCCTTGGTAGTTTGGGGGCTGCGGGTTTGTATAGTGTTAGGGGGTGTTTGTATTTTTTTTGGAGTAAAAGAGCTGTTTATCTTAGGGCAATGCCCTACAAAAGACCCTGTTAAGGGCCCCTCAAAATGCCCTTTTAAGGGCCCCTGGTAGTTTGGGTGGTGGGGGTTTGTCTAGTGTTAGGAGGGGTTGTATTTTTTTTTAGTAAAAGAGCTGTTTATCTCAGGGCAATGCCCTACAAAAGGCCCTTTTAAGGCCCCTCCCCAAAAGGCCCTTGTAAGGGCCCCTGGTAGTTTGGGGGCTGGGGGTTTGTATAGTGTTAGGGGGTGTTTGTATTTTTTTGGAGTAAAAGAGCTGTTTATCTCAGGGCAATGCCCTACAAAAGGCCCTTTTAAGGGCCCTTGGTAGTTTATTCTAGAGTAGGGTTTTTTATTTTGGGGTGGGTTTATATTTTTAAGGGCATTAGAATAGGATTAATCTTTATTTTTTTGGATAATTTATTTTATTTTTTGTAATGGTAGTTTTTTTTATTTTTGTAATGGTAGGATTTAGTGTAAGGCAGGTTAGGTTTTATTTCACAGGTAAGTTTGTATTTATTTTAACTAGGTAGTTAGTAAATAGTTAATAACTATTTACTAACTAGTCTAGCTAGTTAAAATAAATACAAACTTCTCTCCTCTAAGGAACAAACTGAATTCCTCAAGGTCGAGATAGAACACTTTTTAGCGACAAATGACAATAGAGCAGTCAGCGACTACACTCTTTGGGGCTCCCTGAAGGCTTTTGTTCGCGGCCTCTTTATTAAACTAAGGGCTGAGCACAAGAAAAAAACTGGCAATTCTTTAGCCCGATTACATATTACCCTAAGAGACTTAAACTCCACACACATGCTAACACTAGACCCCCAGATTCTAAACCAAATCAAGGAAATCAAGAACCAGATTGAAGCTATAGAGTCACAGCGCTTGCAAGCACGCATACAAAACTTTAAACAAACCTTCTACGCTAAAGACAATAAAGCTGATAGGCTTTTGGCTAATAAATTGCAACAACGTACTGCTGCGGCGCGAATTCCTTTCATCAAAACACCCTCGGGCATAGTTCGCCTCCCCTCAGACATCGGAGGTGCCTTTGCTAGCTATTACTCATCTTTATATAATCTAGAAAACCATACTGTTGTCGCTCCCCCCTCGTTATCCCGAGTTCAGAGGTTCTTAGAAGGTCTGTCCTTGCCCACCCTGTCGGAGGAACAAAAAACATTTTTGGAATCCCCCTTTAGTCCTAAAGAAATTAGAGACACCATCATCTCATTAAAAAACGGCAAAGACCCTGGTCCTGATGGTTATAATGCCCTTTTCTATAAAACATTTCTTCCACTGCTCTCACCCTTACTTACTAGATTGTTCTCTTCGGCCAGACATAACAGCATATTCCCCGCTGAATTCCTGGAAGCTACTATAATCACGATCCCTAAGCCCGGCAAACCTCCCAACATCTGTGAAAATTTTCGCCCTATCTCATTAATCAACACAGACATGAAAATCTTTGCTAAACTCCTGGCCAATAGACTTAATCACATTCTTCCCTCACTAATTAACTGGGACCAAGTGGGCTTCACCCCATATAGAGAGGGACCAGACAACACCAGAAGAATTCTTAACATACATCTAGAAGCCAAGAGAACAGGCTTTCCATGTGCAACTCTAGCTCTAGATGCGGAAAAAGCCTTTGACAGGGTGGGCTGGACCTATATGTTCGAGGTCTTAAGAAAATTCGATTTCCCCCCACGATTCTACTCTTGCATAGCCGCTCTATACTCTACGCCCTCGGCCTCAGTCAGAGGTTTAGGCTTTCATTCATCAACCTTCCCCATCACTAACGGGACGAGACAAGGGTGCCCACTATCTCCTCTTATTTTCACTCTGATCATGGAGCCCTTAGCGGAAGCTATCCGAATAAACCCAGATATTAAAGGAGTGGAAGTGGCGGGAGTAACTCAAAAGACCGCTCTATTTGCAGATGATCTGACTATTTTCCTAGGTGATCCAACGAGATCTCTTCCCTCCCTCTTCTCTCTACTGGAGAGCTTTGGTGATATTAGCTTCTATAAACTTAACATAAATAAAACGGATGCATATGTTATAAATATAGCCGACAACGAACTTGCAAAATTAAAGCTGAAGTATCCATTTAATTGGTCAAAACATAAGATCAAACACTTAGGTGTCTACCTGTCCAGCAATATATCCACTGTTATAGAAGCTAAACAAAAGAAACACAAAAGTTGAGAGTTGCACACTAATAAGTAATTAACTAGAGAACAGGTGCTTCCTAGAAAGATACATATGAGAACAACATAGAAAAGGAAGTGGGGATTTCACAATAAGAAATTCCCAAAAGTCTAGGTAAATCCAGCACAACTGTAAAATTGAATAAAAGCGCTACAAAAAGCTTGTATGTCAAAAACAATGTAAATATTTATTAAACAAATGCACAATACACACATTCACATTCATACAGGGGATCCCACACAAAGCAGTATTAATGAAGTACTGGCCAAAAAATTATTATCTGGTGCACCAGGGGAAATAGACCAAAAACAGTCCATTTAAACTTTGCAGGTATTTGTAATCCAATAAGTGCAGCGTTAATGCAAGAAATGGATGCAGTTATACAGTCCCCGGTGTATAAAAACCAGTTACTTCAGACTTGAACCCCCAGAGTTACTGAGTCGGTTGGTGCTTAAAAGACATAGCATAGGAGGAGCAATAAAAACACGCGTCTTTATTCACAGGTGCTGTATTCCTTTAAGACAGTGATATTCGGTATACAGATTCGTATAACATATTCTACCTGTATTTGTTCACGCGGTCGCTCCTCCTAGCTGCCTTGTACATGGAGTGTCCAGACATCAGGGGTAAGTCACGATGAGCAGGGGATCTGCTGTAAGGGCTGCCAAATACAGGTAGAATATGTTATACGAATCTGTATACCGAATATCACTGTCTTAAAGGAATACAGCACCTGTGAATAAAGACGCGTGTTTTTATTGCTCCTCCTATGCTATGTCTTTTAAGCACCAACCGACTCAGTAACTCTGGGGGTTCAAGTCTGAAGTAACTGGTTTTTATACACCGGGGACTGTATAACTGCATCCATTTCTTGCATTAACGCTGCACTTATTGGATTACAAATACCTGCAAAGTTTAAATGGACTGTTTTTGGTCTATTTCCCCTGGTGCACCAGATAATAATTTTTTGGCCAGTACTTCATTAATACTGCTTTGTGTGGGATCCCCTGTATGAATGTGAATGTGTGTATTGTGCATTTGTTTAATAAATATTTACATTGTTTTTGACATACAAGCTTCCTGTTATAGAAGCTAACTTTTACCCACTCCTACGCCAATTTCAAAATTGTGCGTTAAAATGGAATGTCCCTTGTATTTCTTGGCTAGGCAGGATCGCCGCGTTTAAGATGGTCCTTCTTCCCAAGCTTACTTACCTATTTCGCGCCCTTCCCATTCCTATCCCCAAATCCCTTATTGGTAAATTTCAAGCTACGTGTAATAGATTTGTTTGGAGAGGCAAGCATCCCAGGGTGGCCACAAGAATATTGCAGCAACCGCTTTTGAGTGGAGGCGCAGGCGCCACCAACTTAATCATCTATCATGAGGCAGCTAGATTGGCTCATATTCTTGCTTGGAATGTTAAAGCTTCCCAAAGCAAATGGAAAATCCTGGAACAGGCAACTTTTCCTGACCCCCTCCTCCTTGCGGATCTTATATGGTTACCTAAACACATTAGGGCCTATTATAAGATTAATAATCCAATTATCTTACATGCACTCCGCTTCTGGGATAAGACTCACTCCTTACCACAGATAGCGCCACACCCGTCACCAATCCATTCCTTCTCAGGTCTACTAATGGCCCTCCGAGACTCTCACCCTTCCTTATGGGAAGACCACGGCATAATACATATTGCTGACTTATTTCCCGAAGGTAGTATGATATTGTTAGCCCAATTCAGCTCTACCTACAATCCCCCTCCCCTCCTACGTTTTGAATTCTGGCGAGTGCGCAGCCTCCTGAAATCTTGGGGTTTTTTGAATTCCCCTCCAAGAGAACCTACCGCTTGGGAGAAAAGATGGCTGGCAGGTTCTAAAGTCCCACACGCACTTGCAACCTCATATAAAGACCTACTGAATCCTCCAATCTTTAATAAATCAGCTTACATCACTGCATGGGAAAGATCCCTCAACTTCTGTGCTGGACAGGACGAGTGGTCCAAGGCCGTATCGCTCACCAGACAGGCCTTGCACTGTATAACTTTGTTAGAACTATATATTAAAATATGTCTTCAATGGCACCTCACACCCCTCAGACTCTTCAAAATCTCCCTGGTTAATTCCCCCCTATGCTGGAGAGAATGTGGCTCTGTTGGTTCGCTCTCCCACATCTGGTGGGAGTGCCCTGTGTTAAAACCCTTCTGGCTTGAGATCATATGCAGATTAAAGCTCTTAGACCCTTCTTTGGAGACCACCCCACAGACCCTGCTATTTCATTTAAATATTAAAACAACAACAAAGGCAGGAGATCTCCTTAGCGTCTATATTCTGATGGCAGCAAAGCTGTCTATAGCCAGATTATGGAGGCAGAAGACTCTCACGTATCTTGAGACTATGGAACTCCCGATTTTCACCCAGAATAACAAAGCCCCATTACACTTGCAAATATGGGACCAATGGAGTCCCCTCAGATAATAATAACAGGGGTACGTTCCCTTAGTTTTCCTCCTCCTTACCAGCCCCTAACAATATCATAAAAAGTACCATTCCAGCCCCTTCATAACTTCACCGCTCTCTTCCCTCTTCCCCCCTCCCCCCCCCACCGTTTCCTCCCTTCCCTTTTTTTTTTCTTTCTCCGCCTTATTCTTTAGTATCTGACCAGCACGTTTTGCTTACTAAATTTATCTATTCTCCCGTCTCATAATGGATATGTTTAGTCCATGTTTCCCAGCATTGAAAAATTTCTGTTTTCTATAAGGTATTCTAATAACACCCACATTTTTATTCCACAGCTTACAAAATTGGACTGAGTGCTTAATATTTGTTCTTTGAACTTCAATTTCAACATCCTTTGTTTTCACACATGTTGTAAGCTTTACCCTTTAAGGCAAAAATGCCATTCAACCTTTTACTTTGTATTGTGTGTGCTTGTTTGTACTCTTGTGTCCATCTTTCAATAAAAATTATTATTAAAAAAAAATAAATAAATAAATACAAACTTACTTGTAAAAATAAATAAAACCTAAGCTAGCTACAATATAACTATTAGTTATATTGTAGCTAGCTTAGGTTTTATTTCACAGGTAAGTATGTATTTAGCTTTAAATAGGTATTATTTAGTTAATAATTGTAAATTTAATTTAGATCTAATTTAATCATGTTAAAGTTAGGGGGGTTTAGGTTTATGGTTAGGGTTAGTTTAGGGGTTAATATAGTTTAATTTAGCTTATTGCAATGTGGGGGGCTGGCGGTTTAGGGGTTAATAAATGTAGCATAGTGGCGGCGATATCGGGAGCAGTAGATTAGGGGTTGATAATTTTATTTAAGCAGCAGCGATATCGGGAGCGGCAGATAAGGGGTTAATAACTGTAGGCAGGCGTCAGCGATGTTGGGGCCAGCAGATTAGGGGTGTTTAGACTCAGGGTTTATGTTAGGGTGTTAGGTTTAAACAGTATTTTTATTTCCCCATAGACATCAATGGTGCTGCGTTACAGAACTTTTTTTTTGGTTAAGCAGTGTTCATTAGTGATATTTTCATAGAAGAATAGAGTCCCAGGGATTGGTTACCTATTAAAACGGTCTTCCCAATCACAAACAATTGTTAAAATAAGAACTTGTCCATGATTGGTAGATATGACCTGTTCAGAGAGTGTAGTCTGTGAGGATTGGCTACTAGTCATTAACTATAGAAGTATAGCAGGAAGTGTAAGGTTTTGGTTACCTATTAAAACGGTCTGCCCAATCATGAACAGTTGTTAAAATGTGAACTCGTCCATGATTGGTAGATATGACCTGTTCAGAGAGTGTAGTCTGTGAGGATTGGCTACTAATCATTAACTATAGAAGTATAGCAGGAAGTGTAAGGTTTTGGTTACCTATTAAAACAGTCTGCCCAATCAAAAACAATTGTTAAAATGAGAACTTGCCCATGATTGGTAGTTAGAGAGTGTGGTCTTTGAGGATTGGCTACTCGTCATTAACTATAGAAGTATAGCAGGAAGTATAAGTTGTTTTTTTGTTTGTTTGTATGTAGAATACATGCAATTGAGCAATGATTATTTAGAGAGATATCATGGAAGATCTGAATCCTGCATTATGTACATCATTAAGGTAAAAAACAAATACTTTTTGTTTTATAAATAGTTTTAGAAAATGGAGTTAAAATCATAACAAACAATTATGGTACATGAAAAGGAAGGGAGCTTAAAACGGATTTAAAATTAATGATGACTGTTTAAAATGAGACAATGGTACATTTTAATAAAAACAATAATATAGAAAAAATGGGGAATGTAGATGTGTTAACAGAGAAATTCATTATGGTGGAGAGAGATATGGTTGCAACTTAAAGTTTGACTAACTAACAGGATGATGATGATGATGTATTTGAATATTCTAAACACAATGCTTTATGTATAAGAATAATATGTTTGGTTTGTTTGGATTAATGCATAACATGTGTCTTATGGACACACCCATTGTGTTCTTTAATCAATTGTTTATTGGTAGCATAAAGGTTTAAATAGCAGGATAGAGGTAAGGTGTATACATGCCTGAGGAAACGGCCATTCAGTGCCGAGAAACGCATTGCATTAGAGGGGATTATCCCCTTGACATGTTCCTTGTTCAGAGGAGAATTGCCTGGTATTTCGGGGCTGGACTGACCATGTTGGCGGGATCAGACTGATATACTACAGGAAAGTTTTCCTCTGTGAAAAGCACAATTGGGCAGAAAGAAGCTACTACCAGGTGGCAACCGGGCCATAGAACAAGCTATTGATGCTGCTGTTCGTTCCTGGCAGACTGCTTCTCATTCTGTTTTCCATATGTAAATATGACCCTGGGGATAGTCTCCCTAAGGGTGATGGGGGAAACCAGACGTGGACCCCTTGCCCAATGTGCTTAGAGGGATATGACTGCACCTCACTGACGAGGCCCAAAGGAGGCCGAAACAATCATCTGGGGTTGTCATGTTCCTTGTTCAGAGGAGAATTGCCTGGTATTTCAGGGCTGGACTGACCATGTCGGCGGGATCAGACTGATATACTACAGGAAAGTTTTCCTCTGTGAAAGCACAATTAGGCAGAAAGAAGCTACTACCAGGTGGCAACCGGGCCATAGAACAAGCTATTGATGCTGCTGTTCGTTCCTGGCAGACTGCTTCTCATTCTGTTTTGCATATGTAAATATGACCCTGCGGATAGTCTCCCTAAGGGTGATGGGGGAAACCAGATGTGGATCCCTTGCCCAATGTGCTTAGAGGGATATGGCTGCACCTCACTGACGAGGCCCAAAGGAGGCCGAAACGATTGTCTGGGGTTGTCTTGTTCCTTGTTCAGAGGAGAATTGCCTGGTATTTCGGGGCTGGACTGACCATGTCGGCGGGATCAGACTAATATACTACAGGAAAGTTTTCCTCTGTGAAAAGCACAATTGGGCAGAAAGAAGCTACTACCAGGTGGCAACCGGGCCATAGAACAAGCTATTGATGCTGCTGTTCATTCCTGGCAGACTGCTTCTCATTCTGTTTTGCATACTTAAAGTTATCTCTGTATACTTATTTATACATAGTTTAGCTTTGAATGTTTAATTGACATCAATAAAAACTATAATATGTACTAAAAGGGCAATTGGGAGGTTTGGTGTTTTTTTGAGATTAGTTGTGTAAATGTAATGTAAAATCTGATTTCTATCTACTTCCCATGGAGATCAATAAGATCATGACTTACTGGCATTCAAATGAAAATTGTATTAGAGAAAGCTTAGCTTGTAAATAGATAGGAGGGTCCAGAGTATTTTGGTGCCATGGAAAACATTGCATGTAATTAATTACACTGTTCAGTACTCCTATTGTAAAAGCCAAGTTGAGAAAAAGGGGTAGATTTATTAAATGTTGAGTGGACAAATGATAAATGTCCGCATTTATCATTGCACAAGCATTTCTGGTGAAATGCTTGTGCCATGCCGCCCCTTGCTCACTGGCGTCCAATTGGCCGCTAGCAGGGGCTGTCAATCATCCTGATTGTCTTATGACCGCTGCTTCTTATCTTCCGTTTCAGGCGAGCTTGAAACGATGGGCCTCTGAAGCAGCATCCGCTGCTTAATAAATGGAGCCCAAAGAGACAGTCTAGCTTCCCACCAAAGCTATATTTCAGTTATGCTATGCAGTAATGAGAACTATAAATAGTAAAATAATTATATGCCATACAATGACAAGTTAGTGTTTAGATGTGGCCTCTAGTTATTAAGCCGTCAACCTCAAATACGCTGGAATTCCGCAGCGTATTTGTGGTGAGGCTGATTCACCTTAGTTATCAAGCCCTTTACACCGGCAAAAGTAGAATTTTGTGACGTAAGCTTCGATCCGCCGGACTCAGTCCGACACAGATTGATTCTTACGTCACTCCAGATGTTTCACACACAAGTTCAGCACAATCTGATTACTTTTGGGAGGTATCAAAAAACTAGCAGGTACGCTCGGCACTTTTCCGGCCCGGCGTACCTGGTTTTCAAACCGCCTCCCTGGAGGCGGCGGATCCCATAGGAATCAATGGGAGTCTGACCATAGCAAAAGTTCATGTTCGCTGCTGCCCGACATCCCATTGATTCTTATGGGAAATGTGTACACCTAACACCCAAACATGTACCCCGAGTCTAAACACCCCTAATCTGTCCCCCTACACTGCCACAACTAAATACATTTATTACCCCCTAAACTGCCGCTCCCGGAGCCCACCGCAAGCTACATTATACATATTAACCCCTAATCTGTCCCCCCCCCTACACTGCCGCAACTAAATAAAGTTATTAACCCCTAAACCACCAATCCCGGAGCTCGCCACAACTATAATAAATGTACTAACCCCTAAACCGCCGCTCCCGGACCCCGCCGCCACCTATATTAAATTTATTAACCCCTAATCTGCCCCCCCTACACCGTCGCCACCTATAATAAATTTGTTAACCCCTATCCTGCCCCCCTACACCGCTGCAACTATAATAAAATTATTAACCCCTAAACCTAAGTCTAACTCTAACACCCCGTTAAATATTAATTAAATACATCTAAATAAATTTTACTCTTATTAAATTAATTATTCCTATTTAAAAATTCCTATTTAAAGCTAAATACTTACCTTTAAAATAAACCCTAATATAGCTACAATATTACTAATAATTATATTGTAGCTATTTTAGGATTTATTTTAATTTTACAGGCAAATTTCAATTTATTTTAAATAGGTACAATAGCTATTAAATAGTTAACTATTTAATAGCTACCTAGTTAAAATAAAGAGAAATTAACCTGTAAAATAAATCCTAACCTAAGTTACAATTACACCTAACACTACACTATACTTAAATAAATCATTCCTATTTAAAACTAAATACTTACCTGTAAAATAAACCCTAAGATAGCTACAATGTAATTAATAATTACATTGTAGCTATTTTAGGATTTATATTTATTTTACAGGTAACTTTGTATTTATTTTAGCTAGTTAGAATAGTTATTAAATAGTTATTAACTATTTAATAATTACCTTGCTAAAAGAAATACAAAATTACCTGTAAAAGAAATCCTAACCTAAGTTACAATTAAACCTAACACTACACTATCATTAAATTAATTAAATAAATTACCTACAAATAACTACAATTAAATACAATTAAATAAACTAACTAAAGTACAAAAAATAAAAAAGCTAAGTTACAAAAAAATAAAATGTTACAAACATTTAAAAAATATTACAACAATTTTAAGCTACTTACACCTAATCTAAGCCCCCTAATAAAATAACAAAGCCCCCCAAAAGAAAAAATGCCCTACCCTATTCTAAATTAAAAAGTTACCAGCTCTATTACCTTACCAGCCCTTAAAAGGGCCTTTTGCGGGGCATGCCCCAAAGAAAACAGCTCTTTTGCCTGTAAAATAAAAATACAACCCCCCCAACATTAAAACCCACCACCCACATACCCCTACTCTAACACAAACCCCCCTTAAATAAACCTAACACTACCCCCCTGAAGATCATCCTACCTTTAGCCGTCTTCAGCCAGCCGACCACCGATGGAACTGAAGAGGACATCCGGAGCGGCAGAAGTCATCATCCAAGGGGCGCTGAGGAAGTCTTCCATCCGACTGAAGTCATCATCCAAGGGGTGCTGAAGAAGTCTTCCATCCGACTGAAGTCATAATCCAGGCGGCGTCTTCAATCTTCATCCATCTTCAGACAAGCCTACGCGGAGCCATCTTCATCCACCGACGACTGAACGACGAGTGACGGTTCCTTTAAGTGATGTCATCCAAGATCTGATTGGCTGATTGAATCATGAAGATGGCTCTGCGTCGGCTCCGCGTCGGCTGCTTTGAAGATGTCTCCGCTCCGCTCCGGATGGATGAAGATTGAAGACGCCGCCTGGATGAAGACTTCAATCGGATGGAAGACCTCTTCAGCGCCCCTTGGATGATGACTTCAATCGGATGGAAGACTTCTTCAGCGCCCCTTGGATGATGACTTCTGCCGCACGGATCTCCTCTTCGGTTCCATCGGTGGTCGGCTGGCTGAAGACGGCTAAAGGTAGGATGATCTTCAGGGGAGTAGTGTTAGGTTTATTTAAGGGGGGTTTGGGTTAGAGTAGGGGTATGTGGGTGGTGGGTTTTAATGTTGGGGGGGTTGTATTTTTATTTTACAGGCAAAAGAGCTGTTTTCTTTGGGGCATGCCCCGCAAAAGGCCCTTTTAAGGGCTGGTAAGGTAATAGAGCTGGTAGCTTTTTAATTTAGAATAGGGTAGGGCATTTTTTTATTTTGGGGGGCTTTGTTATTTTATTAGGGGGCTTAGATTAGGTGTAAGTAGCATAAAATTGTAATATTTTTTTAAATGTTTGTAACTTATTTTTTTTATTTTTTGTAACTTAGCTTTTTTTATTTTTTGTACTTTAGTTAGTTTATTTAATTGTATTTAATTGTAGTTATTTGTAGGTAATTTATTTAATTAATTTAATGATAGTGTAGTGTTAGGTTTAATTGTAACTTAGGTTAGGATTTATTTTACAGGTAATTTTGTATTTCTTTTAGCTAGGTAGTTATTAAATAGTTAATAACTATTTAATAACTATCCTAACTAGCTAAAATAAATACAAAGTTACCTGTAAAATAAATATAAATCCTAAAATAGCTACAATGTAATTATTAATTACATTGTAGCTATCTTAGGGTTTATTTTACAGGTAAGTATTTAGTTTTAAATAGGAATAATTAATTTAATAAGAGTTAAATTTATTTAGATGTATTTAATTAATATTTAAGTTAGGGGGGTGTTAGGGTTAGGGTTAGACTTAGGTTTAGGGGTTAATAATTTTATTATAGTTGCGGCGGTGTAGGGGGGGGGCAGGATAGGGGTAATAAATGTATTATAGGTGGCGACGGTGTAGGGGGGCAGATTAGGGGTTAATAAGTTTAATATAGGTGGCGGCGGGGTCCGGGAGCGGCGGTTTAGGGGTTAAACAATTAGTTGCGGCGGGGTCCGGGATAGGCAGGATAGGGGTTAATAAATTTATTATAGGTGGCGGCGGTATATGGGGGGCAGGATAGGGGTTACTAGGTATAATGTAGGTGGTGGTGGGCTCCGGGAGCGGCGGTTTAGGGGTTAATACATTTATTATAGTTGCGGCGGTGGCCGGGAGTGGTGGTTTAGGGGTTACTAACTTTATTTAGTTGCGGGGGGCTCCAGGGGTGCCGGTATAGGGGGTAGAACAGTGTAGTTTAGTGTGGGTGCTTAGTGACAGGCTAGCAATAAAGCTGTCAAAAAGCCGAAGAGCAGCGAGATCGGATGAGTGATAACTTTCACAGTCCGCTGCTCATCGCTGCGTACTTGGTGCGCGGCTTTTTGACAGCTTTTTTAAAATCTTTGGCTAGCGTATTCAGGTCCGTGGCGGCTATGGTAGTCGAGCTTAGGCGGGCGTATTGGGCCGGCAAAGGCAGGTAAAGTAGACACGTTGATAACTAGAGGCCGTATTGTGTACATATTGCATGTATACGCTGGAAAGATTATGGCAATTCACTCATGTTGCTTAATTAGTAATGTGTAAGAAGAGCTACTTGATATAATATTTTCTCAGATGAGGGACTTTTGTAGGCAGGTTGCTATAGTAGCTTTATAAAGCTATTCCAGCTAAGCCAGAGCAATAGACTCACGGTAAAACTTCATTATCCTAAATATCTTATTGATCAATTGATATTTGTAATGAAGCAATTGCTTAACTGCAAAATAATAGGAAGTGATAAAAATAAAAAACTATTTTAGTGGTAGGCAGCTGGCAGACTGTTCTCATGCAACCCGCAAATTAAACTCAAAATAAGGGTGTCGCTCAGTTGAAACAAGGGCTTAAGCCCATTTGAGTGATGCGTGCAAACAAAAAGAGATGTGACATAATTCTTTACCTGTGAGTAACAAGTGCATTGCTTTGATTAGCCAACCCTTTGGCTTCTAGTAACACACAGAGCAGTATTAACCCCCTTTGGCAACTAACAACACAGAGATGAGCAATTTGATCACCTGTGTCAGCTACTAGTAATTTAAGGTTGTGTTTGTTATTATACATACAGCAATGATGTAACTGCTTATGACACCTATCAGTGCAAAGATCAATGACTTAACCCTCCCCTTTAATAACTATAAACACTGACTTTAGTGATTTCTTCAAAGATAGTAACACGGTCTTCTAATAATTCCATATTTGTTAGCAATACACATGCCAGTGATTTAACTGCCTGTTGAAGCTAGCAGGACAAGGGTAGTGCCTTTATCCAGTTTGTAGCCACACATACAACGATTATTTTGCCTCCTTTAAAAGTGAGTAGCATATAGATCAGTAGCATATAGATCAGTGGTGTAATCTCCTGTGCTAACATCTAGCACATAGAGCAGTGGTAGCCACATATACAGCAATGATTGAATCCACTGTAGCAGCTAGTACCAAAGGAGCAGTGTAATCCTAAAACCACTAGAAAGACAAAGCAGTGATTAAAAACAGATCACTTTTAAACCATTACCTTATGTAGCTGCTCCAGTGTTCTCTTTTAGTTCTACAAACCTGAATACATTTTTTTATAAGCATAAGCAACATAATTGTATTAGAAATTCACTGAGGTATAAAGAGCTCCTAAGTGTGCATGGGAGTTATTAATGAACATTCTCAGCCAGGGCTCGATGATTGAAGGCTCTCTGTGCTGGCGAGATTATTAAACAATGCTCGCTAGTCCTATTTCCCTGGTAGAATGAGCTAAAGCCACTTTTTACCATGAAAACATGGTTTCCGTAAGGGTGATATACTGCATTTTCATATGAAAAGTGCACAAAAAAATGTATTTTAAACATCATACCAAACAAATATATTTTGAACCATTCACAAAAAAATAAGCAGGGAAAAATGGTATTGTTAAGGTGCATCTAAAAATAAATATGCACAGCATCATCATTTTTGTACACTGGATGTGCAAAAAACACACAGAAATGTGTACTTATAAATACAAACTGCAAAGTGTAATTGTTTTTTCGTAAAATGGGCTGAACATTGGGGTTCCATGGACGAATGAAAATGTCTCTAATCCCAGCGTAATTCTGTAAAGATTTTCACACTGCAAATCTCACAGCTTTTCTCGCCAACTAAAAGGTGGCAAGCTTTTCTCAAAACACAATGAATATTTAATACCCCAGGGATCAGTGCTGGGCCCTATTCTTTTTAATATTCTTTTTAATATTTTTATAAATGACTTGGAGCTAGGATTAAATAGCGACATCTCTATTTTTGCAGATGATACTAAGTTAAGTAAGGTCATTAGGTCAGCGCCGGATGAACTTTCGTTACAAAGGGACCTGTATGGGCAGGTAAATGGAAAATGAGACTTAATACGGGAAAATGCAAGGTTCTACATTTTGGAAGTAAAAATAAGCAGGCAACGTATTATTTGAATGGGACAAGACTTAGCCAAACATAGGAGGAAAGGGATTTGGGGATAGTAATAGATAACAAGCTAAAGATGGGTGCACAATGCAGGGCAGCAGCTTCAAAGGCTAATAAGATACTAGCATGTATTAAAAAAGGCATTGACTCAAGGGAGGAAAGCATAAATCTGTCACTATATAAAGCCCTGGTAAGACCTCACTTTGAGTATGGAGTGCAGTTCTGGGGACCAATTGCAAAATAGATATTGCAGAACTAGAAAAAGTTCAGAGAATGGCCACAAAGCTAATAAGGGGATTGAAGAATTTAACCTATGAGAAGAGGCTAGCCAAACTGGGTCTGTTTTCTTTAGAAAAAAGGCGCTTAAGAGGTGACATGATTACTTTATATAAATATATTCAAGGCCCATATACAGAGATGGCAGAAGCTCTGTTTATTCCAAGAAAATTGTTTATGACCAGATGTCACAATTTAAGGTTGGAGGAAAGGAGATTTAATCTCCTGCAACGGAAACGTTTTTTCACTGTAACAGCAATAAAATTGTGGAACTCATTACCAAAGGAGGTAGTGAATGCCAATACCCTAGATACATTTAAAAAATAATTTGGATACATTTCTGTCTATAAACAAAATTCATGGATATGATTTCCCTCAGGGCGCGAATCGCCGCCATCTTGCGGCCTCACATCGGCCCTTCCTCTGCAGTGGGCCTAGGACGGACCAGGGTAAGAGTGCCTTGCGTACGTAACTGCATCATACACAATCAAACCCTGCTGTTTAGAACTCTAAAAGGATAGCCCAGACTACCAGGAATAGGGCTTCCACTGCCAGGTTGCATCATAACAGACCCTTTATATCAGTCTAACGGCTTCATAAACTGTAACTATTCTCTAAGCCAACCGACTATGCACTCACACTGGGCCACGTAATACCAAGTTTGGCACATAACAAAGACACCCTTTCTGTTTCTCAGCCACCACACCTTCGGCAGAGGTGCCGTCTACATATACCCTCCAGGTACTGTGTGAGACAGCCAGCCCAGCCTTGCTATTAACCCCACTGCTACAGAAAAGTTGGTTGGTTGTTTTAATCAAAGCCTATTGATGAACATTATTCCCCCCAGATTGCACGCTTTATGATAGTGCCCACTGTGGAACTAATGGACTTTCTCCTATGAACAGCAGTATTGATAGATTAATCTAGAGGGCAACGTCCTGCACACCTAGGTGACTGTGCCATTCCTCTACCTATTACCTAACTGCAAGGCCCGGGACTATAAGCTGTACCTGCCCTGTACTCAGATAGCCTTCTGAGTTTGAATTGTATCTATATATTGTTAAGTATTTTAATGCATAATTTACCTGCTATGTATAGAGCTTCCTTGCTGTGTGTAGAATCAGTGATATAGCCACGGTGACAGGGGATAAATTTTATTGGTTTAGACACCTAAATTACTTAGTTTAGACTTCTGCATCATCTAGATCCAACCTACCTAGGCCCCAACACCCACGCCTCAGTATTTAATCCAACTCTCTGAGGGAATAGCTTGTCTGCCCACCCTCTCTCCTGGTGTTGTGCCCCTTTATCCCTCTGAATTAAGTGATAACCTATTGGCTGTGGGCTTTTCCTACACTAATTGGCACATCCTGCTTAGTGCACTATTCAGAATTGGGTAACATTACTGCTACAAAATTTGGGCTGCTGCGTCAGCATGTGTATCTCTGCAGTTTAAACTCAGAGTGGAGTGTCTTAACCCATGCCCTTTTTTTTTTTTTTTTTTTTTTCTTTTTTCTTTCTCTCTTCCTTCTGCAGGAAAAGAACTAATTTAATTGTACTAGACCTTGAGTGGTGCAACATTTCAGTAATGTGTTTGCCTATTAACATCTATTTTTTTATGTTTTAGGTTACATATCTGGTTCATAATGTTTAATGTTTAACCTAACCTTAGTTCTCTCATTACAGACCTATTACTATAAGAGGTTACCTTTCCACAGATATATAGTATAAGGTGGTATTTTGTCCTCTCAAATGTATCACTGTTTTACAGGTCTAGAGATGTTATTTTTCACTAGGTGTTAAAGACCAGAAGCCCACCACTATAACAATTTGAGCACTCTCTCCACCCCTTTCCTGCTGTGTGCAGTCACAGTAGGTCATACCCCCATTCCTTTCTCCGTCTTGACCCAGTGTGGGTAATTTCCCCTGGAGAGGTTGTACATTGAGAATTTCGCTCTGCTGACCTCAGCAGCGGACTGATTGGGATCTACTCATACTCAAGGGCATACCCACAAAATCCACTCTGGCAGTAAACAACCTGCTGGAAATGGCCGCCTAAATCAAGATTGACGTCAGGGGGACTTTAGTTAGACACTCCTCACCATTGTCCTACTTACTATTCTCTATACTATAGAGCAAAGGCCCAACCACACTGGTCTGTCACGGAAAACAGGCTCTAAAATATGTCCCAGGCTTCTAAGAGAAAATCAAAACCGTCCCACCCACCCCGGAAAACAGTTGCAGATCATTTTAAGAATCACCACGCTGGGAAATCCCAAATGTATAGGGAATCTGCTTCTGCACTGGAGGGCAGCGAATCTGAGGGCAGCATGGACTCCCAATCCCCTATGCCAGATGCTCTGTCTGCCAACATTGTTGATGTCCTAACCAGGCGTATGAACCTCCTTCAAGACACGCTAACAAAAGAAATTAAAGGTTCTACAGCTGAGCTTCGTAGAGAAATTGGGGCATTAGGAGAGCGCACTGAAACTTTAGAACGCAAACAAGAAGACCTAGTTGTGGATCATGCCCACCTACAAGCTTACTCTCAAAACCTAGCGATACAGATATCTGATCTGGAGTTAAAACTAGCCGATATGGAGGACCGCTCCAGACGAAATAATCTGAGATTTCGTGGAATATCAGAGGAAATCGGCCCCCAAGAACTGGAGTCTTATGTTTTGGAGTTCTGCAATATCTTGCTACCTTCTTTGGATCCGCCAGGCCTCTTGTTAGACAGAGTCCACAGAGTAGCACGGCCTAGATCTGTTTCCCAAGACAAGCCCAGGGATGTCCTAGCTAGGATTCATTTCTTCACCCATAAAGAGAAGATACTGAGAGAGCTGGTTAATAAACCTCAACTCCCGGATAAATTCCTCCAAATTACTGTATTCCCGGACATCTCCAGTTACACCTTGCAGAAAAGGAGATCCTTCAGGAATATTACTCAAATCCTAAGAGCGGATAATGTCAGATATAGATGGGGATACCCAACAAGGCTCATAGTTTCTAAGAATGGTGAGACTCACACAATTTTTACCCCTAAAGAAGGGTTTGACCTGCTACAGAGTTGGGGCCTAACTTCAGCTAAACCCCGATCAGAAGTAAATTTTTCGACCTCTAGAGACTGCTCTGAAACCACGAGCACGGCTCAATCATCGCAGAAACCTAGTCGTACCGACACCCCGCAGGTCACAAGAATCCGAGCTAGTGCCCTAGATTTCACTCCTGGACTCCAAAAGCATACTAAATGAGAGATAGATAGCTCTGGTCTTTACACCTAACAACTCCTGTTACCACAATGTTTCTACATCTGAAATTGAGCAAAATGTATATATTGTTGAATATATTTATCATGTGTTAATTGTTCATTATCTAAATGGTGTAGGGCGACCCGGGATTCCCTGTGAAGGAGGGGCTGTTTGCCCAGAGATACCTGATTTCCTAAGTAATTATCTCCTCGCGGTTGGGACTCAAGGGTGCTCCCTGCCCCATTATACTATCCAGGTAGCTAGATCTCCCTTGAACATTTACTTGTTGCTAAATTGAATTATTCCAAGGGATAGTAGAAACCATGGTGCATTTCATAACACTAATGATATCTATCACTATGCTAATAGAAAGATAATATGCTATTCAGTCTGTTGTAAAGACAATGGTTTGTTCTTTTTGTTCATACTCCCCCAATGACAGTCAATCTACATCTACAAGTCACATACTTGTACTAACCCCCCCCCCTCCATATACGCAAATATATTTGTGCTATCCCCTTGTACGGGGACTGGAGAAGTCAGTTTTGTATTCAGACACACTTCTCCTCTTGGTGATCCAGTGGTTCACCATATTGGCTACAGTTTTTAAATCTCACCCAATTCATACAATTACGATTGGCTCAAACCTATAGTCTTACTTTGTACTGTCTGTGTTCAACAGTTGTTTGTCCAGTTCTTTTGTTCAACATTTTCACGTTCTCTCTTTTACTTTTTTCTCATTGCACCCCAGGTGTTGGTATTGCCCACTAATACGAACGTTGAACTTAGGGCTCATCAAGTGCCATATTCAGGTGCGCAGACCCAGGCGGGGTGAGTTACATACCTAATTCCTCTCCTTTTCCTTGTCCCTTATTGCCTATCCCCCCCCCCCCATTACCCTTCTTAAACTTAAAGATGGCGGCGACTTCTAATAGTATTTCCTTTGCAACCTTAAATGTCAAAGGACTTAATTCACAAGAAAAGAGAAGCATGCTTACCAATATCATGAGGTCTCTGAAAGTACAAGTTGTATTTCTGCAAGAGACTCATTGGCTTGCGACAACCCAGAACCCATACAGAACCCCTGAATATCCTATAGTGGTCCTAGCCTCCCATACTGAGAAAACAAGAGGTGTAGCAATTGCCATACATAAATCCCTACATTTCGAACATATCCATGCAGAGAAAGATAACCAGGGACGATTCATCTTGCTTAACTGTTTACTCTTGCCAATATATACGCCCCAAATCAATTACAATCTAAATTCTTGAAAGGGATACTGGTCAAAATTGAGAAACACAGGACGGGAACGACAATCCTAGGGGGCGACTTCAATATGATTTGGGATCCCCTACTAGATAAGAAAGTTCAGAAAGGGAAAAAAATTGACGCATACTCTATAACCACTGCTAATAAATTTCGACAATACATTATCCAGCATAATCTATACGACATTTGGAGGGCGCTCCACCACGATGACAGAGACTATACATACTTCTCCAGACCCCATAATTCATACTCAAGACTTGATCATTTCTTCACTGACTCGTGGACCTTGAATAGAGTCTTAACGTCACATATTAGGGTTTGCCCTTGGTCGGACCATGACATTCTTACGTTTACTCTCTCTACAGACTTCACCACAGAATCTAGACCTAGTTGGAAACTCCCGAAACAAATGCTCCAAGATAAAACCTTTAGAGCCTTACTTCAAGCCTCTATTATAGAGTTCTTGAGAATAAATGAGACCCCAGATATGTCCCCTCAAACAGTGTGGGCTGCTTTGAAAGCATACATAAGAGGGATATGTATCAGAAGAAAGGCAATATTACGACGCCAAGCCGGTCTACCTCTGGGTCTCCTCATGGTTGAGCTACGCTCTGC
This sequence comes from Bombina bombina, assembly GCF_027579735.1. NCBI lineage: Eukaryota > Metazoa > Chordata > Amphibia > Anura > Bombinatoridae > Bombina > Bombina bombina. The sequence continues at coordinate 653,554,921 of NC_069501.1, read as the reverse complement.
AGAACAAGAGAATAAAAATTCTCCAACTACAGATCTAGCTGATAAAATTGGGAAACTAAGAGCACAACTGGCGGATAGGGAACTGCAGAGAGTTAAAGACTCCTATGCCCGATTCCGACAGCTGATGTACTGTCAAAGCAACAGGGCCTCGACCCTTCTTGCTCACAAATTAAAAGGCAGAACAGCGGCAGCTAGAATTCTGTCACTCAAAAGAGACACTACCTCGGTCTCCTCACCCAAAGAAATTGGAGAGACGTTTGCGTCCTACTACTCTGACCTATATCATCTTAAGCCTTCAATGGCTAACAAGGAATCCTCCGCACAGGAGGTTATAGACTTTCTGCAGGGCCTAGGTTTGCCAACTCTCCCAGAGGATGATAGAGAGGCACTTAAAGCTCCATTCTCCCTCACAGAACTTAACCTAGCCATCAAGCATACTCAGAATAACAAAGCTCCAGGTCCTGATGGCTACCCGGCAGCCTTTTACAAACTGTTCAAAACAGAACTAAACAAGATCCTCCTGAGGGTCTTCTGTGAAGCCCGAGAGGCAGGTTCATTTCATAAAGAATTTTTACAGGCAGTGATCCTGCCCATCCCTAAACCGGACAAAGACCCCTCATTATGTACGAGTTATAGACCAATCTCATTAATAAATGGCGATGTTAAACTTTATGCGAAACTATGGGCTAACCGCCTTAATAGCTTACTTCCAAAGGTGATCCACACGGACCAGGTCGGGTTCACGTTCGGTAGGGAAGGCCCAGACAACTCTCGGAAAATGTTGAACATACTTACAGAGTCATCCCGGCTGAAGATACCCATGCTGGCCCTGTCACTAGACGCAGAGAAAGCGTTTGACAGGGTCAGATGGGAATACTTGTGGTACACGCTCGCCCAATTTGGCATACCTGACGTAGTGATCACGGCAATACAAGCCCTATACTCTTACCCCTCTGCAACGGTTAGAGGTCTGGGATTTGCTTCTCCGACCATTCATATCACTAATGGCACTAGGCAAGGGTGCCCTCTGTCACCCCTAATTTTCTCCATGGCCATTGAACCTTTGGCTCAGGCTATTAGGCAATCACGCGCAATCAGAGGTGTCCAACTTGGCAGTGAGGCTGTGAAGATAGCATTATACGCGGATGATGTGACACTATTCCTAACGAACCCAATAGGCTCCTTGCCGGCACTTTTTGATATTGTCGCCGAGTTTGGAGCTTACAGCTACTACAAAGTTAACGTCTCCAAAACGGAGGCTCTGCCGGTATGCATTCCAACCTTTGAATTGGATGTATTACAAACATCATACTCCTTCCGATGGTCACAAACCACTATTCGACACCTGGGGGTACAACTTGGTCCGGATCCGAAAATGGTGATCAATGTTAACTACACAGATCTTATCAGAGAGGTCACTGAGCTCACCTCTTCCTGGAGTCTTAAAGAGATTTCGTGGCTGGGTCGTATTGCATCTTTTAAGATGACGATCTTGCCTAAAATCCTATATTATTTTCGTTGCATCCCACTAAATGTCCCCACTGCTTTAATAGACAAGCTCCAATCTCTTGGACAACGCTATATTTGGGGCAAATCTAAACCTCGGATTGCGGCGAAAATACTACAAAAAAAATATGAACATGGAGGGGTTGCAATGCCTAGCATACGTGGTTACTATGAAGCAACCAGGTTATCACATATCATGGCATGGGCGAATAAAGGAGAACCGCAGGGATGGAAAAATATAGAAGCACTAGCCCTTCCTTTGGGCTTAGAGCTAGCGGACCTACCCTGGATCCCTAGCCACTGCCTTGATGATCTGGGACTAAAAAACGCCATCGTTAGAGATACTCTAAAAGTTTGGCATCACCTTAGAAACCTACGTGACATTGCCCCACATCCGTCCCCCATTCATTCCCTGTCAGCTTTGCTTACAGCTCTACCTGACACACATGTCCTACAATGGTGTGAGTGGGGCCTGCATTCGATTTCCCACTTATACCCCGCAGGTACTCTACTCCCTCCACATACTATCGGAACAATTATCCCAGAACCCCCTCTTTGGGTCTCTTTTGAATACTCGAGACTTTACACTTTTATGACATCCTGGGGATTCACCAAGACCCTAAATAGACCCCTGACTAACTGGGAAAAACTGTGGCAGCTTCCTATCAAAACTCCTAGACTCATATCGTTTCACTATGACCTCCTACAGATGTCCACTAACAGAGACAGACCCTGGCAACTAAGGGCCTGGGAGGGAGACCTATCCAGACCAATTACAGATAAGGACCTACGCACAGCTATGACATTAACTAAAAAGACGGTTCACTGTGCAAACACCGTGGAGGCCTACATGAAGCTATTTCTGAAATGGTACTACACCCCCTCGAGACTGTCACAAATGTTTCCTACAACGTCTCCTTTGTGCTGGAGAGAATGCATGCAAAGAGGCTCAGATATACACGTATGGTGGGACTGCCCAACACTTGCACCCATGTGGGGTCAGATAGCTAACCTTTGTACCAACCTGGGGCTCTCTATCCCACTCATCCCCGCAATAGCTCTTCTGCACATCTTTCCAAGAAGCGTTCCAACCCATGTTTCCAAACTGATCATCTTTGTCCTAGCGGCCATGAAACTGGCAATAGCAAGGGCCTGGAAGCAGGCCATCCCTCCAGATATTTCAACTGTTACATCCATAATACAGATGTACGCCAAAATGGAACAAAGTTTCTATTTTAATATGGACAAAGAAGACCTATATTGGCAGATCTGGGAGCCTTGGTTTACTTACCAGGGAAATCATAGTTAAACATGTAGACATGAGATAATCCCCGACCACCCACCTTAACGCATTCAATCTCTCATACCTAGTTATAATGTGGTGGGTAATTGACGACTCTCGCCTTTTTGAATTTATTGCCAAAGCCTGACCATCCTCCTCCTCTCCCCTTTCCCACTCCCCCTTCCCCTCTACCCCCCCCCCTCCTATAATATGCTCTGCCCTAACCCGTGTCTCTCTCCCCCCCCCCCCTCTCCACACTCTTAAGGAAAATCTCCCCCGCCTGGGAATCCGCATTAGGGTCACTAGTAGAAGTGTGTTGAAAGGCATTTCCGAACTGACTCTATGAAGTTTATAGAAAGTTGAGTTCATGTATGGGACTGGAATTTTACCCTGGTCCCTATATTTAGGTTTGTTCATAATAACTGAAAATGAGGTTTATGTAAATGTCATTATATTTTAATTCTGATATGCTCATTCCAGATGTTTTAGTTCACCAATAATGTATATACTCACGATGTTGCTACAACAAAAGTATTGTATGTATACATGTATAGTTCCTGGACATTTATGTTGTAATATTTGTTGTGATGCATATTCCTCAATAAAAAGCTTTAAAAGAAAAAAAAAAAAAAAATTCATGGATATGATTGCAAGTATTAAATGGGTCACCTTTTAGTGGGATTATTTAAGCTTAACTGGAGCTTTTTTATATATTTTAGATTTGTATAGGTTGAACTCGATGGACTTCGGTCTTTTTTCAACGTCATCTACTATGTTACTATGTTACTCTAATAGAAAAAGCACATGCATACAAATAAAGTATATAGGCAAATGTAAGATGCTATATGCAGAAAGCAGCATAATGTGATTTTTATTGGCTGCAGGATTTAATTTTTAAAGTGTGCCCCCTGCTCACTGCTAACTTTGCTCTAAAGAGCGAAGTGTCCCTATCCAGTGAGCTCCATTACGTTCAATAGGAGCCTTCTCACCACTGGTAGGGACTGCCCCTTTTTTATGATCATTCCACCAGGGCAGCCCTGCGAGAGTCGGCGAGAAAATATAGGCTTGGTCTGGCGAAGTTTATATCATCTAGCCCTATGTGTTAATTCAATATGGAAGTCTGTTTTGGAAAGACCACAATTATATTTATAATATTTAGGTGATTATGCTTGGGGCTAATAAATTAGGTTATATGCCCAAATTGATATTTAGGCTTTACTGTCCTGGAACCTGGGCTTTAGCCACAAGTGTCTGCAGCTAGATGGAATCTACCTTTTTATCCACAAAACATGCACTTAATCTAGTTTATTACCATAAAACCCAGGCACTTGTTCATTATTCATCTACGTCAAAAATCTTCTATCATTTAACCCCTTGAGTGCTAACGACGGCTCTGAGCCGTCGCAGAGTTTCCCACTCAGGTGCTAACGATAGCCGTCGCTAGCACTCTCCCACCTTGAGGGAGATCTGGGGGCTCCTACCCCGGCGATCGGGCCTGTATAGTGACAGGCATCTCCGGTGCTTCATGTTATGCATGGGAAACGTCACGCGTGATGATGTCACAGTGCAACTTTACTTAAACTTAACAATGTTAAGAATAGGAAAAAGGGGGCATGCTTTTTAGAAGCCTGTATCTTAGGCATTTAAGCAGCTACAGACCCCCCAATACCCACTGTTGGAAAGGTAATCACCTAACGTTTCCAACAGTTTACCTATTGGGGATCTGAAAAAGGAAAAAAAAAAGTTTAAAAAAAAACCTTTGAACAGCTTAGCACCCAGGTGGGAAAGTGCTTAGCACTCAAAGGGTTAAATGAAAAATCAACAGCTGAACAAGTAAACAAAAAAAAGGCAGTTTAAGCACATACTGAAGGGAACATTCATCATCAATATGTATTTGTTGCTTCTCAGACCTTGTGGTGCAGGCTCACAATTTAGGATGCAGTTTTTGCTTTTTATCCTCTTGTTCGTTTTGGGATGATAGCCAGGAATTGCTCTTGATTGCTTGTGCGAGAGCAGGGGGCAGGATTACAAAAGAGAGCTCTTATGCAATCTTAAATTTCAAGAAAAGAGCATGACCACATCCAGCTTGATACATTTACTTGTGAAACTTAGAGGAAATGCACTATTAGTTGCTCATTTGCTGATGAGGACAAATCTCATAGCTTTGTCAGTGGACTGGGACACACAATAACTATGAAAACATAAAATAGGTACATTTAAAAAAAAAAAAAAGTGTAAATACTTTAAAAATACTCTCTTTTAGTGAAGGGGATTTCTAGATTTGATATAGGTGCAACCTGCAAGTTAATGCAACGCCCTTTTTTTTTTTTATCTAGAAGCTGCAAATTAAGGAAAATGCTACTTTCATACCACTTATTTCACCATATGCTTATAGTTATGCTTACAGTTTTTAACTTGCAAAATAATTATTTCTACTACTGTTGCTACGCTGTACTTGTAGCTCTTCAAAGCTCTAATGAGATGCAATAGTTGGATTAAGGCTTGCATAACTTTTACCTAGGTTCTTATCACCACAAAGACAATTCGCCTTTTTTTCTCAGGTTTTGTTCTTGTCACTTCTCATTTGCATACACGAATACCAATTGTACCACAGCAACAGGAAAAGTGTTATCTTCGCACTTAACTTGACATACGGAACTAATGGTTTAATAAGCAGTACATATACAAATCTCACTGTTGCTGTTTATGTTTGCATGTTTTTTTTTCAACAAATTCAGCAATCATCTAGTAACTCATGTTTATGGGAGAAACGGAAGGAAGAAGTCATCCGAGAAGTTAGCCAATGAAGTAAACTGCAATAAATCCAATATATTAAAATCCATAATAAAGCTATAAAGTGGGTTCTGTTGATTTTTATGAAGTTTTTAATTAAAATAAAATGAACTAAAAAAAGACGGTCTATATGGAGCGCTTTACAGCTTATAAAATGAACAATATTGTCAATAGCAATAAATAGATGGGACATTTAGAAAACTAGAGAGTGAAGAAAGAGTTCCAATTTACACAGTATCCCAAAGTTAAGGCCGCTCCAATTCAGACCATCAGGGGAACAGTGATCACAGATCTATAAAAACATAGAAAAAAGGGGGCTAGACAAATAAAATGTAGATAGCAGAAACAAATCTAAACTCACAATTGTGTTGGCACCAAGGTACATAATGTGCATGGATAGTGAGCTGGTATTTTTCAGTCTCTAGCTGACTGGTCGCTAGTTTCACTTATTCCATCCACAGCTGGGTGACTGCACCCCCAGGAAACAGACACGTTCACAGCTCCTAATAAATATTCTGTAATTGAAACAACAAATATGTAATGTGTTTCTCAGCAAACAACCATCTGTTTGAATGGAACTGTAACCGTGTCTGTCTTCTGGGTGTCATCACCGTAGAAATGGAAGGAGCAAAACCGATGATCAGTTAACTGGACATTTTAAAATATATATATATGTATGTATATATATATATATATATATATATATATATATATATATATATATATATATATATACAGGTATAAATTATTATTATTCTAAGATCCAAACTTTTTAATTAATATTTTAAAAAATATTTGATAAATACAGTTTTTGATGGTACTATGTATACAAAAGAGTTAAAAATTATATAAATCTACCTTTAGGTTACATGTATAAGCTGTATTATGAAATATATATATAAATATATTGCCTAAATTACATAAGATATTGTTGTTTACACTTGGTTCCATCCCCTCTCCAAACTGTCCAATTTTAAAGATACAAATATTCTAAAATCCAAACTATTCCGAAATCCAAACCTTTTTTGGTCCCAAGCAGTTTAGATAAATGTTTTCTACCTGTATATACTTTTGAGCCCTTTCCAGTCAAAAACTTTGGAAAATATTTTTATTTAATTTTAATGTGTTATAAAGTGTTTTACTGTGTTATGTATATAAATATTTTCCATTTCAATCTTCTTGAACTAGGAGAAAATGTTCTTTGTATTTTAAATATATATTTCTGAATATATATGTATATATCTATACATATATTCAAGGTATAAATACATATTTTACCCCCCTAAATATATATATATATTACTACCTTTGGCTTTAGCGCAGTTGGCCTAATGTGGTGTTGGGTTAGTACGTGAGTGATAAGTGTTAGTTTTTTTTTTAGTACCCCACTCCATGAAGTCTGTTGGAGAAGTTAACGCGTTATCCAAAGTCCTAAAGTTACTGCACATCGGACATTCAATTGCGCTAACTTTTAAAATTTAACTTGCAATACACGCACTAAACTGTCCGCATTAAAATGTAACTTTGAGTGCAGTTAGCAAGCCTTTTGCAATCTGACCCATACCGTCCTGGTGCTCACTTATATGTGTGTGGAAACTCCTGTGAAAAGGCAAAAAAACATTTATTGTATGTACATTTTTTGCAGGGCTAATGGTTCCAATTGAAATACAAAACAGCAAAAAGGGAGTAGATACCTCAAATAAGAAGTCTCTAAGAGTCTAGGAGAAAACTGCACAACTGCACAAAAATAAAAAAGAGACCAGATATGCCAAAAATACAAAATACACTTTAATATACTAAAAAACTAACACACACATACTAGGGATCTGTTAGTATCACATAAATGAGACCGGCTTTAGAAAAGTCTGGTGCAGCAAAGAGAACAATGAAATATAATTATCGTCTCCAATTGAAAATATGTATTGCTGTATATGGGTAATCCAAAGTTAATAAATCATAGTTCCCAAAGATACCACAAAGCCAGGAAAGACAGGCATCATCCCCACTCTGAAGGTTTGAAACAGACACGCTAGCATAGAAAAGAGGAGCCTTATATACACGTATCAACAGGTATGACTACCGTTGAAGCGCCCTCCAACACACCATAATATGCAGTACCTGTCTCCTTTATGCAAGTGCTCCTCCTAACTCCGCTGCAGTATTTGCGTGCAGCCTTCCGGGGAGTTAGGAGGAGCATGGTTATATTAATTCCCTCTTTATCTCTGTGATTACCTTGTATCTAAGTCTCTGTAGACTGCCCCCTTATTTCAGTTCTGTTGACAGACTCACATGTTAGCCAATCAGTGCTGACTTAAAACAAACTCCACTGGAGTGAGTACAATTGTATTTATATTGCACATTTGAACTAGCACTGTCTATCTGTGAAAAACTGTCAAAGTGCACTGAGATAAGAGATGTCCTTCAAGGTGTTAGACATTAGCATATAAGCCTACCTAGGTTTAGCTTTTAACAAAGAATACCAAGAGAACAAAGCAAATTTGATGATAAAAGTAAATTGGAAAGTTTAAATTTGCATGCCCTATCTGAATACAGTTTAATTTTGACTAAACTGTCCCTTTAATTCATAGAAACACACTTTTTTACAGGCAACGGAAAGTGCTATATAGCTTTCAAACCAAGAACGCAGCGTTTTGGCAGGTAAATGCTTGTACTTTAAAGTACTTTTTTTTTTTAGAGACTTTTATGACCTGTTAATTATAGGGTTTAGAAATATTTTTTTCCTCTTATGCTCATTATTTCAAGGTTACCAGCTGGTAATAAAAGTTTTGCTCTTATTTCAGAAGCATATTTGACAGCAACAGCTTGATGGCAGCTTTAGATTGACAGGAAGAGGACTGATAGACAGTGTAAAACATTGACTTTAGTTCTTCTATTTTGGGCACCAGGATTTTGATTGTATGTAAAATAATTTTAATAGAGACAGTTTTGTAGCTATTTAATATCCCTGTCACTATCAATTGTGACTCAAGTGTGATGATCCAGTATGCAGTGTCACTGGCATAACTAAGCATTTTTTGTTGTGATGCGCAGGTAAGGTTTCCAATATTTGTTTCTTGAATCCTTTACAGTGGTGTATTTAGGTTTTGTGCTGCCCTAGGCACGCAAGATTCTGCAGTGACGATCATGTGACTTCCTTTTAAAACACTTGCATTTAATTTCTCAACTTAGATGATTGCCTCAGTCCTGAAGAGGTTAAAGAATAACCATCTCAGGAGCGTGCATGTGTCTTTAGTCATTTGGCAGCAATGCTTGCAACAATGTTTATAGCAATGCTATGCATAGTTGTAAACACTGCCATATCAGCTTCTTTAGATCTATTCTTTAAAAAAAAATACAAACAAAACAAAATTAGATCATACAAGTAAATTGGAAAGCTGTTAAAAATTACTCTCTATCTGAATCATGACATTGTTTATTTTTACTATACTGTCTCTTTAAACAGAAAAATAAATATGAAACTGTATTTTGAGTTTAAAGTGGTGTGAAGCATGCTGCTCACTGTCATTTACAGCAGGAGATTATTGATGGTCTGGGTCTAATATGAATTCTTTTATTATTTTTATTTATTTTCTTCAATTTGATTTCTTGCTAACGGAAAAAAAAAGAAATGACTAGTTATCTTTTAAACTTAAAGGGATGTTATAATATTGTATTATATACTCAAAATAAATCACTTTATTGCAACAGAACTGTATACAAAGCATTTGATCATTTTAGGTTCAGGGACACATCCCTTGAGCAACCTAAAAGGGACAGTCAACACCAGAATTGTTGTTTAAATAGATAGATAATCCCTTTATTACCCATTCCCCAGTTTTGCAAAACCAACACTGTTATATTAATACACCTCTTATTTCTGTGACTAACCTGTATCTAAGCATCTTCTAACCACACCTAATCACATGACTTTTAGTTATTATCTATTGACTTGCATTTTAGCCAATTAGTGCAGTGTCTGCCACTAGCCACGGGCGTGATTACAATGCTATCTATATGGCCTACATGAGCTAGCTTTCCCCTGCTGTGAAAAGCTAATAAAATAGAGGCGGCCTTTAAGGGCTTAGAAATTATCATATGCACCTTCCTAGGTTTGCTTTCAACTAGAATACCAAGAGAACAAAGCAAAATTGTTGATAAAAGTAAATTGGAAAGTTGTTTAAAATGACATGCCCTATTTGAAAAACTAAAGTTTTTTTGTGGACTTTATTGTCCCTTTAAATGTTATTTGTGTTATATTCTTATGTCTTGCTTATTAGGGACAGAAATAAAGTGATATGAAAGTCAAAATTATACTATCATAAATCAGAACAAGCAATTTTAAGATAATTGTCGGTTTACTTCTGTTATCAAATGTATTTTGTTCTCTTGGTAGGCTAAGTAGCAGCAATATACTACTAGGGGCTAGATGGTGATTGGTGGCTATGCACATATGCCTTGTGCCATTGGCTCAACGAATGTCTTTAGCTAGCTGCAAGTAGTGCATTGAAGCTTTGGAGAAGACTTTAACTATGTGTTTAACTCATTTACAGGGGTCAAACAAATATCTATATGCAAGCAATAGTGTAATAAAATGCTCCCTTTAAATTAGCTTTGGTGCATATCAAGTAATCACTTTCCATGATGTAGGACCTGATTCTGAATTACATAGAAAACAATCCAGCTTCTCTAGGGGTAGTGGAAAAACTATTTTTTCCCCTTCATTTACAGGAAAAAGTGGGGAAAATAAATAATAAAAATACTTTTCAAAGTTTTTTTTTTTTTTTTTTTTACAATAAATAGTAAAGCCTTTCACAGGGACTTAAATTATTTATTACTTTAAAATCCCTATAAACTGATAATAGACCTAGATTGGCACCCCTGAACAGAATGTGTTTATAAGTTTCATATTGACTTGAAAGTGATCTGTTAAAGGGACACTAATTTTTTCTTTTGTGAGTCAGATAGAACATGCCATTTTAAGCAACTTTCTAATTTACTCCTTTTATCAATTTTCCTTTGTTCTCTTGCTATCTTTATTTGAAAAATAAGGCATCTAAGCTAAGGAGCCAGCCAATGTTTGGTTTAGCACCCTGGCCAGCACTTGTTTATGGGTGGGTGAATTTATCCACCAATCAGCAAGAACAACCCAGGTTGTTCACCAAAAAATGGCCCGGCATCTAAACTTACATTCTTTCTTTTCAAATAAAGATACAAATAGAATAGAGAAAATTTTGATAATAAGAGTAAATTAGAAAGTTACTTAAAATTGCATGCTCTATCTGAATCACAAAATAAAAAATTTGGGTTCAGTGTCCCTTTAAACCAAGTATGTAGAGTGGCTGTAGCCAATTCCATTTGTTGCAATTATTGGATAATGTCATCAGAAGATAATATGATTATGGCTAGATAATAGTCTCCTGCAGATGCATGAAAGCTGAGGCAAAGCTGAGGATATAATAAACACTGAGGGAATAATGCTCCATTTCAGTCACATTATTTCTATTACATGGGATGATTAGAAACAAAATAAAACTGTGTGAAATCAGCAACTCTGAGTTAATCTAAGGCATTTAAATTACATTTATAGTCTGCTGTGTCGTTTGAATTATTCATTCCATTTGGCTCAGAATGCTATTGCTTTAACCAATCACGATCCTTTCTTTCCCAAAGGCATTTCCATATTTTTCTCAAAGTGTATTTACAGATAGATTGGAATAAGCCACACTTAACTTGTACTATATTTTGGTTGAAAAAGAAATAAGCTCACAATTTGTCATTTTTTAATTGCATGCCTTTCTGAATCATAGAAAGTCTGAGGAATTCATTAAAAGTTGCATTTTCAGTTGAATTTGGGGAAACTACTTGAAGCATTCTTTGTGTTGGGCTATTTCTATTGCTTTTGTTTGATTTGTTCTTTACAAACTGCTGGAAGTCTGTGAATTTTGACAATAAACCTGATTTGCAATAGGGGTTGAATAATTTTTGATTATAACTGTATGCAAAAAATAGTGCCTCAAAAATTAGATTATGTCCATTTTTTTAGATAAAAATTACATAGGAGATTACAGTTCTCTCTTATGAATGTGGATGTCAAGATCTATGCCAAAATACTGACCACCCATCTAGGGTCGACACTTAAAGTGCCAGTAAACTTAAAAAATAATGTTATATAATTCTGCACATAGTGCAGAATTATATAACATTATATTAGTGCAAGTTTTTTATTATATAAAATCTCCGGTGACAGCAGGAGCGAGCTGCATTGAATGTAATGGCGCGGTCGGGCCGGGCTTTGACTAAACAGCTGGCCCGATGCGCTCTGAGGAAAAACCACACCCGCTCAGTAGAGCACAGAGGGCGGGTCTGGAAAACCCTCTTATTTTTATAAAAATCACCAGAGATTTTATATAATAAAAAACTTGCACTAATATAATGTTATATAATTCTGCACTATGTGCAGAATTATATAACATTATTTTTTAGGTTTACTGGCCCTTTAATTTATTCACCTTGATCTAGTGGGTTTTGTTCTGGGTAGACAGGGGACAGATAATACTCAGCTCCTACTTAATATATTTTCTTAGGTGGCAGATGTGTATGGATCTGTCTCTCCTAAATCATTTAGCTACAGCCCTTAAGGCCTTGTATGCCACTCCAACTGCTGTGGTCAAGGGTGTGTCAAGGGCTGTTCTCCTCAGATAGTCATTGGTAATGGCATACGACAGGGCTGCCCCCTCTTTCTCCTCTCCTGTTTGCCTTGGCTTTTGAGCTGCTTGCTGCAGCGATAAGACAATCTCACAAAATCCAAGGCCTCCTACTTCATGACACTGTACAAAAACTGGCACTGTTCGCCAATGATCTGACTTTCTTTTTGACAGACCCATTAACTTCACTTAAGCCGTAAATTTCTCTCCTAGAATTTTTCAGGACATACTACAAAATTAAGGTCCACAAAACTTGTGGCCTACAAAAACTCCAGAAATCTTATACTTTAAATTGTCAAATAGAGGACTCTATCATTTGAGGGTGTTCCTCTCCCTTATCAATGTTAACTACCTTCCCTTGCTCAGAGTCATAAAATCAATGCTACATTCAAAAAGATATAATGCTATTTCTGGCTAGGTCGAGTTGCTGCTCTTAAAGGGACATTAAACACTAAATAAATGCTAGATAGAATTATGCATTCAAAGAAAAGTTTGAGAATAACATGTAGATGTATTTAAAATTTAATTTGTTTTTTTAAATAGTGACAAAATAAGTGTAAAGTTTTAGTATCTATAAAACAATGGGGGCTGCCATGTTGTAACTTAGGTTACCTTCATTGCTGTGACCAATTAGGGACATTTATAAATAGGTCTCTAGAATGAGCAGCCAATGGCGGTATGGAATATAACAGTGTTCTGCACTTCCATTTCTAACAGGAACTGAAACGCTCACAATTGCAAAATGGAATTACAGGAAAGGGGGACAAAATAAATAACGAAAGTATATTGCAGAGTTTTTTTATATATACTATTTATCATTTTATATAAAGTGTTTAATGTCCTTTTAAAATGATAATATTACCCAAGTTAACATACTTGTTCTGTTGCCTGTCTATCCAGGTGCTGGTATCTTTACTCTTACAATCTCCAACGTTCTTATCAAAAACTGTCAAACCATTTGGCTTACTCTTAGGCATAACCATTTAATAGCTCCATATCCCTCCCCCATTCACACTCTTAAAGGATTGATTTGTGGCCTCCCAGATGCCCATGTTCGGGGAGGGAGACATACTGACCATCTCAAAGATTTATACTCTCATAATGTTCTGCAAGATCAAGCCTTTATATACAACACTATAGCACTGCCCCATAAGCTTTACTTTGATCTGCTTCACCTTAGAATGCTCATGAAAACTTGGGTTTTTTATTAAAATGTAAAAAGAAAAGTAGTACTTAAGATTAGCACTCTTGCCTCAAAACATCATCAATTAAATAAAATGGCTATACATAAAATACAGCCATTCACACTGATAGAGACACAACAAATGCGAGTATATAGATTATGCACTAAAATGTATTAAAGTACACTATTATGAATTAACAAAGAAACCCATATATATAAGATCATGTATATTGCTAAATCACTTATAAACAAAATTGAGTACAAAAAGTCCCCTTGATGAAAATGTGTGAAAAATTCCCCTTGATGAAAATGTGTGAAAAAGTCCATTAATTATGGCCATCCTGATAATTACCACTAGGAATGTCCCGTATCAACACCTATCACTTGAGCTGTGATGAAGAAAATACTGGCTGGTGTCAGTGGTACAAATCCAATGAATGTGAATTCCAGTGATGGTCCGGAGTAAACAGCCTGTCAGCCTGTAGCTGTAGTTTGCAGGAGACAGTGTGCTGCAGATTCTATTTCACAGGTAATTACAGGCTAAGAAGCCGTCTCGCTCATAATATCTGTAAGCAATTGATTGCTCTTTCAGGTAAAGCTCTCCCCCTTACACCGTAGGTCTGACAGAGAAACACCAGTCCAAACAGCCGGGAAGCCCGAGTGCTTCCGCTACGCTAACACCTAGTAAGTACACCTGTCATAATGCATATATACAGTATATATGGTGTAAAATAGAGAGCGGGTAGAAAGCAAGCCTTAGTTCTACCTGTTCAGCACCTGTATTTCCAAACTCCTTAACTCATATAAGTATCTCTCTGCAAGACATGTTGTAAATAGAGATTCACACAGGGAACCAATAGAAATCACCAATGATCGTTTCACCATACAGCTTCATCAGGGCTTATGAATCTGTGTGAAGCTGTGCTTCCTTAAATAGCATAATTTGTTGCAGAATCCAACGGGAATAATTTGCGTGAATTTTTGTTCCTTCTCTATGCAAAGTTAAAACATTGCTGATTGGCAATAAACAAAATGATACTTTTTAATTTGATCTTCCTGAATCCAACTAATATATGAGTATATGAAATAGTTACTTTAAATGCACAATACTACTCTAATATATACAATTCAAATTAGTAAACCACAATGGCTTATGCTTAAAAAATGACGTGAACAGATATTAGAGGAATTTTTCTTGATACAGATATTATTATATTATTTTTGTCAAAGAGCAAGAACAGGGCACGCCACAATTATGAATTGTACAATATTGCTAAACATTACAAAAATGGGGAATAAAAAAGTGATGTGTTGAGCCCTTCTGGGGAAAGGGTATCTAGATTGAAAATGCACCAACATTCATGTTGTAAAAGAATTTTATCTAGATTGCCACCCTTTATTCCCAGCTTGACATTCTCAATCCCTGTCAAGCTAAAGGTTTTAGGGGATGAATTATGAAATTGCTTGAAATGTTAGGCTATGCTAGAGGTTTTTTCTTCCTTTTCTATGTCACGTGGGTGTTCTAAAGTTCGGCTTCGTAGAGCCCTAGTGGTTTTGCCTACGTAAAAAAAAGTTAACAGCCACATTAAGCAAGGTAGATCAGACCTTCAGTCCTACATGTAATTTGGCCCTGATCTAATAAATATGTCCTGTCTTTGAAACAAATATCTAGCTTTTTGTATATAATTAACTTTAAAGTCAGCTGCAGACACAGGAGATAAAACAATAGTATGATGAGTAGTAACCATGCCATTGTAGTTGTACCCTTTAATAGCAAATAAGACTTTTTTTAAAAACAATATTATATCCAGGCCATTACCAATGAATTTAACATTTGGCAGTGACAGCTGGAGACAGTTTGAAAGCAGTAGTGACAGCCTCCATACATTATATAAGAACTGCTACAACAATGCTGCAGTTCCTTTACAGAGATCACTACCTGACTTTATTCCTTGTGTAGTTTGATGGGTCATACAATATTTTTTTAAGATTATTCAAGTTCCATATTAAAGGAACAGTCTAGTAAAAAAAACTAGTCATAATTCAGAGAGGGCATGCATTTGAAACAAAGGGAATAGGTAATTATCTATCTTTTTAAACAATAAAAAAAATCCAGTTAGACTGCCCCTTTTGCAGTATTAAGGAGTTAGGGTTTATCCACACTAATTAAATTCATATTGTTCAAATTAATTATGTGAGTACAGTTGAAAGTCTTTTCAAAGTGTTTATATAAAAGTGCAATTTTAGAAGTGTAAAAAATGACTTGAACCAAGATAAGTCAAGGTACAAGACACCATGGCGACCACCAGCAAATTTGTGATTATAAATAATTCATCTTTTTAACAGTTACTTTATAATGAAATGTACTCACTTTTTAAAATAAACATATAGATAAATAAATAAAAAATAAGTTGTTAGATGTGTTAATTGGACTATAGGTCTATAACACACTTTCCCAGGCTGCGGAAGGATGAAATGTAGCATCTCTGAATCTTTCGCTGTATTTCCCTTTTTATAAAAAAAATTCTACTGCTCTGAAGTAACTGTGTAACTGCTAGAAGTGTAGAGGTATGTGCACAGCTCGGATTCTAGATGTGTTATATCTGTATATTTCTGATCCCCAATAGTGATTGCCACAGAAGAGAACAATTCAAATTGATTTTGTTTTTCATTTGTGACTAATAATATTAGAGCAACATAATTCAAGAAAGATATTGATGGCATCTTGATGAGGTAGGATATGAACGAAACCACAGAATATGTACACATACAGATGTCGAAACAATGAGACCACTTTTACCTCACTAGAGCATAGGCAACTATTTAGTTGATTGGATATCTTGAAGATCTGTCAAGGATCAAGTAAATTTAGGTTGTTGTTTTTTTTTTTAAATAAAAGCCTTTGCTTAAAATGTAATCAGATCAGGAAGAAAATAATAGTCCATTTTAGTTAGAAAATAACTTGTTTAGTCTATAACTAAAAGATGGAAAGAAATTATAATACATGTTTACAAACTGATGAATTATATCTATTTAAATTGTGAGATTAAACTGGAAAAAACCCCAGTAAAAATGAGCAGCAGAAGACATTAAACAAGATAAATTGCATTGTCTGTACAAGAACAAGTTATAAGATTGGGAGACTGGTCACTCGGGGTCCTCTTTGAAGCCTCAATGCTTTTTTAACAGGTCAACCCTTTATCTTCAGCAGATCATATAACAGGGAATGCTGTAAGGGATTCAGTCATCTAGGTAAGCTGTCTGTTTCAAATTCTGTATGAAGTCTTAAGCATGAGTATATTCTTCAATAATGATCATATCTACACTCTACCCTATTATATTTCATAAATGTCATTCATTCAGAAATTTTAGACAAAGAAAATAATTTAAAGTAGTATTAAAAAAAAAAACGCAATAACTCTTCAAAACAGCAAAGCTGCTATTTATTTAAAAAGTAAGAATTAAAAAATACTCCAAAACCAATTATACAAAAACAATTCTGGCATTAGTTTAAGGGCATATCAATATATAATAACTTTATATATTTAAGCATTTCTCAAAAACATAAAAATTTTACAACATTTGAAAAATGAAACAAATTTTAACATATTTGTTTGTTCATTTGAATTTGGTATGTTTTTACATTATTCTAGCATTCCTTTAATGTAATAGTATTTCTAATACTATCTTTAAATGTAATATTTAATTCAATTTTTTTTTAATTATAATATTACATAATTGAAATCGAATTATGTAATATTTGAATTAGAACATGTTTAATCTATATAATTGTAATAGTATTTCTAAAGCTTTCTTTAAATTTAATATTTGAATTATGCAATATTCAAAATAGAAACATTTGAATCAACATATTTATTATCTATCAATTTACTAAATTCCGTACCACATGGATTATTGAAATGCTAATTAGTATTTGTTAAACTGAATGTTACATTCAAAACTTCAAATGTGGATATTCAATCTAATTATGAACCTTTGAAAATGAAAGTAACATTAAAAACCTGGAAATAACATTTGATTACCAAATCTTAAAGGGACAGTAAAGTAAAAAAAAAATAATTAATGATTTAAATAGGGCATGTAATTTTAAACAATTTTCCAATTTACTTTTATTACCAATTTAGCTTTGTTCTCTTGGTATTCTTAGTTGAAAGCTAAATCTAGGAGGTTCATGTGCTAATTTCTTAGACCTTGAAGACTGCCTCTTATCTGAAAGCATTTTGACAGTTTTTCATATAGATAACATTGAGCTCAGGCACGTGAAGCTCCTAGGAGTCAGCACTGATTGGCTAAAAATGCAAGTCTGTCAAAAGAACTGAAATAAGAGGGCAGTGTGCAGAGGCATAGATACAAGATAATCACAGAGGTAAAAAGTATATTATTATAACTGTGTTGGTTATGCAAAATTGGGGAATGGGCAATAAAGGGATTATCTACTGTACCTTTTTAAACAACAAAAATTCTGGTGTTTACTGTCCCTTTAATATATTTTCATCTTATCAGCATTCGATTGTCCAAAACGAATGTCCATATGACTGACTATTCATTCTACCAAGAAAATTTAACTTTCACCACATTCACCCATTGGATCAGGCAGAATACAAATGAGTCAACTGCAGAGAGCGGGACATACAACTAGGAGCTAGCTGCTGATTGGTGGCTATAGACATGTCTCTTTTCATTGGATTGCCAGTTGTGTACAATAGTGTGCAATAATAAAAGGCCCTTACACATAAGAGCTCTTTCCTTTCACACTTGTATGTCCCTTTTCCCAGCATGTGGTTAAGGAAGTATGATGCAAAATGCCTCCAATGTCCAGAAATTAACATTATTTAATTTATGATAGAAGAGCCAGGTAAAACACTAAGGGCTAGATTATGAGTGGAGCGCTAACAGTTAAGCGAGAGTGAAAAGGGCTTTATTGTGGGTGTTAGCACATCAGGTTTTTCGGTTGAACGCAATTGAAGTTAGCGCTCGTTGGGTTAGCACAACTTCAGAGCTCTGGTTAACTGTTCTGCGAAACAAAAAAGTGTCACAAAACACATCAAAAATACATTACAAATTGCAGTTACACTCATAATAACACAATCTAATAACAAAATATTTAAAGAAATAATGCACAAAACTGTTATAAAGACTCAAAGATATGAGGTCTAAGGCATTAGAAAAAAAAGTCTGCAAAGGGACTAACAGTAAAATACATACATATACACGACTAAAGATGTATATGTATCTATATAAATATCTATCTATATGTGTGGGTGCTGGTTTAGGGTCCCAGGAAGGGGGAGACCTTGACGTGGTCCTGGGTAGGATCTTTTGGCACCAAATGTAACTGACTTCCCCCCAGTTTTGCTTTTAAACGTTACTGTGAATCTGCTGGCGAGTGCCAGGTTTTTTGTGTGTTGTGTTGATAATGTTTGTAATGCTTCCCTGCGGTCTGTCACCCAGGCTGCTCAGGGGTTAACTGCCTAGGTTGCTGGAAACTGTGCAGCTGTCTGTCAGTGTTCAGGGCTGTGGAGTTTACAGTGGCTTAGGATGTGTACCCAGTCCAGTCTGTGAGTGCGGTCCATTCCTATATATATATATGTGTGTGTGTGTGTACTTATGTATTTATTAATTTATATGTGTATATATGTATTTGCAGACATATATACACATATGAACACATAAATAAATATGTACACATATATAGCCATATAAATAAGTGCATTGGAGCCTTTTGTAGTTTTGCAGTTAAGTAGATGAAAACATGTAAAAACATATTTATGCAATATTAATTTTTAATAAAGTTTTATAACGGCGTATTTACTGTAAATATTTCACATTCTAATGTTCTGCACATAGCAGAATATGGTCTATGTATTTTTAAATATATATTCCTATATAGGTATAAATATATATTTGTGCAAAAAAATTATATATATATATATATATATATATATATATTCTGACTATTAAAGTGGTCTTTCTTGTTGCCGTGCAACTTCAGTTATATATTAATCAAACTTAGGTATAGATACCAATATACAGCATATAGATATGGCAGGTTTTGACAAAACAGAGTGGGACTTTGATATGAATGAAACCTTTTCTCTACCTGGTAGCTCAGCTACCAATGAACAAAATTCAGAAGAAAGCCAGAGTATATTTAACATTTTTAAAACATATAAAACTAAAATACTGAAAGAACAAAAATTAAACTGGGAAATTTCCAGTCTAAATAAATATCTGGAAGCAAAAATGATCCCAAGAGGGTTACGTGTTAGAAAGAGGCCTGGTTCAAACCCGAATGAACCTTTATTAGAGGATTTTCAGAAAAAATGGGACAATTATGCGAGTGAATGTGCCTTTAATTGGATGAGACTTATGATAGGAGAGAATGAATTGAGACTTAAACAAATACAAATTGATTTAATTACAGCAAAAGAAAAAGTGGATGAATGGAAAAGTAACGAGCAATATGATAAACTTATGGGAGTGGCTAAATTAGAAGTCAGGAAAATTCAAGATACAATTAAATTCAGAAAAATTAGTAAATTGAAAGAGATTGGGATGACTATCAAAAGAATCCGGTTTACAATTATTCATTAAACCAGACTAGTAGTTCAGAATCAGGAAGCTCATATGTGGAAGATAAAAACAAACAAAGATTCAGACAAAGAAGAGGTAGGAGAAGGGATTTTTTAGGGCAGAGACAAGAAGAGAAAAAAGAACCAGGAGGGGAGGCAGAAAGCATAAGACAAACTACACAAGAAAGCAAGAAATACCCACTCAGGAATCAATTAAAAGAGAAGCAGAAAATTTAATTAAAACAAAAAAAGTAGTAAACCCCTCTGAAGCAGATCTCTCAGACTACCACATTCAAGTGTTGGGCAAGGGGTTATCATTTGCACCCACAAACAAATGCAATGAATTCACTGTGGTGAAGGATTTAAACCTCTTTGCAAGAAAATTAGTATTAAAGAAAACCTTTGAAAATAAACCACAAGACAACACACTTGATATAAAAGATCGGCAAATCCTATCTAGCCTGGTAGATTTGTCTTCAGAGGGGCATACTCAAGATACATCCACTATATCACACATAAGATTCAGTACCCTAAAAAATAAATCAACACACATGACTTCATTACAGACAGTACCAAGTGTGTATAACTTTGTAAAATTAGTGGAGAAGGATATATTGGAAGTGGATAACAATTTGAAAACAGTCAAAAACCTAACAAATAAACAACTGTCAGCTTTAAGAGAGTTACAGACCAATAATAACATCACCATTAAGCCTTCAGACAAAGGCGGAAATGTGGTGGTATTAAATACAAAGTATTATTTACATGAATGCACAATACAAGTAAATGATAAGAAGCAGTATAGGATTTTAAAAATGGATCCTACAGAAATTTACACTGAGCAATTAAACAATATCCCGGGGGAAGCACTCAAACAGGGTCTAATTAATAAAAGGGATTTTGATTTCCTCAAAGTAAAGTTTCCAATAACTCCAACTTTTTATACAATACCAAAATTACATAAAGGCAAAATGCCCCCTCATGGAAGGCTCATAATATCAGGAATTGGTTCCCTTACTGAGAAAATTTCTGAATACGTTGATTACAATCTGAGACCCTTTCTTGAAACTCTACCCTCATTTGTTAAAGATTCATCTGATGTTCTTAAAAAAACTTGAAGGCCTTTCTGTTCCAGACAATACCCTACTAGTAACAATTGACGTAGAAGGATTATATTCCTCAATTCCACATGATAGAGGAGTGGAAGTTTGTAGATTTTTTTCTGGAGCAGAGAGGCCAAAAGTATAATGAACATACCCAATTTGTAGTTTCCCTCCTGAATTTTCTACTAAGACATAATTATTTCACATTCAATAAAAAAATCTATGAACAAATACTAGGTACAGCCATGGGCACTTGTCTGTACCTAGGATTTTGGGAAAAGGAATTTATCTGGGATGGCACTTACAAAGATAACATAGGTTTATGTATTCGCTTCATAGATGACGCATTACTGTTGTGGGAGGGTACTAAAGAACAGTTAGACGAATTTATTAAATCTCTGAATGTAAATAACTATAATTTAAAATTCACTTATACATACAGTGAAACCAAAATTAGCTTTTTGGACCTAACCATTATGAATGAAGATCAGTTAATTATTACGGCCACCCACAGAAAAGAAACAGCAGGGAACACACTGCTAAGAGCTGATAGTCATCATCCTGCTCATTTATTATATAATATACCCTATGGACAATATCTGAGACACAGACGTAACTGCACAAAAGTAGACACGTTTAAAACAGAGGTGAGAGATTTAAAACACAGATTTAAGGAACATGGATATGCACAAAATTGCCTTAAAAAGGCTTATATTAAAGCAAGATATTTAGATAGACAAGAAATTCTATATAAACTCAAAAATGATGAGAAAGGCAATGTAGTAAGATTTATACGTACATACAATGATTCATGGGCTAAAATTCGTTCTATTCTTGAGAAGTAAAGGAAAGAATTAAAGAACATAAAAGAGACATAAAGAACAAAGTAATTGATACTAGTAGTGTAGCTAGACATTTTTTTCTAAAACATAACAGTAATAAACATGAACTAAAATTTAGAGGTCTTCAGAAAATAGATCTCCAAGATAGAGGAGGAAATTTAGATAAATTATTATTACAAAATGAATGTAAATGGATTTTTAATTTACAAACACTAGCTCCGCTAAGAATGAATGAAGAAATAAACTATGGATGTTTTTTAGGAGAATGAATGAGTGGTATTCTGAAAAATCCTATTTCTTTAAAGTAAGTACAATTGAGATTTTTTTGAAGAGAAAGAAAGGGAAGTAATAAATATCAGGGTCCGGACTCTTATTTAATTTTCATTAAGCACTCTAAATATAATATGTTAAAAAAGTTGGGCAATTTAATAGTGCAAAACTTTTTTTGAAAATAGGAAAGAATCGTTTGATATAAATGTTGATAAAATGTTGATACAAGCAGTAAAAATCGTACTATATCTTGAATTAATGGAAGAAGTTAATGATCCTCTGCAGAAGTACTTTTTTAGTCTGCAGGAGATGGTAGTACCTTTTTAGAGGTTTTTTCAAAATTCTAACTAACAAGGGGAGCAAACAAATATTATTGTTATCATAAACACAAATTATAGTTAAGTATCAAATGTATAAATCTTTGAAACAAAGTATGAGTACATTAAGTAACAAGAGTTTGTTATTGTTACATTTACTGTTAATATTTTACCCTAAATATGTTTTCAAGTATGTTAAAAAGGCTTCCAAAATGGGAGGAGTTTTACTCTGTATCCAGGTCTTTAAAAAGAGATTACAGGTGTTCTTAGTCATGTGACTTGTTTTTGAATCCGGAAGAAGCCCCAGAGCCTAAGGGGTGAAACGCGCGTAGTTGGCAAGCTGCGTTTGTTTGGTACTCACACAGGCAGCTGATATTAAGCAGGGACGTGGTCCTGAGGTTTTGTCAGGTGGCGTATACAAAAGAATCTTCACACACCTTGAGCGGAGGAGACGAATACCCTGGAGGGCTTTACCCAGGAGGTGCTGATCCGCGGACAGTGGATCTCCTGAATAGAACCACAAGTATTTTACCGCTGAAGCAGACATCAAAGAATGAGATGTGTGTGTTCTGTTATCCAGCAACAGCTATGCCTATCCATGCACAGGAATCAGTGCAGGTGTTTCATCAAAGGGGTAGCAGCTAGCTTGTATTAACTTTCCTGACCTACTCAGAGTACCCACCCAAATACCTATTGAAAGGCAACCTTATCTTTCTGGATACCCTTATCATAGCGCTGAAAATGGGATATTATGTCTGTGACTTTCTAACAGGATTCATTTATTTTATTATTTCAGCATAAGAATGCACTCTATCATAACTCAATCTTTTTTTAGTTTGAGTTAATTGCTATGTTTTACTTTATAGGGGGATTCATAATGCACTGTGATAGGGGACATAACTATATTCTGTTTATTTTTTGCCTAGTGTTTACCCAAATAAATGCTTTCAAATTGCTCCCCTTGCGTTAGTTGTGAATTAAGTATGAGCAGGAAAGTTAATTTTGCAGGTTGAGGAACCTATATCTAAGTATTATATCCGTTTACTTTTTTTATGGTATTAATTAGTGCTGGACAGAATATGGGAATGGGTTTGCACGATTTCTTGCTTCATGGAAGCTTAGGGAGGAATAAGTAACTACAGTTGCTATATTCGAAGATTGAGTTTTTGCACACTTTGGTTTAGTGCGCAAGCGAAAACTTTTTATTTTCCACTTTTTTTGCTCAATTGACTTCTATGGGGGATAGGTTATCGCACGTGCGGTATTCTAAGTTCTGCTTTTTACACGCATCGGGTTAGCGAGCAAAAATTGTTTACTTTTAACTTGTAATACGAGCGCTTTCAGATTACTTCTAGCTGAGTTAATGCTCGAGTAGGAGTGTTAAATAATGCTCCACTTTTAATCAGGCCCTAAAAAGCTAATTTCTTCAATTGCATATATATCTGCACCTGTCTCTCTGTCAATCTATCTGCATCTCTCTCTCATTCTGAATGTGTATATATATATATATATATATATATATATATACACAGTATAAACTATACATACAAGTCCCAAAGGTGCACACTCACAAGCAGGGGGCCAGTCAATAATATTCATCTGTATGCAGGCAAAGAGGTCTGCACTCGCTAGATTTTCATCTGAACTTGTTTGAGGTTTCGAGGTACTTGCCTGAGAAAGGGGGAATAAACCAAAATATCACACATTTAATAAAGAAATTCTGATGAAAATATGAGTGCAGACCTCTTTGTCTTCATATAGATAGTTATATTAGAGATGTGCATGCACCAATTTAGTTCACTGTCGAATGCAGAAGTTGGAGGCTAATTTGGGTATTCGGCTCTATTCGAAGCAGAATATCCTCTTGTGCAAGTGAAAGACACTAAGATCTGGTTTTGCACTAATCTTAGTGTGTTAAACTTACAAGTTGCACAAGTTGATATTTAGCTCCAAATAGAGCCAAATACCGAAAATAGTCTCATACGTCCGCATTCCTTCGACAGTGAACGAAACTGCTGCATGCACATCGCTAATATATATATATATATATATATATATATATATATATATATATATATATATATATAAAAGAAGAAGTCCTGACTGACTGACTCATCAACAGGTTATTTTTATTACGTAAGCACCCACTTAGAAAGGATTTTTGGAAATCACGGCCCTAAGGGGGTGAAAAAGGGAGGTAAACTTTTTTATGAGGATACCTATATCTCAAAAACTGACAATTTTACAGACATGAAAATTGGTATTTATATTCTCCTTGAAAATTAAAGAAACGTGTTTTACTATTTCCCCATAATCAACATAAGGGGGGTCAAAGGGGAGGTTAATTTATGAGGATACCTATATCTCAAAAAACGACGATCTTACAGACATGAAAATTGGTATTTAGAATATCCTTGAAAAATAAAAAATAAAGAAACTCTTGTTTTACCATTTCCCCAAAATACACTTAAAGGGCCACTGTAAGTAAATATTTTCTATGCCTGTTACTAACTAACTACCCCAAATACGCTTTTTATCAATAGCATTTCATTAACATATCTCTACCGTATATCAGAAATCTTGTCTGCAAATTAAATTGTTTTCCTTTGCTCTGTACCAATCCGTTTACAATACCTAGGTTTCAAAATGGCACTTTAAACACAAAGTTATTGGTTTAAGTATTTTGAACACACAGTGCTGAAAATAGTGGGCAGGATAACGTGACATCATCGGCGAATAAAAGATATAACTTTTAGAACGGTATGAAACTTTTTTTTTGGAGAAAATATAGGTCAGTAGGTTTTAATTAATGTTTATTAACTTTAATATGTTAGTTGTTTAGCTTAAAAATTATAACCGAAAGTAATCCTTTAAGGGGGGGGGGGGGGTCAAAAGGGAGGGGGGGCTGATTTTTGAGGATACCTATATCTCAAAAACCTATGATGTTACAGATGTGAAAATTTATATTTAGATTCTCCTTGAAAAATAAAGAAAGAAGTTTTTTACCATTTCCACAAAAACTACTTAAGGGGGGGTAAAAGGGGGGGGGTAATTTACCAATATCTAAAAAACCGACAAAGTTACAGATGTGAAAATTGGTATTTAGATTCTCCTTGAAAAATAAAGAAACACGTGTTTTACCATGTCCCCAAAATCCACTTAATGGGGGGGTCAAAAAAGTGGGGTCTGATTTATGAAGATACCTATATCTCAAAACCAACAATGTTACAGGTGTGAAAATTGGTATTTAGATTCTCCTTGAAAAATAAAGAAACATGTGTTTTACCATATCCCCAAAATCCACTTAAGGGGAGTCAAAAGAGGGGGGCTGATTTATGAGGATACCTATATCTCAAAAACCGACAACGTTACAGACAAAAAAAAAATGGTATTTAGATTCTCCTTGAAATATAAAGATACACGTGTTTTACCATTTCCAAAAAATATACTTAAGGGGGTCAAAAGTGGGGGCTTATTTATGAGGATACCAATATCTCAAAAAACAAAGCTGTTATAGACACGAACATTGGTATTTAGATTGCAAGAAACACAGAGAATGAATGAAAACTCAAGAAGTTGATGTCATAGATATATACACATAGTGATGTCGTGAATAGTTCGCCGGCGAATAGTTCCCGGCAAACATAGCTTGTTCGCGTTCGCAATGGCGGGGGAACATATGCAATGTTCGATCCGTCCCCTAGTCAACATCATTGAGTAAACTTTGACCCTGTATCTCACAGTCTGCAGACACATTCCAGCCAATCAGCATCAGACCCTCCCTCTCAGACCCTCCCAGCTCCTGGACAGCAGCCATTTTAGATTCATTCGGAAGCTGCATTGTTAGTGAGAGGAGGGACAGTGTAGCTGCTGGTGATTTAATAGGGAAATTGATAGCTAGGCTAGTGTATTCAGTGTCCACTACAGTCCTGAAGAACTCATCTGATCTCTGCTGTAAGGACAGCACCCCAAAAAGCCCTTTTTAGGGCTAGAACATCATTTTTTATTTTTTTTCCCTGTGTAATCTAATTATAGTTGCCTGCCTGCCTGCCAGCGTGTGTGCCAGGCCCACTTGCCCAGTGCCACCACTCATTTCTGGTGTAACAGTAGTGTAAATTTAAAAAAAAAACTTTTTTGACTGTGAAACATCAGTCTGCTTGTGTAATCTAATTGCAGTTGCCTGCCTGCCAGCGTGTGTGCCAGGCCCACTTGCCCAGTGCCACCACTCATTTCTGGTGTAACAGTAGTGTAAATTTTAAAAAAAAACTTTTTAGACTGTGAAACATCAGTCTGCTTGTGTAATCTAATTGCAGTTGCCTGCCTGCCAGCGTGTGTGCCAGGCCCACTTGCCCAGTGCCACCACTCATATCTGGTGTAACAGTAGTGTAAATTTAAAAAAACGAAAACTTTTTTGATTGTGAAACATCAGTCTGCTAGTGTAATCTAATTGCATTTGCCTGCCTGCCAGCGTGTGTGCCAGGCCCACTTGCCCAGTGCCACCACTCATATCTGGTGTAACAGTAGTGTAAATTTAAAAAAAAACGTTTTTGACTGTGAAACATCAGTCTGCTTGTGTAATCTAATTGCAGTTGCCTGCCTGCTAGCGTGTGTGCCAGGCTCACAGCGTATACTGTGCCCACTTGCCCAGTGCCACCACTCATATCTGGTGTAACAGTAGTGTAAATTTAAAAAAAAACTTTTTTGACTGTGAAACATCAGTCTGCTTGTGTAATCTAATTGCAGTTGCCTGCCTGCCAGCGTGTGTGCCAGGCCCACTTGCCCAGTGCCACCACTCATATCTGGTGTAACAGTAGTGTAAATTTAAAAAAACAAAAACTTTTTTGACTGTGAAACATCAGTCTGCTTGTATAATCTAATTGCAGTTGCCGGCCTGCCAGCGTGTGTGCCAGGCCCACTTGCCCAGTGCCACCACTCATATCTGGTGTAACAGTAGTGTAAATTTAAAAAAAAAAAACTTTTTTGACTGTGAAACATCAGTCTGCTTGTGTAATATAATTGCAGTTGCCTGCCTGCCAGCGTGTGTGCCAGGCTCACAGCGTATACTGTGCCCACTTGCCCAGTGCCACCACTCATATCTGGTTTAACAGTAGTGTAAATTAAAAAACAAAAAAACTTTTTTGACTGTGAAACATCAGTCTGCTTGTGTAATCTAATTGCAGTTGCCTGCCTGCCAGCGTGTGTGCCAGGCTCACAGCGTATACTGTGCCCACTTGCCCAGTGCCACCACTCATATCTGGTGTAACAGTAGTGTAAATTTAAAAACAAAAAACTTTTTGGACTGTGAAATATCAGTCTGCTTTTTTGTGTCAGGCTCACAGCGTATACTGTGCCCACTTGCCAGTGCCACCACTCATATCTTGTTTAATAGTAGTGTAAGTGTACATTTAAAAACAAAAAAAACTTTTTGGACTGTGAAACATCAGTCTGCTTTTTTGTTTCAGGCTCACAGCTTTTACTGGGCCCACTTGCCCAGTGCCACCACTCATATCTTGTTTAATAGTAGTGTAAGTGTACATTTAAAAAAATAAAAACTTTCTGGACTGTGAAACATCAGTCTGCTTTTTTGTGTCAGGCTCACAGCATATACTGTGCCCACTTGCCCAGTGCCACCACTCATATCTTGTTTAATAGTAGTGTAAGTGTACATTTAAAAAAATAAAAACTTTTTGGACTGTGAAACATCAGTCTGCTTTTTTGTGTCAGGCTCACAGCGTATACTGTGCCCACTTGCCCAGTGCCACCACTCATATCTTGTTTAATAGTAGTGTAAGTGTACATTTAAAAACAAAAAAAACTTTTTGGACTGTGAAACATCAGTCTGCTTTTTTGTGTCAGGCTCACAGCTTATACTGGGCCCACTTGCCCAGTGCCACCACTCATATCTTGTTTAATAGTAGTGTAAGTGTACATTTAAAAACAAAAAAAACTTTTTGGACTGTGAAACATCAGTCTGCTTTTTTGTTTCAGGCTCACAGCTTATACTGGGCCCACTTGCCCAGTGCCACCACTCATATCTTGCTTAATAGTAGTGTAAGTGCACATTTAAAAAAATAAAAACTTTCTGGACTGTGAAACATCAGTCTGCTTTTTTGTGTCATGCTCACAGCGTATACTGTGCCCACTTGCCCAGTGCCACCACTCATATCTTGTTTAATAGTAGTGTAAGTGTACATTTAAAAAAATAAAAACTTTTTGGACTGTGAAACATCAGTCTGCTTTTTTGTGTCAGGCTCACAGCGTATACTGTGCCCACTTGCCCAGTGCCACCACTCATATCTTGTTTAATAGTAGTGTAAGTGTACATTTAAAAACAAAGAAAACTTTTTGGACTGTGAAACATCAGTCTGCTTTCTTGTGTCAGGCTCACAGCTTATACTGGGCCCACTTGCCCAGTGCCACCACTCATATCTTGTTTAATAGTAGTGTAAGTGTACATTTAAAAACAAAAAAAACTTTTTGGACTGTGAAACATCAGTCTGCTTTTTTGTGTCAGGCTCACAGCTTATATTGGGCCCACTTGCCCAGTGCCACCACTCATATCTTGTTTAATAGTAGTGTAAGTGTACATTTAAAAACAAAAAAAACTTTTTGGACTGTGAAACATCAGTCTGCTTTTTTGTTTCAGGCTCACAGCTTATACTGGGCCCACTTGCCCAGTGCCACCACTCATATCTTGCTTAATAGTAGTGTAAGTGCACATTTAAAAAAATAAAAACTTTCTGGACTGTGAAACATCAGTCTGCTTTTTTGTGTCATGCTCACAGCGTATACTGTGCCCACTTGCCCAGTGCCACCACTCATATCTTGTTTAATAGTAGTGTAAGTGTACATTTAAAAAAATAAAAACTTTTTGGACTGTGAAACATCAGTCTGTTTTTTTGTGTCAGGCTCACAGCGTATACTGGGCCCACTTGCCCAGTGCCACCACTCATATCTTGTTTAATAGTAGTGTAAGTGTACATTTAAAAACAAAAAAAACTTTTTGGACTGTGAAACATCAGTCTGCTTTTTTGTTTCAGGCTCACAGCTTATACTGGGCCCACTTGCCCAGTGCCACCACTCATATCTTGTTTAATAGTAGTGTAAGTGTACATTTAAAAACAAAAAAAACTTTTTGGACTGTGAAACATCAGTCTGCTTTTTTGTTTCAGGCTCACAGCTTATACTGGGCCCACTTGCCCAGTGCCACCACTCATATCTTGTTTAATAGTAGTGTAAGTGCACATTTAAAAAAATAAAAACTTTCTGGACTGTGAAACATCAGTCTGCTTTTTTGTGTCAGGCTCACAGCGTATACTGTGCCCACTTCCCCAGCGCCACCACTCATATCTTGTTTAATAGTAGTGTAAGTGTACATTTAAAAAAATAAAAACTTTTTGGACTGTGAAACATCAGTCTGCTTTTTTGTGTCAGGCTCACAGCGTATACTGTGCCCACTTGCCCAGTACCACCACTCATATCTTGTTTAATAGTAGTGTAAGTGTACATTTAAAAACAAAAAAAACTTTTTGGACTGTGAAACATCAGTCTGCTTTTTTGTTTCAGGCTCACAGCTTATACTGTGCCCACTTGCCCAGTGCCACCACTCATATCTTGTTTCATAGTAGTGTAAGTGTATATTTAAAAAATAAAAACTTTTTGGACTGTGAAACATCAGTCTGCTTTTTTGTGTCAGGCTCACAGCGTATACTGTGCCCACTTGCCCAGTGCCACCACTCATATCTTGTTTAATAGTAGTGTAAGTGTACATATAAAAACAAAAAAAAACTTTTTGGACTGTGAAACATCAGTCTGCTTTTTTGTTTCAGGCTCACAGCTTATACTGGGCCCACTTGCCCAGTGCCACCACTCATATCTTGTTTAATAGTAGTGTAAGTGTACATTTAAAAAAAAAAAAAACTTTTTGGACTGTGAAACATCAGTCTGCTTTTTTGTGTCAGGCTCACAGCATATACTGTGCCTACTTGCCCAGTGCCACCATTCATATCTTGTTTAAGCGTAGTGTAAGTGTACATTTAAAAAAATAAAAACTTTTTGGACTGTGAAACATCAGTCTGCTTTTTTGTGTCAGGCTCACAGCGTATACTGTGCCCACTTGCCCAGTGCCACCACTCATATCTTGTTTAATAGTAGTGAAAGTGTACATTTAAAAAAATAAAAACTTTTTGGACTGTGAAACATCAGTCTGCTTTTTTGTGTCAGGCTCACAGCGTATACTGTGCCCACTTGCCCAGTGCCACTTCTCATATCTTGTTTAATAGTAGTGTAAGTATACATTTAAAAAAATGAAAACTTTTTGGACTGTGAAACATCAGTCTGCTTTTTTGTGTCAGGCTCACAGCGTATACTGTGCCCACTTGCCCAGTGCCACCACTCATATCTTGTTTAATAGTAGTGTAAGTGTACATTTAAAAAAAAATGACAGGCAGAGGCAGGCCACCCCGCAGGTGCCGTCGTGGTCGTGGTGCTGTGATTCCCTTTGGCCCTTGAATAATGCCCAGTGTTCAGAGGCCACGTCCCATGAACTCGAAAAGTTCTGAGGAAATAGTTGACTTTTTAACACAGAACACCCAATCTTCTATAGCGTCCGCTCCGAACCTTGACGCACCATCCTCCAGCTTATCTTCGGGCACCTCTCAAGTTACCACTCGCCCACCTGCCGCCACCACCAACACTAGCACCACAGCCACTTCACTTGATCTGTCAGAGAAGTTTTTTACACATCAGTTGGAAGAAATGATAAACCATAATTGACAGAGGATGTAGATAACAGTGATATGTTTCAGTCAGGCAGCATTACAGACATGGACGTACGGTGTGATGATGATGATGTTATACCCGCTGATGCTTCCTTTGTTGATTTGTCAGATACAAGTGAAGCGGTTGATGATGACGATGCATCAGTGGATGTCACATGGGTGCCCGCTAGAAGAGAAGAAGAACAGGGAGAAAGTTCAGATGGGGAGACAGAGAGGAGGAGGAGGAGGAGACGAGTTGGAAGCAGGGGGAGATCGTCGCAATGACCTAGTGGCACAGTCAGACAGCATGCATCGGCACCCGGGGTCAGCCAGACAGCACGCCAATCAATGCATGCTGTTGCCACCACCAGAATGCCGTCATCGCAGAGCTCAGCAGTGTGGCATTTTTTTTGTGTGTCTGCCTCTGACAACAGCGATGCCATTTGCAACCTGTGCCAAAGGTTGTGGGAAGTCCAACACCCACCTAGGTACAACTGCTTTGAAAAGGCACATGATCGCACATCACAAACGCCTAGTGGATCAACACATGAGTAGAAGCAGCACACAAACTCAAAGCCGCCATCCTCCTCCTGGTCCAGCATCTTCAGCCACATCAACCACTGCTGTCCTCCTTGCCCCCTCTCAACCATCCACCATTCCATCTCTCTTCCGGAGCAGTTCCTGCTCATCTGCCCACAGTCAGGTGTCTGTCAAGGACATGTTTGAGCGTAAGAAGCCAATGTCACAAAGTCAGCCCCTTCCCCGGCGTCTGACAGCTGGCTTGTCTGAACTATTAGCCCGCCAGCTTTTACCATACAAGCTGGTGGAGTCTGAGGTGTTCAAAAAATTTGTAGCTATTGGGACACCGCAGTGGAAGGTACCCAGCCAAAATTTCTTTGCACAAAAGGCAATCCCCAACCTGTACTCGATTGTGCGAAGGAAGTAATGGCATGTCTGGCACACAGTGTTGGGGCAAGGGTCCATATGACCACTGATAGTTGGTCTGCAAAGCATGGTCAGGGCAGGTATATCACCTACACTGCGCATTGGGTAAACCTGCTGATGGCTGCCAAGCATGGAATGCGTGGCTCTGCAGAGGAGGAGTTGGTGACTCCGCCATGACTTGTAGGCAGGCCTGCTGCCACCTCCTCTACTCCTCCTACTCCATCCTCTTCCATAACCTCCTCGGCTGAGTCCTTTACTGCTGCTGCGTCTTGGTCAACATCAACGGCATCCCCCAGCTCCCCATGTACTATTCCACATCCCGGATACGGCAGTGTTACGCCGTCTTGGGGTTGACTTGCCTGAATGCAGAGAGTCACACCGGACCAGCACTCCTGTCCGCCCTAAATGCACCGGTGGATCAGTGGCTGACTCTGCACCAACTGGAGATCGGCAAAGTGGTTTCTGACAATGGAAGTAATTTGGTGGCGGCATTGAAATTGGGCAATTTGACACATGTGTGTAATCTGATCATACAATGCTTTGTGCATAAGTACCCAGGCTTACAGGATGTCCTGAAGCAGGCCAGGAAGGTGTGGCCATTTGAGGCATTCCTACATGGCCATGGTGCACTTTTCTGAGTAAGGGTGATGTCACAGCACAACGGGAATCTAACAGAGGAAAAGGTGAAAGTAATCCTCCGACTCCCACGACCACGCCGGCAAGGACAGGATGCTTTACAGACGTGTTGTTGATGGAGGACATGCAGAGCTTTTTAACTCCTATGCATTGCCACAACCCTTCGGGGTCCACCCTCAGAGAACGACTCGACCGACAGGTAGCAGACTACCTCGCCTTAACTGCAGATCTCGACACTCTGAGGAGCGATGAACCACTTGACTACTGGGTGTGCAGGCTTGACCTGTGGCCTGAGCTATCCCAATTTGCGATAGAACTTCTGGCCTGCCCCGCTTCAAGTGTCCTGTCAGAAAGGACCTTCAGTGCAGCAGGAGGTATTTTCACTGAGAAGAGAAGTCGCCTAGGTCAAAAAAGTCTAGATTACCTCACCTTTATTAAGATGAATGAGGGATGGATCCCGAAGGGACTGACATTGGGCGATACATTCGAGTAAAAAAGGCCTGATGAGATGAGCTGCCTTGGGCTAAAAATGGTCCACACGCTGCTGTATTTTATCTGCGAATGCCGGATGACTTGCGTGACTTTTCCTCCACCAACTAGGGTTCAAGCCGCAATGTTTTAGGGCACTTTCTGCCTGGGAAACAAACATCAATTTTTCTGGCCGCTGCTACAGCAACAATACATAATTTTTCAGTCATGTGTACATGGCAAATTTTTCTGGCCACTGGTGCTGCACTGTGGCTTCAAAAACCAAACCAAAAAAAAGGCACGTAACAGGGATTAAACTGATAGGAATAGTACTACTTAACACACCACTCCTATCTGGTGGCACATTAGATTGCACGTGCAGTGCCCCAAATTTGAAGTAGGAGGACCGACCAAGCATCTTTTCCATCTCCCGGTTCCTAAAATCCATGCCATATACACGTCCCCTGGTGCCGCAACTGCCTCTGGGAACCTTACCATGGGTCCCAGACGGCACATCTTGTAATTCTCTGTCTGGGAAATTATCTATCAAATCTATCTATTTATCTATCAAATCTATCTATCGTATCTATCAAATGTATCTATTGCATCTATTGCTCTATCTAATCTATGTATCTATCTATCTATCAAATCTATCTAGTGGCCGGACTGTTATCTGATAGCCACTTGTGTTTCGGCCAAATGTCCATCGGCCAAATGTCCGTCGGCTAAAAGTCCGGCCACGATTGCAAACGCAGTGCCCCAAATTTGAAGTAGGAAGACCGACCAAGCATCTTTTTACATCTCCCGGTTCCTAAAATCCATGCCATATACACGTCCCCTGGTCCCCTGATATGGGATGGAACAGGGATTAAACTGATAGGAATAGTACTACTTAACACACCTTATAATAACGCAGAGAGAGGCAACGCAGAGAGAGGAGTCTGAAGAAGAGGAGTCAGAGGAGGAAGGTGGCTTTGAGGAGGTGGAAGACCAAACACAGCAGGCATCCCAGAGGGCTTGTTGTCACCTTTCGGGGACCCTTGGTATTGTACGTGGCTGGGTGGAGGAAGAGACCTTCAATGACATAAGTGAGGACAAGGAACGGGACATGGCTAGCTTGGTATCCAACCTTGTACAAATGGGGATTTTGCGGTTGTGCAAATGGACTGTTTGCAGTTGTTTGCGGTGCGTTAATCGGGGAGTTTGGTCTGTCACTGTGAAGCGGGCGTAACCCTTACACTACCTGATCGATACAATATCATACCTGATGTTTTAAAGCACGTTATTCCAAACAATTTAGGAATGTTAGGTGATTTATGCCCTTCATGGATTAAAACCAGACTCTGCATCAACTATGTAATTTTACGTGGTAGTTTTGCCATGGATCCCCCTCCGGCATGCCACAGTCCAGGTGTTAGTACCCTTGAAACAACTTTTCCATCACTATTGTGGTCAGAAATAGTCCCTGTGGGTTTTAAAATTCGCCTGCCTATTGAAGTCAATGGCGGTTCGCCCATTTGCAAACAGTTGCGGAAGTTTGCGTTCGCCATTCGTGAACGGAAAATTTTAAGTTGGCAACATCACTATACACACACACATTTGTTTCCCTATGGGTCAGAGGGCAACCAAATCTGGAACCCTAGCTACATTTCATTGATACATTTCATTGATGACAGTAAAATGTATTTTGGGGATTTGTTATACAGGTGTAAGGAGATTTGCCTGGTATTTCATCACTGGACTGATACACTTCAGAAAAGATTTCAGCTGTGAAAAACACAAGTAGGCTCCATCCATCATTCATTGCAGTGTAAGTCCTTATGGACATAGCAGATCAGTTATTTGAGTGACAACTTTGTAGAAATAAACATAAAAATCTAGTAAGAAGGTGTGTGTGTTTAAGCTTGAAAAAGTGTTGACAGTTACACCTTGACTTACTAAGGTGTTCTCACCCATTTGCATGGTACAAATCTCATCAAATGCTGAGACCTGAATGAATTAGCCCTTTTTATTTATACAATCTTAGACTCATTAACATACAATATTTTTACAAAGTCTACTTTGTGTAGTAAACTGCAATTCTTAATTTTTCTATATTCTGTATTGTAAGTGGAACATGTGTTATACCACACAAAAGCCAAAACACACACATTTGCCGATGTCTGTTATTGAATCACCTGCAATTCGTGAAACAGTCAATACAGACCCATTCAGCAATTTTGTTAGAAAACACTTTAAGATTGGAAAGTGTATTATTGTTCATGTGTTGTGTGATAAAATGAAATTAAATGAGTTTAGAGAACATTAAAACTCACTGCAATTTTAAATATTTTTTTTAAGGTTATGTACTAATACCAATCTTTCTGAAAACTTCTGGTATAACAGAATATAGTATAAATAAATGTTAGCACTTCCCTTCAGGTGTTCGCTGCCAGCCCTGGTTCTCCCAAGTCGTTTAAATGGAAATGTATGAAGCAAACTTTGGCGGCGCTGTACCTCTTTAAGGGACTTGAAGCTGTCCACGTCCGCTGCAGATGTTTTAAGAGCACAATAAAAACAGTGTGCAGCTTGTTCTGCACACTGTTTCTATTGTGCTCTTGAAAAAGGCTATTGCAATAGCCGAAACGCATTAAGCTTGTTTTAATAACATTTATGAAGCTGCACCTGATGACGTCCTGTGGATTTTAAATAAAGGCTATTTTTTTTTTACCTCCATCTTGTGAGTATACCCTGAATTTGCGCCACCAAATTGTCTTGGAAGTGCTGCACCATGTAAGCACAGCTAATCACCCATAAGGGTCTCAAGGCGCTGCTCATTTTATCGACCTTGGAAGGATGAAAGGTTAAAGGGACATAATACTCATATGCTAAATCACTTGAAACTGATGCAGTATAACTGTAAAAAACTTACAGGAAAATATCACCTGAGCATCTCTATGTAAAAAAGGAAGCTATTTTACCTCACAATCTCCTCAGCTCACCAGAGTAAGTTCTGTGTAAAAAGTTATACTCAGCTGCAGCCCAGCTGCAGGTAAAAAAAAAAAAAAAAGAATGAAGAAATGAACAGCAGCATCAACAGTGCTGAGGTCATGAACTCTTTTACTGTGATCTCATGAGATTTCACTTAACTCTCATGAGATTTCATTGTAAACTTCCTTACACTGAATAGTGAAATAAGATGAGAGTGCACAAGGCTCAATCCTTCGGCTGTTCCAGGACAGACATACTAATATGCTGCTTAGAAATCCTTTACAATGGGATGTGGCTACTGAGAAACTTTTGAGGTAAAATATCTTTCTTTTTTACGTAGAGATGTTCAGGTGATGTTTTCTAGTCAATTTTTACAGCTATACTGCATCACTTTCAAGTGTTTAAACATTTGGGTATTATGACCCATTAAGTGTACCTCGCCGGGGATCGAACCTGCAACCCTTGGGTTGCTACAGAGCTCAGCCACAGTGCCTTAGCATGCTGAGCTATCTGTCAACCATTGTGAGCTTTTGTTTTTGAGGTAATCAAAATTTGGAGAATATTATCTGCAGAGGACATGGACAGCTTCAAGTCCCTTAAAGTGGTACAGCGTCGCCAAAGTTTGCTACATACATTTCTGAAAACCTCTGCCTTGTTCCTTTTCCGAGTGAAGACTTATTATAGATTATTGCTGTCTCCAGTGTTTCCCAACACCCTCCAAAAGCTCACTCTAATGAGTTACTGCTGCTCTAGATCTAGATAGAGTGCAAGTAGCAATGGAACTTAAAGGGATATTCCAGCCAAAATTGGAAACCACATGGGTGTATTTCGGTATTAAACAGAAGCAATTTTGTAATATACATATATTAGCAAAAATGCTTCTAATAAAAACTATAGCTGTTTTAAAAGTATATTTAAGTATGCACCGTGCACCAGCATTTAAAACACAGCACTTGTTCAGAGAGCCTAAGGTGATTGTACCATCTGGTAATGACTCAATGTGTTAATTGCTGACGTAATACACGCCCCACTGATTATCTGTGCAGCTGCATTGTTTAAAATGTGTGTGCAGTGACAATATTTAGCTATGCTTCACGTGCATGTGCAGAGAAAAATGTTAACACTAAAACAGTGATAACTCTTACTAGAAGCATTTTTGCTAATAAATATATATTGCAAATATGTTTCTATTCAACGATGTAATAAATCTATGTACATTTAAATTTTGACTGGAATGTCCCTTTAAATAGAGTGGAAAAAGAAGCGTATAACCATCTTAGCATTGGTTTTAGAAAGAACAAGATGGGTTAAAATTATGTAATTTATAAATGAAAAATATTTTTTGTCCTTTATATTACTAATAGGGGGGGGGGGGTGTTGTGAGAACACCCAAGTCCTTTTCTTTCCAAAAATATCTTAGTGTTGACCCCTGCTTATTAACCTATGCACATCATATTAGAGCTTGAAATCATTACTCTCCTTTTAAAAGATTCTGAATACAGGTAGCCCTCAGTTTACGCAGGAGTTAGGTTCCAGAAGGAATGGTTGTAAATCGAAACCGTTGTAAATTGAAACCCAGTTTATAATGTAAGTCAATGGGAAGTGAGGGAGCTAGGTTCCAGGCCCCTCTCAAAATTGTCATAAGTAACACCTAATACATTATTTTTAAAGCTTTGAAATGAAGACTTTAAATGCTAAACAGCATTATAAACCTAATAAAATAATCACACAACACAGAATAAATAATTAAACTAAGTTAAATGAACAAAAACATTTGCTAAACAGCATTATAAACCTAATAAAATAATCAGACAACACAGACTTCACTTGCATTTTTCTGCAAACAGTTCTTTCTATGCATTCCAATCTGGACTGATTTATAGACAATAAGATCTTGTTCCTTTGAAATCTGCTCGATAGCTCAGGTCTGGTTAAACTGATTAATTTCAGCTTGTTTGGCTTTGCTGCAACACAAGAGGACAGCTCCACCTACTGGCTATTTTAATAAATGCACTGCTTCTCAATGCTTTTCAATAGCAGTCACACGACTGGAAAAAAAGGTTGTTATTCTGAAACGGTGCAAATTGAACCGTTGTAAAATGAGGGCCACCTGTAATTTATGTAGGCATAATTGGTTGATTTTTAGCTATTAAATACAAAATAATAATCATTAATCAACCATTTGTAATATATTATTTCATAAACAGGAACCATCACACGCCATAGAGCCTGGAGTTAGTAAAACACTACATACATGTTTAAAAATATATACTGGGGAGCAATGTGCTAATATTGTATGCCTAATATGTTTGTGTCTTTTAATACAATTATGTTTGAGGCAGCACCAATAAATGTTTTTATATAAAATACATTTACAAAGAATAACTAAAAACAATATAAATTAAACCCTGAATTGAATCAGACATAAATGCATAGACTTACCACTAAAAATATATTTTACATGTATAGCCTATATTTCTTACCCATTAAAATGCTAATGCTGATGTAACTTTTTGTACGCATTTTATTTCTCTTAAAGGGTCATAAAACCCAAAATGTTTCTCTCATGAGTCAAAGAGAACATATAATTTTAAACAACTTTTAAAATTTACTTCTATTATCAACGTTTTTTTGTTTTCTTGTTATCCTTTGTTGAAAAGCAAGGCAGTAAATTCAGCAGTTTTACAACAATGTTATACATTAGCAAGATCACTAGATGTCCGCACTATTTCCTTTCAAGTAATGCTCCAGACATGTCCACGCTACCTATCTAGATATCTCTTCAACAAAGTATAACATGAGAACAAAGCAAATCCGATAATAGAAGTAAATTGGAAACTTTTTTTAAATGGTATTCTCTATCTGAATCATGAAGGGAAAAAAAACTGGGTTTCATGTCCCTTTAAGATAATAAGCAATAATTTGCCAGTGTAATTTTATCAGTTGCATATTTTTTTCAAAAAAGAAATTACATTACAAATTCTTTTTTAACTGTCCTAAACATTTTCAAATTATATATTTTTTCAACTAAACACTGGGAAAAACACCAGCATATCTAGGAGAAAAGATGCGCCTGTAATCAGTAATCCTTTTGCTCACTAAAGAAGCATTAGATACTAAGCTGCAAAACGGCAGCACTGAATATACGAATGTGAGATGTATTGAACAAAGCAGACGGAATTGGGAAAAGCCCATTTTTTCAATTTTCCAGAAATACAATGAATTATGAGGGTTTTTTTTTCTTGTAACTTATAGTTGCACGTAGTAAATGCCATTACAACTAATTAAATAGAAGTCTATAAGCTTTAAGTCTCTGCTCTTTTCCAGCATTTCTATCCGGGGTATAATCACCTGTACATGGATTTTGTGCCAAAGAGATCAAGGCAGTGTAAGATTAACTCTTCCTGTAGGGCAGTGTACAGTGAGCTTACTATATCTCTGATTCTAGCTTTTCCGGGATTCTTTTTTTTATGTTCTTCTCTGTTTGCTGCTGTGATATCAGCGACCTAAATCTGATACTTTGAACTAAAACACAGAGAATTGCTAAAAACAACACTCATGGGTTCAGACATAAAACACTGTGGGCTAGATTACAAGTGAAGCCCAAATGGTTTTGCGCTAGTGTAATCGTGTTTTTGCGAGCCATTTTCATGGTAAAGTAAAGCAAAATTGCAATTCATTTCAATGCTTTCTGTGATCTCAGAGTTGTGGTTAACTGTTTTTCGAAACAAAAAAGTTGCACAAAACACTTTAAAACTACATTACAAAGTACAGTTCTACTCATAAAATTATTTCAAGAAAATATTAAAGGGACACTGAACCCAAATTTTTTCGACAGTGATTCAGATAGAGCATGCAATTTTAAGCAACTT
This sequence comes from Bombina bombina, assembly GCF_027579735.1. NCBI lineage: Eukaryota > Metazoa > Chordata > Amphibia > Anura > Bombinatoridae > Bombina > Bombina bombina. The sequence goes on along the minus strand of NC_069501.1, from coordinate 653,514,678 downwards.
TCTAATTCACTCCTATTATCAAATTATTTTCATTCTCTTGGTATCTTTATTTGAAATGCAAGAATGTAAGTTTAGATGCCGGCCCATTTTTGGTGAACACACTGTGTTGTTCTTGCTGATTGGTGGGTTAATTCACCTACCAATAAACAAGTGCTTTCCATGGGTCTGAACCAAAAAAATAGCTTAGATGCCTTATTTTTCAAATAAAGTAAGCAAGAGAACGAAGAAAAACTGATAATAGGAGTAAATTAGAAAGTTGTTTAAAATTGCATGCTCTATCTGAATCTTTAAATAATTTTATGAGTGGAAAAGGAACTGTGCTTTGTAATCACAAAATATTTTTTTTTTTTGGGTTAGTGTCCCTTTAAGCAGATAACAACATAAAACACATACATGCAACATTAATATTTAATAAAGATTTTAACTATGTATCTACTGTAAATAATTGACATTTACTAATGTGAATATGCTAAGTTGTTTGCACAATGGGTGTTTAAAAAAAAAAATTCCATTGACTTCTATAGGGAATGCGAAAATGTGATGGAGTTTGCGCATTCTCGGGTGTAGGTTTTTCCCCCACTATTTTTTCTCCATTGATCTCTATGGGGAATACATGCTAGTGAAAAATAGTTTCTATTTAAAAAACTTGTAATATGAACAAAATCCGAAAAACACAAAAATGAAAATCCAAGCTGAATTTTCGCTTAAGAAAAAAATAAAATTCCGGGCCACTTGTAATCTAGCCCTGCCAGTTTTGTGAAGTTCTTTTATTATTAGATATGTTTTATTCGAACATTGTTTTGAGCAGTCATTTATATATAGACATTTGATTGTTTTTCCTGCTTTTCTTTGTGACATCACATTTTTTATTTTATTTCTTTGTTTTCTCACTCCTCATAAAAATAAATATTTTCTGTCTTTTTTGCTTTGGGCTCACAGGGCAAATGCACTGATAGATTTCTCCATCCTCCCTAGGTTCACTTAGCTCACCATACTCCAGGTTTATTATTTTATGCAGGCGATGAACTAGAGCTTACTCATCTATCCATTCTTTAGTAAACCAGTAGCGTAAAAAATATCAGTGGAGTTGAATAATCTGGTAAGTTAATTTGGCAACTGATTGTAAAATATAGTATGACCATGAATAGCTCATTGTGTTAGTACAGTATCAAACTAAGGGCTAGATAATAAGAGTGGAGTGAAAATTACCGTTCCCGTCCATGCATTACCTTTGTTAAACGGAGGCTTTTTGCGCATGTCAGGTTGTGCTCGTATTACAAGTTGAAAGTAAAAGGTTTGCGCAACAAGTGGAAATTATACTATAGCAACGGCGTTAACATATTCCCCTATAGAATTTAATGGAGCGGGAAAAGTGGAAAAAAAGCTAACACCCATACTTGCGTGCAAACCCGATCAGGTTTAACCGAGTACGCAAACCAAACATTCCAATGTTCCTCACTAGGGCTGTGCAATTAATCGCATGATGCAATTAATCACAATATGAGGCTACGTAATATCTAAATCACACAAGCTACAATTTTATTTTTATCAAAACAAACAACAAAAAAAGTCTGAAATGACTTCCATAACATGTCATGTCAGTCACACAAATGCTCCAGTCCAGCCCGGCAATAGCACTGATCACTTCCCCAGGGGGTCGCACCAAGAAGCGACACATCCGTGTCATTACAGCACATAACACAATCCTAAGGTGTGCACAGACATAACAGGTGGCAAACTGTTTTTTAACGATTAAATGCCTTTTTGTATGCAAAATGTATGTTTAAAAATAAGGGTATACACCCATTTTTCATAAAACTGCATGTAATAGACACTACTATAAAGAAGAATATGCACAGATACTCATATAACAATCCAGTAAAAAACCTTTTATAAACTTCCAAGTTTAGCAGTGTTGACGAGGTTAGGCTGGGACACCCAGTGAAAAGGGCTGGGAAACTGGAAGTGCAGAACCACTCCCCCATTCCCTGCTTATGACAAGACAGTTTAGACAAACAGGAGTGAGCAGTAGTCTGTAGACATCAGTATACATCTGATACTTTGGGGCTTGGTTAGGATTCTGAGAATTAGGACATTATTAAAAAAATAAGCAAAACTATACATTGTTACAAAAAAAAACCACTCCCAGATTGGCTATATAAATGGATCATCTACAAAACATATATGCAATGAAAAATCTATTGTACAATGTCTCTTTAATAAAATTGCAATAAGAATCTCAATTGCAAAATTTCATTAAAAAAATCATTATATTTAGGGGCCTCCATCACATATGCAGCGTCGCCCGCAAAATCCTCCGCCGCCAGATTTTACGCGATTTTGGTATTACATATATGGCGTAGCATAAAGTTACGCGTGTATATTTCACCCGTCGCCCGCAATTATTACTCCCATAGGCTAACATAGAACCGCGTTGCAAATCTGTATCCAATATCCAGCGCAAGGACTTACGTGGCGAAAATGGAAAAATCTTACTCCATTTTTACCTCACCATAAAAGGCAGCCGCAGCAAGCCTTGCGCTGAGTATGGGAGCACCGTAACTCCCGAAAATGCCTGCAAAAATAAACTAACACCTAACGCATGCACAATGTCTATCTACCTGTCAACCGCAATCCCCCACCGCAATAACGAATAAAGTCTATTAACCCCTAAACCACCATAGCCCACAACGCAATAAACCTATTCAAATATTAACCCCTAAACCGCCATAGCCCAAAACGCAATAAACCTATTCAAGTATTAACCCCTAAACTGCCATAGCCCACAACGCAATACACCTCACCCCTAACCTACCCCCCCCCCTAAATAAACTAAAATTACCTAATTTACAAAATTCTAAAGTTACTATTAAATTAAAAAAAAAAAACACTACTTTTAAAATACAAATAAACTATGTATAAATTAAAGGGGCAGTCTAATCAAAATTCAGGAGTAGACTGTCCCTTTAATCAAGAATTATAGAAAATAAAAAAATCTAAGATTACAGAAAATAATAAATAAAATTACAAAATTATAAATAAATTATACCTAATCCCTATGAAAATAATCCCCCCCCCAAAAAAAACACCCCCTAATCTAATAAACTACCAGTAGCCCTTAAAATGACTATTTGCAGGGCATTGCCCGAAGATAATCAGCTCTTTTGCCAAAAAAATACACAAAGCCCCCCCCCCCCCTTTTTATGCAATTTAAAAAATTTTTTTTTTTTATTAGTGTTATTATGAGTGTAACTGGTAATACGAGAGCTTACTTCCCATGCGCACAAAGTGCCACAATATACCCCTTGTAACTCATGTGCAACAGTTAGTGTGAAACTCATAATTTAGCCCTAAATATATTTTTATCTTTAAATCTTAAATATTTAGAGTACCTGACATATAATACAACTGCCTCATGGATGAACATGTTATGAAAGTTAGACACAGGTATGTACACATTATGCTCAGTGGATAAAATCCCTTTAGGTTTATGCTGATAAAATGTGATAAAACTTATCAGCCAATCAAATGGACAGTAAGCTGCCAAAAACATATTAAAACCAATCATGTTGTTCCATCAAGGGTCAATAGTCATTTCAAAAGTAGGTTTTATGTGGTTAAGCTTGGCAGTAAAAAAGTCTATCTCATTATGATAATATTAGTCCCAGGCAATGATAAATTATATGGACTATACTGTAGGTTATTCCATTGAAAGGCAATTTGAAACATTCAATAGTAATATATTCTATTTCTGGATAGCATATAAACTAGACTGTTAAGCTAGGACTGATTTCAGTGGAATTCTATAGACAATCAGTAACCAAAGGAGTAACTTGTGCCCACAGTTAGGATTTGTAAGGATAGGTTCCAAAACAAATTTTGAATGACCCCTTGAATGTGTATTGAACAAATATATATATATATATATATATATTTTTTTTTTTTCTTGAGGAACGATTTATCAAAAACAATTAAAAAATATTGCTCATGCCTTTGTAATAATAAGCTTGAGACAGTAATGCAAAATGAATAAACTCTAATTAGAGCATGTGCTTTTTGCATTTCAATGTCTCTTAAAATAATTAGAGTAGCTAACAAAAATTAAAATATACAGTCCTCTATCTTAAGCAAAATTTAAGTGTCACTGAACTTATAATGACCAGTGTTTGCAAATTATCAGCTGTTTAGTATAAGGCTGACTACAAATACAGCCCAGCCCTAAAATTCCAGGCAGTTTTCAACTAAACAAGGGACATAAGTACACCTCTCTGAGGGCCAATTATGAAAAACACATCATGGAAAGAAATAATGCAATGTATAACCATGTATTGTGAGATAAACAGTACACAAACTACCATTTGCCTTTCTACAAATTTTAGAGGTGCTTTGCAGTACTGATGAGAGTTCTTAGAAAATCTTAATAATCAAGAAAGCTATAGAGAATGAGACAAGACGTAATAGGGCAAATCATACACCAGGTACTGGCTATTTCTCTCATTCAAATGAAAATCACCTAGTATTTCAGGGTTACATTTTTTTAGATGTTTTCAATTTGCTATATATTAGTAAGTGTTCTTTGTGAATGGCACAACTGAAATTAAAGAGGATGTTCCCTGAGTGAGCACTTACTATAGGGCAAGCTGTTTTAGAGCTGCTACTTGGTCGAACATTGCTGACACTTTATGTGCTATATAACCAAGTACAGCAGATAATTACTAGATACCTTTTTGTTTCCAGCCCACAGTCAGATATTTAACAGGACACAACAAGAAACCACTGGTATAAATGATATGGTTATTCTTTCATTCTAATATCTGAATCAGCAAAAAGAGAAATGTAAAAAAAATAATATTAAAACAAATAAAAATAATATATATCATAGAGAATTTACATAATTTATCAAGAAAGTAATTATTTTCATTTCCACGGCTACAACATCCAATTACTTTTTATTTTTGCAAATAAAGCTTTACAAGGCTCAATTAACATTTTCTACAAATCAAATGTGACACTAAATACATACTTTTAATCATTAGGGAAATAAAGGTACTGTTCTCAGTATATTTGGATTTTATTTTCACATTCATTCAATATTTCAAGCAGTTTAAATTAAAGCTATTAATAGTAAAGTAACAAATTAATAGTAATTAGGATACAGAAAAAGTAGAAAATGTTAGAAGAAAATAAAATGTTGAAAACAGAAGAAAAAGATTAAAAGGAAATATTGGATCATACTTTATATTCACTCCTTGCTCCTTTCCACACATTATTCCAAAAAGCCTAGTATTTATTATTATTATTATTATTTTTATTATTTTTATTATTTAAAATAATTTTTTCTCAAGTTGGCCTAGGTCCTATTCTGTTTTATCAACCCCCCATTTCTTACGTTTGGCTTTTTATCTCCTTTGCTACTCTACCATTTTCTTTTTTTTAATCCTGTTTTCTGTTTATTATTCCTTCTTTCCTACTCCTTTCTTTTTTCTCTCATTTTTTTTACAGATATTTACTATACTTCACGTTTTAGTCATCTGAAACCTAGCAGTGTTTATAGGTGTTATTGTAATTCATTTTTGTTACTTTCTTAATGAACATAAAAAGGCAATTTAGGACTTTTTTTGCATTCAAAAGATGCAAATTTAAAAAGCATGTGATAAGAGGCAGCCCTCAAGAGTTTAGAAATTAGCATATGAGTCTGCCTAGGTTTAGTTTCAACTAAGAATACTAAGAGAAAAAAGCAAATTTGATGATAAAAGTAAATTGGGCAGTTGATTAAAATTACAAGTCCTATCTGAATAATGAAAGTTTAATTTTAACTAGACTGTCCCTTTAAAGCTGTCTGAATAGATATAAAGCTATATTAAATTTAATGGTTTGTGAAACTGATTATCAGGAATCAATTGCTCATTGGCTGATAAATGCAACGTCCACCACTCTGTTAGTGAAAATGAAGTCTATTCAGACATTTTTGTTAGTAAAAACAGGTACAAAGTATAAAAATAAATGATAGCTTTAAAAAAAAAAAAACCCTCTTCTAGATGCAATAAAGAAAAGCATTAGACACTTGGGCCTATAGTTATTAAGGTCTGGCGGACCTGATCCGACACTGCGGATCAGGTCCGCCAGACCTCGCTGAATACGGTGAGCAAAACGCTCGCCGTATTCAGCATTGCACCAGCAGCTCACAAGAGCTGCTGGTGCAACGCCGCCCCCTGCAGACTCGCGACCAATGGGCCGCCAGCAGGGGGGTGTCAATAAACCCGATCGTACTTGATCGGGTTGATTTCCGGCGATGTCTGTCCGCCTGCTCAGAGCAGGCAGACAGGTTATGGTGCAGCGGTCTTTGTGACCGCTGCTTCATAACTGCTGTTTCTGGCGAGTCTGAAGACTCGCCAGAAACAGGGGCCATCAAGATCCTTACGGAGCTTGTTAAATAGAGGCCTTGGGCTTGTTCCACACTCCTTAGAAGAGGTCAATTCTGTTAATTAGGTTTTCAAATGCTACAAATTGCCTAAACTGGCTATTTGCTTTGCATCAGTATGAAAAGCTCAGTTCCAGAATTTGTAGTTTAGCTTCTTTGAAAAGATTAAGGATAAGTATATTTTGTACACTAATTTTTTATGTTATCTTAATGTTTAACACAAATTCATTTTCACCTTTTTAAAAAAATAAATATATAAGTGCTACTAGCTTTACATGCATATGTAAATATTTCCTCTATCTACCAAATAAAAAATGTATTATTACGCTGAATGAAGAAATACTGAATTATCATGCACAGTATTCAGAATAGTGAATTAGTTTATTCCCCACTGCAAAGAATATAAATCATTCCTACAGTGACAAATAAATGTGTGCTTAGTAACTTGCCTCATACCACAAAATTAGTTTTATTCACTTTTACTTTTCTGTAAATGTATTTTATAGCTGTCACATGTATTTTCCATCAGGTTAATTTTAATATCAAACATGCTCTTCATGCATAGTAAATTATTTAAGCCTCAGCAAGATTCTGCAAACCTTTTATTTCGAATTATCCGTTGTTTTATTAGTTCGTATAACCTGGGTAGATTTCACACCTTTTATTTTCCAAATGCAAAGAACCATGCCTTCTCTACATTCTGAATTTTGTAACTATCCCATTAATCCTTTTATCACTAATCGGCAACATTTATCAAAGTCTGGACGGACAAGGCATCCACTGCTTGCACTTATCATTGCACAAGCAATTGCTTGTGCAGTCACACTCACTGCTCTCACACAACCAATTGCAGGAGAGCAGGGCTTGTCAATCATCCCAGTCAATCCTAACCAGAATGATTTAACTCCACCTCAAGGCTGGTGGAGACGCTAAATAGCAGCAATTTTAAGACCACAACTACTTAACTAGCATATCAGAACTGCTCGCTCGAGCTTGAAACACGTCTGCAGCTTCATAAATGGGATCCATATACTGTTCTTATGTTGTGTTTACTCTTTAAACTATTATATTTATCTTAACTAAGTAGGATTCCATTTGATTCCACTGGAGTATTGAGATCCTTATACTTACTCGTACATAAGAAAAAAGAGAATATGCTATATTATAGTTAGAGATTTCAGAGGTAATTTTTTTTTTAAATGCATTAACAATTTATATAGTAAACACATCAGCCAAGATATTACAATCAAATCATATTGCTGGCTTATATATTTTTCTGAATTGCATTACAAAACATAAACTCATACTGACAATTAATTGTTACTATAAATGGAGACCAATGTATTCTGTTGATCTGAGTAAAGAAAAATGCCAATTTGTCATGCTTACCATGAAATAAGGACCAGGCATTTCAGAGTAAAACTTCCCCAAAAGACCAGAGCATTTTTAGCATTTTTGGCATGACTCCATTTAAACAGAAATAAAGCCGTGTTATTTTTTTTATTTACCTATCAAAACAATAAATTTTATTTTAGTAGACAACCTAAAGTATTGATCTAGGCCCATTTTCGTATATTTCATGCCACCATTTCACCGCCAAATGCGATCAAATAAAAATAATTGTTAACTTTTTGACAAACTTTAAGTTTCTCACAGAAACTATTTATAAACAGCTTGTGGAATCATGGGACAAATGATTGTAAAAGCTTCTCTGGGATCCCTTTTGTTCAGAAATAGCTCTAAAGGATTTTTTTTCTGTAGTGTTGCGGCCCTGCACCTCCTGCCCACCTCCCGCCCCCTCCAGCGATGGGCCGCCCACCCGCCTCCCTCCTTACCCTCCCACACTACAAACGATTTGCACCACTGCTGCCCGATGCAGAGAGGGCCACAGAGTGTCCCTCTCTGCATCGGTAACTCTGCAACTCTATTTCTGCACTGCCCTCATAGTGCGCTAAAGATCAGGGATATTTGGAGGGTACATAACCCTAATGTTCACTCTTTTACCTGCAAATCTAAACAATTTCAATCTTTCAATTAATTTTTTTTTTGGTTGCATATAGAATCTTTGAATTGAATAATTTGAAATTTAAAAATGTGTTGACTGCAAAATTAACCGCAAAAGCGGTTTTTAGGGGTGAAGTTAAAAAGTTTATCGCCAAAAGCTAAAGCAAAAATATCACAGTAGCGAAGTGGAACTTTTTAACCACGTAAAAAATAGATATAATACCTACTTGAGCTGTCTGATTCAAATAAACAGGGATTCCTATATTAAGGCTAAAAAAGAATGGGAGATCATTAGTGCACAGAGAAATCCAATTAATGAATTCAGGACTAGAGCAAAATTTTACAGATATGGTGATAAAATTGGGAAATATCTAGCTAGATATTACCACATTGTAGATGTTTCAGTGCCAAAGTGTGATGCAATTTAAAGTGACTTGGAATTGATTTTTTTTAAATTGCAATGCTTAGTTTGTGTGTATATATATATATATATATATATATATATATATATATATATAATATAATACATAAGAGAAGTAGACCACTATTATCCAGCACAGGACTATAACTCTATCATAAAACATCCCACATATAAACAGAAACACATGAGCGAGAGATATAAACTCTCAGCCAATGTATAAGGAAAATTTATTATAACAATAAACAGCAAATGTAAATCTACTTCCAGTTTGCAACATGAACATATCAGTAATTGACATATACGCAATCATATGATTAATGCATCAATATTATCGATCCAAAAGAGATAGATCCATATTTAATATGGATCTATCTCTTTTGGATCGATAATATTGATGCATTAATCATATGATTGCGTATATGTCAATTACTGATATGTTCATGTTGTAAACTGGAAGTAGATTTACATTTGTTGTTCATTGTTATAATAAACTAACTAATTTAAATTTCAACTAACTAATTTAAAGAATAACGAATATAATTCAATAGTATATTCCTTATTCTTTAAATTAGGTGTATACTTACCTATAGCGCAATGGGGAGCCTGACTAATCCTCTTATTCTTCATAGACTACAGAGTCGTGCTAATAGGAAATAGTGTGGCAGATCCTAGAGTTTGTGTTAAGGGATCTTTCCCTTTAGCTCAAGCGGGGGGCGTGCTAATCCAGCATTCTTCACAGAGTCCAGGGCGGTACTAATAGGAGAATTAGGTCCTGGACTCTATGAAGAAGAAGGAGATTTGCGTGACTCCCCAGCACACTATATGTTAGTATTCTAAGATGACACTGCGCCACTGGCAGCAAGATAACATTTACATTAAATTTAACAAAAATGTATGTAAATTTTAATCAATATACAGTGTTCGGTTCATTTTAAACCAACTAAATACCAAATAGTGCAGCACACGAATATGTTGAAAAACACATTTTTCAGAATATTTGTCCTAAACAAATTATTCATAGATGCACAAGTCTAATAAATATTGATTTCTTTCTTTCTTTTTTAACATAATAATGGAAGATCACAAGCTCTTTGCAGCAGACCCCAGTCCTCTTGTATTAATCTGTTTTTTAGGCCTTTTTTATGTATCTGTTTTTTAACCAATAATCAGTGCCATTGTGTACCTAATACTATGTAATTTGGAAGTGCTTTACAAAGAAGTAAAAATAATGAAAATAATAGTGGCAAAAAATCAAATCAAATGTATTTAAGTTACCTGCCCTGCAATCCAGAAACACAAAGCCCTAGTATTCCTCTTAAATAACTTCCTTAATTGTTCCTGGATTGACAAAGGGTAATTTCCTATAGCTTTACTTCATTAATAAGTGCACAAACCTTCGTTATATTCAAGGTTTTAAAACATTTTGAATAACCATTAGATTAGATGACTTGATCAAGCATAAAAATGCAACAACATTGAAAATGTTCCAAATCTTTTCCTGCTCATCTTTTCTCTACTATATCAATGATATTGACCTGTTCTGTTTTATAAAAAAAAAAATGAATCTAGAAACTTGCTGTAAGAACACAAATCAGTTGAGAATAGTTAATAAATGCAGTTATGATTTTCAGAAGGAAATAGCCCCATGTGCCATGAACAATAAAGATTTTAGCTAAGTGCTTTTTAATTAAAAAGACGCATTATTAACATAATAAAATGCTAGTAGTCATGATTAATTGATTTAAAATATTTGTTATAAGGTTTATAAAATTATTTGGAGAAGATCTCATCTATCATTCAAATCCTTAAGACCTTTTCAAAATTCCAAGGTACAAAAAGTACTGAACAGAATGTTAAAGGGACACTTTACCCAAAAAATGTCTTTCATGATTAAGGTAGAGAATACAATTTTAAACAACATTTCAATTTACTTCTATTATCTAATTTGCTTTATTCTTTAGATATCCTTTAATGAAGAAGTAGCAATGCACATGGTGAGCCAATCACAGGAGGCATCTATGTGCAGCTACCAATCAACAGCTACTAAGCATATCTAGATATGCTTTTCAGCAAAGAATATCAAATGAATAAAGCCAATTAGATAATAGAAGTAAATTAGAATGTTGTTTATAATTCTATGCTCTTTCTAAATCATGGAAGAAAAAAATTGGGTTTCATGTCCCTTTAACAAGATATAAGTGTTACTGAAATTCTAGTATACACACCATATATTACAATTCAAATACCAAAATTAATAAAATAATGTATAGCAATGCTGTATGGTAGTGCATATGTTTGTTTGCTTCTTATATGTACCGTATATTCGTAGTATTCGTTTTCAATGTTTCAACAGTTTAAATGGAAAAATATATGTAGTTAATAAGACCTTTTAATTCAAAGTTGAACAAAATATCACTAATGGTGTAGAGCACAGGTATAATAAGTACAAGACATATTTATTCATGTGCATATAAATATTATGTTATGTGAACATACACAAAACCTGATACTAAGGGCTCCATGTGCGAAGCAGCAAAAGCTGCTCTGGAGCCCTTGCAGAGCAGGTTCGCATATGCAAGCCTGCTTCCCGCAATGTAAGAAGCAGCGGTCATTAGATCGCTGCTTCTTACATCTTACGCCACCTCTGTGATGGCGAGGGAAAATCACTGAGAGCACCTCTTCAGTTGCGCGATTGGTCACGTGAATGAAGGGGTGGGCATTACACACTCCGATGAGTGTGTAATGATACATACGGGCAAGCGGATCAACAGATCTGCTGCCCCTGTGTAGCGAAGGCGGGTGGACAGCCTTGCGAGTTGAGAAGCTGTCCGCTCGACGCTTAGTACATGGAAAAATTATTTTCAGAATTTTATTGCAATGTATATTCTTCTCTTTCACATTCAGAACCTGCATAGTGATTTGAACAGCTCTTAAGCTAATATTTGCCTTTCTTGAAGGGATATAAAATGGCCTCTTTCTTTGTTGTAATAAAAAAACACTAACCATGGGGTTATACTTAATAGAAATCATTGTAATATGTATTTATTCATCATTTTAAAAGGCTTTTAATTAATTTGAACTTGGACTAAGGACTTTATAGGAAGGCAAGGAGGTTGCTTACAGGATGGACAAATGTGGTGAAAGTGCAACTTGATTGGTAGAACAAATAGTCCTGTGGACATTTGATTTGGACAATCTAATGTTTATAAGAACGATAATCCATTAAAATTTAGTAATCAACTGTTATTTCCAGTCTTTGAATGTTACTTTAACCCCTTAATGACCGGACCATTTTTCAATTTTCTTACCCTTAATGACAATGGCTATTTTTACATTTCTGCAGTGTTTGTGTTTAGCTGTAATTTTCCCCTTACTCATTTACTTTACCCACACATATTATATACCGTTTTTCTCGCCATTAAATGGACTTTCTAAAGATACTATTATTTTCATCATATCTTATAATTTACTATAAAAAATATAAAATATGAGGAAAAAATTGAAAAAAAACACACTTTTCTAACTTTTACCCCCAAAATCTGTTACACATCTACAACCACCAAAATACACCCATTCTAAATAGTTTCTAAATTTTGTCCCGAGTTTAGAAATACCCAATGTTTACATGTTCTTTGCTTTTTTTGCAAGTTATAGGGCCATAAATACAAGTAGCACTTTGCTATTTCCAAACCACTTTTTTTCAAAATTAGCGCTAGTTACATTGGAACACTGATATCTTTCAGGAATCCCTGAAAATCCCTTGACATGTATATATTTATATTTAGAAGACATCCCAAAGCATTGATCTAGACCCATTTTGGTATATTTCATGCCACCATTTCACCGCCAAAACAATTGTTGACTTTTTCACAATTTGTTTCACAAACTTTAGGTTTCTCGCTGAATTTATTTACAAACAACTTGTGCAATTATGGCATAAATGGTTGTAAATACTTCTCTGGGATCCCCTTTGTTCAGAAATAGCAGACCTATATGGATTTGGCGTTGCTTTTTGGTAATTAGAAGGCCGCTAAATGCCGCTGCACACCACACGTGTATTATGCCCAGCCGTGAAGGGGTTAATTAGGGAGCTTGTAGGGAGCTTTTGGGTTTAATTTTAGCTTTAGTGTAGTGTAGTAGACAACCCAAATTATTGATATAGGCCCATTTTGGTATATTTCATGCCACCATTTCACCGCCAAATACGATCAAATAAAAAAAACATTTTTTTTTTCACAATTTTAGGTTTCTCACTGAAATTATTTACAAACAGCTTGTGCAATTATGGCACAAATGGTTGTAAATGCTTCTCTGGGATCCCCTTTGTTCAGAAATAGCAGACATTTATGGCTTTGGTGTTGCTTTTTGGTAATAATAAGGCCGTTAAATACTGCTGCGCACCACACTTGTAATATGCCCAGCAGTTAAGGGGTTAATTAGGTAGCTTGTGGGGTTAATTTTTAGCTTTAGTGTAGAGATCAGCCTCCCACCTGACACATCCCACCCCCTGATCCCCCCCTGACCCCCCTCAAACAGCTCTCTTCCCTCCCCACCTCACAATTGTCACCGCCATCTTAAGTACTGGCAGAAAGTCTGCCAGTACTGAAATAAAAATATATATTTTTTTTTTTTGGCATAAAGACTGCAGTGATAGATCCCCCCTTACCCCACAACCTCCCTGATCCCCCCATACATCTTTCTAACCCTCCCCCTCTGTCTATTTGCCGCCATCTTGGGTACTGGCAGCTGTCTGCCAGTACCCAATTTGCCCCCCAAAATATTTTTTTTTAACTTTTTTAATATAAAATCTTTTTTTTCTGTAGTGTAGCTGGCCCCCCTAAATAATCTTCATCCCTCCCCCTCCCAGATCCCTTATAAAAGAACAGTGATGCCACTGCATCTAGATCGATCTTTTTTTTTTTAAGTGGGCATTATATTTTGCCCCCGCCCCCCCCGGCCCCCCGGGCGCAAACCCGGCACCGGCAGCAAATGCATATAAATCTAGATCGGTTAGTAAAGCAAACAATGAAGTAATACTAGGTAAAAGCTCCCACCCACCAACTAATTTGGACACATACATAGCCGATGCAGATGGGGCCACAGAGTGGTCCTTTCTGCATCGGTATGTAAAATGGGGGATTGTAGTGATGCCTCAATATTGAGGCATCACTACAATCCCTTGTTTGCAGCTGGAAGCGATCATGATCGCTTCCAGCACTTCAGACAACAGAGGACGTACCAGGTACGTCAACTGTCATTAAGGGAAGTTTTTTTCTATGACGTACCTGGTACGTCCTCTGTCATTAAGGGGTTAATTTTCAATTGCTCATAATTAGACTGAATGTAACATTCGATATAACAAATACTATTCCGGCGTTTAATAGTTCATGTGGTAGGGAATTTAGTCAATTGATGCATATTAAATACAAAAATATGAATTAGTTTTTTTCTATTTTGAATATTGCTTAATTTGAATATTACTTTTAAAGAGAGAATTAGAAACACTATTACAAAAAATATATTTTACATTTTTTTCATTTAGAATATTGCTTAAATGGTTGCTAGGAGACACGTGCACTAGCTCCAGTCAGTTTCTTGCCTATGCTTGGTAATTAATCTGGTGCACGCAAAAAGCCGAAGTTAGAATATCGCAAACACGTCAACATATTCCCCCATAGAAGTCAAAGGAGCAAAAAAAGTGGAAAACAACCTAACACCCAACTCGTGTGCAAACCCAATATCAAAATATTAATATTTCTCATTCCAATCTTCATCATATAAAAGAATATGTTCCATTTATTTATAAAAACATATTTCTACATATATCTGATAGTATTTTGGTACAATATATATCTATATATCTAGACACAGTAAAACACTTTATTAAATATGAATATGGCAAAAATATGCTTTTTCATGTTTTTATCTACATGACTGCAAAGGGCTCAAATGCACTTATAAATATGTGTATATATATCTGTAAATACATATATATACACACACACATATATATATATATATATATATATATATATACACACACACACACACACACATATATATATATATATATATATATATATATATATATATACACACATATACATATATAGACATGTATATGTATGTATCTCTGTTAAAGCCCTTTGCCTCCCTGTTTTTTCTAACACCTGAGACCTCATATCTTTGAGCCCTTATAACATTTTTGAGCAATATTTTTTTTTAAATAATGTTTATTAGATAGTGTTATTAGAAGTGTAACTCTACTTTTAAATGTATTTATGATGTGTTTTGTGACACTTTCTGTTTTGTGAAACAGATAAATAGAGCTCTGAGGTTGCACTATCCTGACTCGCATTAACTTCAACTGCGCTCAAGCGATCGCATTTACTTTCAACTTGTAATACAAGTGCAACATCTAATGCATGCAAACAGCGATATTGCCTGCGCTTAACTGTTAGCGTGCCACTCATAATCTGGTACATAGTTAAATGCAACCAATAGTGTGATAATAAAATGCTCAAACACAGTAGATCATTTCCATTTTCCCTTTTCTTTTCTTATAATTAATTATCAGTTTCAAACAATAAGCATAACTCACAACATTTAATCTAGGACTGTGTGTAAAGGGGACAAGGCCTATGTAGCCTAGGGGTGAACCTATGGGATCCGGTAGGTTTGGGCATTCCCAGGCAGAGCTTGAGTGTTTTGGGGGCATGTTTGAGATATTATGGTAGGTTAGGGTAAATTCAAAGGATTTATGACATTGAAGTCAAGTGCTGAATTAGGCACTGTGGTAATTAAATAGAATGAGTTAAAAATAACACTTTATTAAACATTTATGCATAGACAGACAATTAACCAATTGGATTGCTCTATAAGAACCGGTAATCACCAGTTGTTCTTTTATAAGGGTCGTGGTTAACAATCCAACTAAAAATTAAAATCAAAGGTTAAAAATAAGGGCAGTGTGCTCTGGTATTTACCCGTGAAGTGTGTAAATAGAATGGATGAAAGTTGTGTAATAGGGAAAAAATCACGTAGCAATCAACAGCAAACGTAGAGGCTATGCGCTCAAAGGCGTCCTCCTACCTGCGTACTGCTGGGATTTAACCCAGTCAGCTGATTTCTTACTGAGTCCCTATATGTACATAAACACAACAATCATACACATACTATGTATATATGTGGAGTTGCACTCTATTAGTTCTATGCAATACTGGTATCAAATGAGTATGCAAAATAGCCCTAATGTATATTCGGGCTAGGCTAGGTAAAGTGGATGTAAATATATGATGCGCCTAGAGAACATATCAATAAAGTTCAAAGTGCATATTGTCACTAAACGAACTAATCCTCTGTATAATCGGCACTATTTACAGTTAGAATTTACCGCTATATGCCTAAGCGTTAAAGTATTACGAGACACCAACACTGTTTAAACAGCGTGTATAACAAACATAGAGCTGCGTGTCAGAAGCTGGTCTAACAAAACACAGGAGCACCAGAGCACGCCCACCGACGCGTTTCGTCACTGTGCGTGACTTCGTCAGGGCATAGGGCTGACCCAGTCTCATGTTCTGTCTTTTAACATCATCGGTTGCCGTAGTAACGGCTTGTTTATTGCGGAAGTGTTCCCCGCAATCGCTGAGCGATCATGTAGTAAAGCTTGGTATTCTAATATTTCAGAATGTAAGTTACTCAATGTTATCAGTCCGCAACTTAACAGGGGGATATTAAGGTGATTATACCTATAAAATTCCATTTGGCCAATACCTAAGGGCCAGAAGAAATTGTAGCTCAATAGAGGACTTCGAATTAGAAGCTCAAGAACTAAGGAAAAGGTTCAAGGAAAGGGGATACCCTAATAAATGCCTTAAAAGAGCATACCAACGAGCTAAAGCTCAAGAAAGACCATCCCTACTACAAGAAAAAAGAGATACTGACATAACCGATGCCAGCAAGCAAATTAGAATTATTGGTACTTTTGACGAAAAACACAGTAGCATCCAACATATCTTTCAGAAACACTGGCACGTTCTAGAAGAGGACCCTGACTTAACTGAAGTAATCTCAGAGAGACGAAAGATAACCAATAGGCGATCACTGAACCTTAAAGACACCTTGACTAAAAGCCATTTTGTACAAAATCCCCAGAAAACATGGCTCCAAGAAACAAAAGGATTTTTTAAATGTGGTCGCTGCCAAGCCTGTAAAAATATGTCTCCAACAAAAAGTTTTGTTCACCCACAAACAGGGAAAAACTTCCCCATTAATGAGTTCATGAAATGCAGAACCAAGAGAGTAGTATATGTTGCTATGTGCAAGTGTCCCCTGATTTCCGTGGGCGAAACCTCAAGAGAGCTAAGAAGAAGAGTTTTGGAACATATAGGTGATATCAAATGGAACAGGAACGTACCAGTAGCTAAGCATATGAACACAGTTCATAGCCAAGACAAATACCAGATCCAATTCTTTGCTATTGAACAACTTAAGCTCAAAGGCAGAAGGGGTGATATCAATAAACTTCTGCTTCAAAAAGAATGCAGATGGATACACGAACTGAAATCAGCATCACCAAAGGGTTTGAATGAAGCTATTTCATATAAGAGCTTTCTTTAATGACCTTAAGTTAAGATTCATATCTAAGTACAACAATATCTTACATGCTTTACTACATATAGTTTAAATACAAACGCAAATAAGAATGGTCTTTTTGAAACATAAGAGCATTTAATGAGAAATATTTAGTTTTTCAAGTGAGTCAATTGTTGATATATACTAGATACTAAGAAAGCTATTTTCAACCCCTAAAAAATACAACAATATGGACTTTATTAAAATTTAGATATGTTACAGATACGAGTACTATCCATTCACTAAAACTAAAGAAGTTCAGTAAATTTGCATCTAAATTACTGATAAATTTCTATGCTATCTATATATGATAGTTCTAATTTTGCTATTACTACATAACATTATGGCATTTATCTCTTCTTCGCATGAATGAATTTTTCTATCACACTGCATCAAATGTCAGCTCTGTAATACTGATTGGTGACATGGCATATCTCTATACGCGTTGCTATGAATATGAGCTGATCTAAATAGTGGAGGTATTCTAGCCACTACACGATATATATGAATTGCATACATAAAAAAAGCATATCTGCCATGACTGCATAAGCAAGTTGTTTTCAAAAAGGTTGCTAACAAATTCCCAACTGTGTATCTGGGTAAATAGGAAATAATAAAGACTAATACAGAAGCCTAATCGCAACAATGTATATTGAAACGACTCCATGGAAATGAGGGTTAATTTTGACAACAGTAGGATCAGCGGTCTTAGTATGACATGACATATGCATGTGTAAATAGAACTATACGTAGTAGGAACTTTTATAGGTATAATCACCTTAATATCCCCCTGTTAAGTTGCGGACTGATAACATTGAGTAACTTACATTCTGAAATATTAGAATACCAAGCTTTACTACATGATCGCTCAGCGATTGCGGGGAACACTTCCGCAATAAACAAGCCGTTACTACGGCAACCGATGATGTTAAAAGACAGAACATAAGGCTGGGCCAGCCCTATGCCCTGACGAAGTCACGCACAGTGACGAAACGCATCGGTGGGCGTGCTCTGGTGCTCCTGTGTTTTGTTAGACCAGCTTCTGACACGCAGCTCTATGTTTGTTATACACGCTGTTTAAACAGTGTTGGTGTCTCGTAATACTTTAACTCTTAGGCATATAGTGGTAAATTCTAACTGTAAATAGTGCCGATTATACAGAGGATTAGTTCGTTTAGTGACAATATGCACTTTGAACTTTATTGATATGTTCTCTAGGCGCATCATATATTTACATCCACTTTACCTAGCCTAGCCCGAATACACATTAGGGCTATTTTGCGTACTCATTTGATACCAGTATTGCATAGAACTAATAGAGTGCAACTCCACATAGATACATAGTATGTGTATGATTGTTGTGTTTATGTACATATAGGGACTCAGTAAGAAATCAGCTGACTGGGTTAAATCCCAGCAGTACGCAGGTAGGAGGACGCCTTTGAGCGCATAGCCTCTACGTTTGCTGTTGATTGCTACGTGATTTTTTCGCTATTACACAACTTTCATCCATTCTATTTACACACTTCACGGGTAAATACCAGAGCACACTGCCCTTATTTTTAACCTTTGATTTTAATTTTTAGTTGGATTGTTAACCACGACCCTTATATAAGAACAACTGGTGATTACCGGTTCTTATAGAGCAATCCAATTGGTTAAATGTCTGTCTATGCATAAATGTTTAATAAAGTGTTATTTTTAACTCATTCTATTTAATGTTTGAGATAGGAGCAGGGGCATAAGAAGATTTCACTGGGCTTTTCTGCACCAGTGGATATTTAATTGTACAGACTATCTGTTCAAATATGGTGGCAGATTTTTCTGTCAAGCAATACTGTGGTGGCCATCTTGAAAGCTCTGCCATCATATTATGAAGGCAAATTGTTACATTTTCCTTAAAATGTGAGACATGAAGCAACACAGCTACCGATTGCAAAGTTATTTGGGCCACCTACACATGTGGGCCCAGTTTCAATTGAGACCCCTATAGTTATGCCCCTGGATGGGGGAAGAGTGGGACAGAGACACTAATTCTGAAAAATACTGCATATTTTGAATTTATTGGCTCAGCTCTGTTTTTAATAGAAATTATAATAAATCAAAGTTAGAGAACTTTCGGCTAGATTACGAGTTTTGCAGTAAGAGCGGTGCGGTACTAACTTGCAAGTTATTGTCACCGCTCACTTACCTACAGCGCTAGTATTACAGGTTTACAAAAACCCGGCGTTAGCAGGCAATAAATGAGCGTAGAGCAATTTTGAGCTCCATACCGCACTCCAATACCAGCGCTGTGGTGAGCTGCGGTAAGCTGGTTTTACGTGCTCGTGCACGATTTCCCCATAGACATCAATGAGGAGAGCCGGCTGAAAAAAGCCTAACACCTGTAATAAAGGAGCGTAAAGCTCCATAACGCAGCCCCATTGATTCCTATAGGGAAATAAAATTTATGTTAACACTTAACACCCTAACATAAACCCTGAGTCTAAATACCCCTAATCTTACACTTATTAACCCCTAATCTGCCGCCTCTGACATCGCCGACACCTACATTATACTTATTAACCCCTAATCTGCCACTCCGGACATCGCCACCACTATAATAAACAATTTAACCCCTAAACCGCCGTACTCCCGCATCACAAACACTAGTTAAATATTATTAACCCCTAATCTGCCGCCCCTAACATCGCCGCCACCTACCTACATTTATTAACCCCTAATCTGCCGCCCCCAACGTCGCCGCCACTATACTAAATTTATTAACCCCTAAACCTAACCCTAAGTCTAATCCTAACCCTAACACCCAATAACTTTAATGTAATTAAAATAAATCTAAATAAAACCTACTATTAATAACTAAATAATTCCTATTTAAAACTAAATGCTTACCTGTAAAATAAACCCAAAAATAGCTACAATATAACTAATAGTTACATTGTACCTAGCTTAGGTTTTATTTTTATTTCACAGGCAAGTTTGAATTTTTTTTAACTAGGTAGAATAGTTACTAAATAGTTATTAACTATTTACTAACTACCTAGTTAAAATAAATACAAATTTACCTGTAAAATTAAACCTAACCTGAGTTACACTAATGCAATCAGCCAATAGGATTGAGCTCGCATTCTATTGGCTGATTGGAACAGCCAATAGAATGCAAGCTCAATCCTATTGGCTGATTGCATCAGCCAATAGGATTTTTTCACCTTTAATTCCAATTGGCTGATAGAATTCTATCAGCCAATCAGAATTCAAGGGACGCCATCTTGGATGATGTCATTTAAAGGAGAATTCATTGTTCAAGAAGACGTCGATTGAAGAGGATGCTCCACGCCGGATATCTTGAAGATGGACCCGCTCCGTGCCGGATGGATGAAGATAGAAGATGCCATCTGGATGAAGACTTCTGCCCGGTTGGATGAAGACTTCTGCCACTTCGTTGAGGACTTCTGCCGGCTTCGTTGAGGATGGATGTCGGGTCTTCAAAAACTGTAAGTGGATCTTTGGGGGTTAGTGTTTGGCTTTTTTAAGGGTTTATTGGGTGGGTTTTATTTTTAGATTAGGGTTTGGGCGGAAAAAGAGCTAAATGCCCTTTTAAAGGCAATGCCCATCAAAATGCCTTTTTCAGGGCAATGGGGAGCTTATGTTTTTTAGTTAGGATTTTATTTGGGGGGGTGGTTGTGTGGGTGGTGGGTTTTACTTTTGGGGGGTGTTTGTATTTTTTTTTACAGGTAAAAGAGCTGATTTCTTTGGGGCAATGCCCCGCAAAAGGCCCTTTTAAGGGCTATTAGGTTAGGGTTTGGGCGGAAAAAGAGCTAAATGCCCTTTTAAAGGCAATGCCCATCAAAATGCCTTTTTCAGGGCAATGGGGAGCTTATGTTTTTTAGTTAGGATTTTATTTGGGGGGGTGGTTGTGTGGGTGGTGGGTTTTACTTTTGGGGGGTGTTTGTATTTTTTTTTACAGGTAAAAGAGCTGATTTCTTTGGGGCAATGCCCCGCAAAAGGCCCTTTTAAGGGCTATTGGTAGTTTAGTTTAGGCTAGGGTTTTTTTTTGGGGGGGGCTTTTTTCATTTTGATAGGGCTATTAGATTAGGTGTAATTAGTTTAAATATCTGATAATTTCTTTTTTTTATTTTGTGTAATTTAGTGTTTGTTTTTTTTGTAATTTAGTTAATTGTATTTAATTTATGTAATTGATTTAATTGTAGTGTAAGGTTAGGTGTTAGTGTAAGACAGGTTAGGTTTTATTTTACTGGTAAATTTGTATTTATTTTAGCTAGGTAGTTAGTAAATAGTTAATAACTATTTAGTAACTATTCTACCTAGTTAAAATAAATACAAACTTGCCTGTGAAATAAAAATAAAACCTAAGCTAGATACAATGTAACTATTAGTTATATTGTAGCAAGCTAAGGGTTTATTTTACAGTATTTCGTTTTAAATACAAATTATTTAGTTATTAATAGTAGGTTTTATTTAGATTTATTTGAATTATATTTAAGTTAGGGGGTGTTAGGGTTAGAATTCGGTTTAGGGGTTAATAAATGTAGTTATAGTGTCGACGACGTTGGGAGCGGCAGATTAGGGGTTAATAAATGTAGGTAGGTGGCCTCGATGTTAGGGGCGGCAGATTAGGGGTTAATAATATTTAACTAGTGTTTGCGATGCGGGAGTACGGTGGTTTAGGGGTTAATATGTTTATTATAGTGGTAGCGATGTCTGGAGCGGCAGATTAGGTAGTGTATGGGTGTTAGTGTACTTTTTAGCACTTTAGTTATGAGTTTTATGTTACAGCTTTGTAGCGTAAAACTCATAACTACTGACTTTCAGTTTACGTTATGGATCTTGAAGTTTTAGGGTGTACCGCTCAATTTTTGGCCTCCCAGGCAGACTCATAATACCAGCACAAAGGAAGTCCCATTGAAAAAGGACTTTTTAAAAGCTGCGGTAGTTACGTTGCGTTACGGCCAAAAAAGTGTGCGGTGCCCCTAAACCTGCAAGACTCGTAATACCAGCGGTAGTGAAAAAGAGCCTTAACGCTGCTTTTTCACTCATACTGCAAAACTCGTAATCTAGCGAGTATGTTTTTAATATCAGATAATAAAGTAGGATTTATTTATAAAGCAGAACATTACTTAACGTGTATATTTTGAAAAAATAGGATGATTTGTACAAATCCACTGCTAGCTGATATGCTGATCTGAAAACAAAATGAATGTACTTAGCTTCAATATTCCTCACAGCACTCTTCTCTTAATATACAGAAAATACATTTTCTTTAATGCTGGATTAAACTTTCTATGTATCTAGAAAAAACACTCTAAAGCCTGGCTATGAAATATTAAGATCAGCATGCTTCCCCGTTTCCTCTACCTGTTTCAAGTCTTAATAAGCCACTTCTTGCTGTTAAAAAAAAATCACAATATCATTTTACACAATACATTTTCATGGTCTACAAGAAAGCTCCATTTTATGAGTGCAAAATTAGACCATTACTAATCTGTACAAATACTCTACTAAGCATTATAACTCACTCAGAGGCATTTAATTTTTAGGTAGTGCTTTTTTACATAAATTCCTTATCAAAATAAATGTTACACAACTTACACACACAGAAGTGTGCACTATTTAAAAGTAGTGCAGGTACAGTATGTTCTGGTTTCATAATCATATACTTCAGACTAAATTCATAGGGAGAGTTCCATGTTCTGACATCATGCAGGTAATTCTTAGAGATGGCGTCTTTTACATGCTTGTCTGACAGCGTACTTTGTGAGTACAATTATATGTGCAAAGTGTTTTTTTTTTCCTGCAGATGGCCTGCACAATTATCATTCTCTATTGTTATAGATTCAACTTATACATTGCCACAAAAGGAGACCTAAAAATGGTAAACTAATATACATTATTTGAGAGTTCCATTTTTACCATTTTAAATTGTATGCATGTTAGGGGAATTGATACATTTGGATAATTGTAACATATTTTTTTGAAATTAA
The DNA here is from genome assembly GCF_027579735.1 of Bombina bombina. Classification (NCBI taxonomy): domain Eukaryota; kingdom Metazoa; phylum Chordata; class Amphibia; order Anura; family Bombinatoridae; genus Bombina; species Bombina bombina. The sequence goes on along the minus strand of NC_069501.1, from coordinate 653,491,193 downwards.
ATATTACTTAGTTTCTGTGAGTGCAGTGGAGACTCCTCTATAGGAGCACTTGAGCACGTGAACCCCTGCCTGACCCCTGATGAACAAAAAAAAAGAGTGAGAAATAAAAAAAAAAAAATTACATTTTTAAACCTTTTTTGCTTAATAAATAAAAAAATCCTCCAGGCTCCACTGCAGTTTTGAATAAAAAATATTAAAATTGTTATTTTTAAATCTTTAGGTTGAAAGTGGAATGGGCTTTTGCCTAATACTTTATGTGCAGTGCGATAGATATAAGTATAGGCAAAAGCACTTTCCACTTTAAAACTGCATTGCCTTCAGCGCCATCTACAGGCCAGCCCATAGCCTTCCTAACCGCACAGCTCTTACTGTGCGAGTGAGAGCCAGCTCTCACGTGACACTCGCACACTAAGAGCTGACTGTGTGTGTGGGAGGAGGCAGAGGCGTAACTACTGCAGTCAGGGGGTCGCCATTGCGAGTCAAACATCTAATGTCGCTGGGGTGGTGAGTCTGGAGTCACACATCTAATGTCTGGAAATATCCTCTGACTTATGTAATTGACCTAATCATTTCACAAGAAGACTGCTATTAATCAAGCCATGCTCTACAGTGCATCTAACAAGCTATTATTTGCCAGGACCATCTGCTCAAAAACATGAAGCTTCCTTTTCATTTCCTTTCCAAGCATGAGCATCTCCCCTTCTAAACCATAACAATATTCGGCAAATAGTTGTGAGAACCCCTCTTTCTTGGCTGGAGTATTTTAGTCTAGGACATATGAACACAGTCATTCTAAAGCAAGGGCTGGGAGCATTAGGATTCTCCAAGCACAATGAACGATCAACCAAGGCTTGTTCCATTTAGGGTTGCCAGGTGTCATTATTAGACCGGACTCTCCGGTATTTCAGGCTACTGCCCGGTAGTTTTATTTGAAAAATACCGGACATAGCCTTAGGTAGTTTGCGTTAGATTTTTTTTCCCTATGATGATTTCGACCATGACCATTGAATCCAAGCCGCATCCAGGCCAGTCCAGTCCCTACCTACCCAGCACCACTGATTACCCAAGCCCAGCCCTGCTGGCAGTGGCAGCCGCCTGCAGCCCATGTCCACAGCTGATCAGATCTGATCCTGATGTGATTTTATTTCTTTGTTTAATGCGCTATTAAAAAAGCTTCGTTTTTTTATTATATTCAATCATTTCACACAGCATTATACGTTCATTCAAGGACACATAACAGTAGTGTGCCATTGCCTATGATGTAAAGCTAACGCTTTTGACCTGCATAACAACTACTGCCATGTGCCAATACTTGCCTATAACTTCCGCCCTTCTGGCAAGTGCTGACATCACTTCCGTGTGTAAAAGGTTGCACATGTCCGTTTTCCACCTACATCTAGATTGTGTTTAGCTGGTGTTCTAAGAAGATGACCACTCTACGAGGGTTCACTTGCGACAATCTGTTCCGGTTCAATAACATGTTAGACTTATTCTTACATAGATTATTAGTGTCTGTGTGTGCATTTGAACATGGAGATCGTGTGTGCCCTAGTTTATTAGGGGATCTAGGTAGGAATAAGGGGCACACGGCATGACAACAAGGTCAATAATGAGCATCAGATATTGCACCCATTACGTGTGTTTCATTTTTCAACACTCAGATGATGCAGAGAGAAATAGGGAGCTCATAACATCACACAGTGGGCACGACTTACCCCTTTTAATTTTATATTAGAATATTTAAATAATCCTGGTTTATGTTGATGACTGGTGGAGATTTATCAACAGGAGAATGGGCAATAAAAAAAAAAACAATTTTCAATTAACTCCTGTTATCAAAATTTTTGTCTTATTATATATATATATATATATATATATATATATATATATATATATATATATATATATATATATATATTGTTGCTTGGGTGTTTCTTGATCTGCGCTGTGTACGTTGCAAATGGTTATTTTGCTCTAAATAGTTCCTCCTGATATATTTCAATGGCAGCTAGTTTCTGAATATTCCACTATCATCAAATGGAATGTGAAGGAAAAAGGTATGGAGTTGAGTTTCAGAGTTCAGCGCACATAGAATGGAGAAAAACAAAAACAAATTATGGTGCAGTATGTCAGTACTAGGCAATCAAAAACTAAACATGAGATTTAAATGTGCTCACCTTGTTTAACCTCAAACATGTGAGGTATGTTGGAAGCATGGAGGGGATGTAATCCCTATCTGTGGTAAAGATGTTTCCAGCTGGTATGCAGAAACTTTTAGCAGGTAGAAATCTTGATATCCCTGGAGTAGAAATATGTTGGTATTTCAGACAAACTTCTCCTCTCTGGAGTTAGGTAGAGACACTTTAATTCTTTTTGCTGGATTTCTTTCCTTGTTGCAGTTTATTTCTTTTCCCCTTCTTTATACTTGAAAGGCTTCTCCTCTCTGGAGTATGGTATAAACTTTATGTATGCAAACCAATTAGTGCTCAGTTTACATACTATGAGATCAATTGTGGATATAAATTGCAGCACTCATGAGATGTGTATAAATGATGCTTGCAAGGACACTTTCAAGTATAAAGAAGGGGAAAAGAAATAAACAGCAACAAGGAAAGAAATCCAGCAAAAAGAATTAAAGTGTCTCTGGAATAATTTGGGTAATTTATTTACTCCTTCTAGATGTTTAAGCAAATATATCCTGTGCCATCTGACAGATTAGAGTTTTTTGGGACAAAAATCCCTAAGGTTATGGGGCTGTCTCTACTCCTGCTAATGTACTACTATTCCTACGGCAGATAGTACTTCATTTAAGGATCCTTTAGATAGGAAAATTGAATCCTTTCTAAGAAAAGCTTACTTATGTTCAGGTAATCTTCTTAGACCTGCTATATTTTTAGCGGATGTTGCTGCAGCTTCAACTTTTTGGTTAGAAGCTTTAGCGCAACAAGTAACAGATCATAATTTTATAGCATTATTATTATTCTATAACATGCTAATAATTTTATTGGTGATACCATCTTTTGATATCATTAGAGTTGATGTCAGGTATATGTCTCTAGCTATTTTAGCTAGAAAAGCTTTATGGATTAAACTTGGAATGCTGATATGTCTTCTAAGTCAACTTTGCTTTCCCTTTCTTTCCAGGGTAAATAATCATTTTTGTTCCTTTCCTAACAACAAGGAACAAAAGCCTGATCCTTCATCCTCAGGAGCGGTATCAGTTTGGAAACTATTTCCAGTTTGGAATATATCCAAGCCTTATAGAAACCTATAGCCAGCTCCTAAGTACCTATGAAGGTGCGGCCCTTATTCCAGCTCAGCTGGTATGGGGCAGATTACGTTTTCTTCAAAGAAATTTGGATCAATTCCGTTCTCAATCTCTGGTTTCAGAACATTGTTTCAGAAAGGTACAGAATTGGCTTCAAGTTAAGGCCTCCTGCTAAGAGATTTTTTTCTTTCCTGTGTCCCAGTTAACACAGCAAAGGCTCAGCATTTCTGAAATGTGTTTCAGATCTAGAGTTGGCTGGAGTATTTATGCCAGTTCCAGTTCTGGAACAGGGGCTGGGGTTGTATTTTATCTCTTCATTGTACCAAAGAAGGTCAATTCCTTCAGACCAGTTCCGGATCTATCATTATTGAATCGTTATGTTAGGATACCAACATTCAAGATGGTTACTGTAGGACTATCCTGCCTTTTGTTTAGCAAGGGCATTATATGTCTACAATAGATTTACAGGATGTGTATCTGCATATTCCGATTCATCCAGATCACTTTTAGTGTCTGAGATTCTCTTTTTAGACAAGCATTACCAGTTTTTTGGCTCTACCGTTTGGCCTAGCCTCAGTTCCAAGAATTTTTTTCAAAGGTTCTCGGTGCCCTTCTTTCTGTAATCAGAGAACAGGGTTTTGGTATTTCCTTATTTGGACGATATCTTGGTACTTGCTCAGTCTTCTCATTTTCGAAGAATCTCATACAAATCGACTTGTGTTGTTTCTTCAAGTTCATGGTTGGAGGATCAATTTACCAATCAATTCATTGATTCCTCAGACAAGGGTAACCTTTTTAGGTTTCTAGATAGATTCAGTGTCTATGACTCTGTCCTTGTCAGACAAGAGAAGTTTAACATTGATATCAGCTTGTCAAAACCTTCAGTCACAATCATTCCCTTTGGTAGCCTTATGCATGGAAATGTTGGGTCTTAGGACTGCCGCATCAGATGCGATCTCCTTTGCTCGTTTTCACATGCGACCTCTTCAGCTCTGTATGCTGAACCAATGGTGCAGGGATTACTCAAAGATATCTCAATTAATATCTTTAAACCGATTTTACGACACTCTCTGACATGGTGGACAGATCACCATCGTTTAGTTCAGGGGGCTTCTTGTTCTTCCGACCTGGACTATAATCTCAACAGATGCAAGTCTTACAGGTTGGGGAGCTGTGTGGGGGTATCTGACGGCACAAGGGGTTTGGGAATCTCAGGAGGTGAGATTTCCGATCAATATTTTGGAACTCCGTGCAATTTTCAGAGCTCTTCAGTCTTGGCCTCTTCTGAAGAGAGAGTTGTTCATTTGTTTTCAGATAGACAATGTCACAACTGTGGCATACATCAATCATCAAGGAGGGACTCACAGTCCTCTGGCTATGAAAGAAGTATCTCGAATTTTGGTTTGGGTGGAATCCAGCTCCTGTCTTATCTCTGCGGTTCATATCCCAGGTATGGACAATTGGAAAGCGGATTATCTCAGTCGCCAAACGTTGCATCCGGGCGAATGGTCTCTTCACCCAGAGGTATTTCTTCAGATTATTCAAATGTGGGAACTTCCAGAAATAGATCTGATGGCTTCTCATCTAAACAAGAAACTTCCCAGGTATCTGTCCAGATCCCGGGATCCTCAGGCGGAGGCAGTGGATGCATTATCACTTCCTTGGAAGTATCATCCTGCCTATATCTTTCCGCCTCTAGTTCTTCTTCCAAGAGTAATCTCCAAGATTCTGAAGGAATGCTCGTTTGTTCTGCTGGTAGCTCCGGCATGGCCTCACAGGTTTTGGTATGCGGATCTTGTCCGGATGGCCTCTTGCCAACCGTGGACTCTTCCGTTAAGACCAGACCTTCTGTCTCAAGGTCCTTTTTTCCATCAGGATCTGAAATCCTTAAATTTAAAGGTATGGAGATTGAACGCTTGATTCTTGGTCAAAGAGGTTTCTCTGACTCTGTGATTAATACTATGTTTCAGGCTCGTAAATCTGTATCCAGAGAGATATATTATAGAGTCTGGAAGACTTATATTTCTTGGTGTCTTTCTCATCATTTTTCTTGGCATTCTTTTAGAATACCGAGAATATTACAGTTTCTTCAGGATGGTTTAGATAAGGGTTTGTCCGCAAGTTCCTTGAAAGGACAAATCTCTGCTCTTTCTGTTCTTTTTCACAGAAAGATTGCTATTCTTCCTGATATTCATTGTTTTGTACAAGCTTTGGTTCGTATAAAGCCTGTCATTAAGTCAATTTCTCCTCCTTGGAGTTTGAATTTGGTTCTGGGGGCTCTTCAAGCTCCTCCATTTGAACCTATGCATTCATTGGACATTAAATTACTTTCTTGGAAAGTTTTGTTCCTTTTGGCCATCTCTTCTGCCAGAAGAGTTTCTGAATTATCTGCTCTTTCTTGTGAGTCTCCTTTTCTGATTTTTCATCAGGATAAGGCGGTGTTGCGAACTTCTTTTGAATTTTTACCTAAGTTGTGAATTCCAACAACATTAGTAGAGACATTGTGGTTCCTTCATTATGTCCTAATCCTAAGAATTCTAAGGAGAAATCGTTGCATTCTTTGTATATTGTTAGAGCTTTGAAATATTATGTTGAAGCTACTAAGTCTTTCCGAAAGACTTCTAGTTTATTTGTTATCTTTTCCGGTTCTAGAAAGGCCAGAAAACTTCTGCCATTTCTTTGGCATCTTGGTTGAAATCTTTAATTCATCTTGCCTATGTTGAGTCGGGTAAAACTCCGCCTCAGAGGATTACAGCTCATTCTACTAGGTCAGTTTCTACTTCCTGGGCGTTTAGGAATGAAGCTTCGGTTGATCAGATTTGCAAAGCGGCAACTTGGTCCTCTTTGCATACTTTTACCAAATTCTACCATTTTGATGTATTTTCTTCTTCTGAAGCAGTTTTTGGTAGAAAAGTACTTCAGGCAGCGGTTTCAGTTTGAATCTTCTGCTTATGTTTTTCATTAAACTTTATTTTGGGTGTGGATTATTTTCAGCAGGAATTGGCTGTCTTTATTTTATCCCTCCCTCTCTAGTGACTCTTGTGTGGAAAGATCCACATCTTGGGTAGTCATTATCCCATACGTCACTAGCTCATGGACTCTTGCTAATTACATGAAAGAAAACATAATTTATGTAAGAACTTACCTGATAAATTCATTTCTTTCATATTAGCAAGAGTCCATGAGGCCCGCCCTTTTTTGTGGTGGTTATGATTTTTTTGTATAAAGCACAATTATTCCAATTCCTTATTTTATATGCTTTCGCACTTTTTTTCTTATCACCCCACTTCTTGGCTATTCGTTAAACTGAATTGTGGGTGTGGTGAGGGGTGTATTTATAGGCATTTTAAGGTTTGGGAAACTTTGCCCCTCCTGGTAGGAATGTATATCCCATACGTCACTAGCTCATGGACTCTTGCTAATATGAAAGAAATTAATTTATCAGGTAAGTTCTTACATAAATTATGTTTTTTGGTCTGAGGACGGACGTTAGGCGTCCGAAAACGTTCACTAGTAAAAGTGCCTAAAATAAGGATCCCTTGGAGTGCGCTTTTTCTTTTATGATTATATATATATATATATATATATATATATATATATATGTATATATAGATATCCTTATACTGCCCCAGTGACAGGGCTCTTGTACCCAGTATATATATAACAGTATATATATAAAATGGGCGGAGCCATCTGAGGGGCGGGGTTAGTGCTCCCCCATCTTCAAAAGTCACCAGCCGCCACTGCATGTGTGTAGGTTTAAGTTGGCTTTGAACAACGTTTAACATACACATTTATTTTGACAACTGGTTTGAAGTAGAGACCAGACTATAGTATGACCTGCATTATTTACTTTTGCCAAAGCACAACTCAAAATTCTTTTTTCTAGATTCATAGAGGGTATTTATGCTGCTGAGGGATCCCTTCATGTGAGATCATGTTCAAAATTAATTGAGGCTCATTTCACATATCTATTATAATTGGCTCAAAACATGGTATCTCACACAGCAAACAACAACCCAGGTTAAAAGTTGTGTGGTACGGCTATTTTGCTAGCGTTTTAGCAATGATCCATTCCGCACTCAAAAAATGGCTTTTGAGCTTGTAATATTCAGCTCACCAGTATTACATGTTTTGCAGTATGGCTATTCCGCTAGCGTTATAGCCTATACTGTAACGATCCATTTCACAATCAAAGACCAATAGTTATGGATTTTGTTACAAAGTATACTAACACCAATAAACTACCTATTAACTCCTAAACTGCCATCCCCCCACATCACAAATACTATAATAAACCAATTAACCCCTAACCCCACATCGCCAACAGTATTAACCCCTAATCTGCCACCCACCCACATCGCCAACACCAAATTAAAGTATTAACCCCTAATCCGCAGCCCCCCCAATAACCAACACTAAATAAACCTATTAACCCCTAAACCGCCGACCCCTCACATCGCTACTACTAAAATAAACCTATTAACCCCTAAACCGCCAACCCCCAACATCGTTACTACTAAAATAAACCTATTAACCCCTAAACTGCCGACCCCCCACATCGTGACAAACTAAATTAAACTATTAACCACTATACCTAAAAAAACCTATCTTCAAAATAAACTTACAATATAACTACCTTCAAATAAATAAAAACTTACCTGTGAAATAAAAAAATCTAAGCTTAAACTATAAATAAACCTAACATTACTATTAAAAAAAATAAAAAATATACCAAACATAAAAACCTTAATAACAAAATTAAATAATCCTAACACTACGAAAAAAAAACCTAACATTACAAAAAATAACAGTCTAAAAAACTAAAAATAAAAAAATCTAAGATTACAGAAAATAAACGAAATTATCAAAATAAAATAAATTAAACCTAATCCAATTCTCCTATAAAAACAAAAAAGCCACTCCAAAATTAAAACACCCCCTAAGCAAAGTCTTCATCCAGGCGGCAAAGATCTTCTTCCAGGGTGGCACCATCTTCCATTTTCATCCCGGTGGCGCAAAGGCAGAGCGGAGCTGGAACGACGATGGTGTAGATATCCGACGTGAAGGGTCCTCTTCATGCGATCGTACACTGCACACTGAAGATTGAATGCAAGGTAACCATTTTATATTGGGGTATATATTAAAATCAGCCAATTGGATGAATGCTGCTTAAAACCTGTTAGCTGTTAAAATTAAGTAATAGTTTTTTTATTTTTCATAATTTTAGAGTTTGTTATTTTTTGTAATGTTAGGGTTTTTTTTTTGTAGTGTTAGGATTTTTAAATTTTGTAACATACGTTGCTTATTTTTGGTATATAGTTTTTTTTTTTTAAAATAGTAATGTTGGGTTTATTTATAGTTTAAGCTTAGTTGTTTTATTTCACAGGTAAGTTTTTATTTAATTTAAGGTAGTTATATTGTAACTAATTTAAAGTTAGGGGTGTTAGGTGTAGGGATTAATAGTTTAATTTAGGAAGTTGTGATGTGCATGTTTGGCGGTTTAGGGGTTAATAAATTGAGTTGAGTATTTGTGATGTGGGTGTTTGGCGGTTTTGGGATTAATAGTTTAGTTTAGTATTTGCAATGCAGGGGCAGCAGATTAGGGGTTAATAGTTTTATTTAGTTGTTAGTGATGCGGTGAGTGGCGGATTAGGGGTTAATAGCTTTATTTAGTGTTGGCGATGTTGGGGGGCGGTGGTTTAAGGGTTAATAACTTTTGTTTTGGCGATGTCAGGGGGCAGAGGATTAGGGGTATTTAGACTAGGGGTTTATGTTAGGGTGTTAGATTTATAACAAAGTTTCTTGTCTCCATAGACATCAATGGGGAATGCATTATATCGATTGCCATTCCGCAATTTCAGGTGTTTTTTCAAACACTTTTTCTCCATTGATGTCTATGGGGGAAAACGTGCTTTTGTGCGGTATGGAGCTTAACGCACCATACTGCACAACACAAGAAGGTTTTTTTGTAACTTGTAATGGCAGAGCTATGGAAAATGCGGTATCTCTAAATTTTTTGTGTTATTTACTCACCGGGTTTAGTGCACAACTTGTAATCTAGGTCAAAAAGAGCTACAAAATACAGAAAAATTACAAATACAATACAAAAACATAATTAAAAAAATTTCATATGTGAATGTGTAGAAGTTAAATATTTGCATGTCTGTTTTGTTATGTTAAAGTACGTTCCCTTTTTAGAACTGTATTTATACCGGTGATCTTGCAGACATGAAATGGGTTTGATGATAGACGATACAAGGTGTTTCAGGGTGTTTTCGAGGTGCAGTTCGGATTTTTCATCTAACATGTAACTCAAAATGAGGGATTCAAAAAGGAACAATTCCCCTTTTGAAGTATGTCATCTCCCCGTCTCACTATTACAAAGCTGGCGAGTTGGTCTCATATTTATTTTTACTTTATTGGTGGACTTGGTTCTCAAGGGTGTAGTTATATTTAGTTTGTTTTTATTGTTATTTAATGGTCTTAAAACATTTTGTGATGCTGGTATCCTGCACTTGTTCCATGTTCTGTTTGAGGTGTGGTATCCAAACTGCAGTGCATATTCAATGGGAGGGGGTAGCAGAGGGTTATATTATAGTAGAAGTGTGATTTGTACTTTTGCAATGGTGATATCTTATTTGCATTTATACTTGCTGCCTAGCTCAGTAGTTTTATTTTCAAGAACTTCATACTCATTATCCTTTCTCACTTTCCCAGGTTATTTTTTCTTCTTCAAATTAAGTAACTGTTGGTTTGACTATTTTTGCTTCCCAGAAGCATGCTTTTAAATAAAGTTACATTTTGTATTAAAATGTATTAGCCATTTTATGGCCATTTTTTAAAAGTTTTTACAAAACCATGTACAGAGAAAACAAGTCCTATTTCTCCAACATTGGTGTGTCCGGTCCACAGCGTCATTCATTATTTGTGGGATATTCTCCTCCCCTACAGGGAATGAGAATATCCCACAAGTAATGGATGACGCCGTGGACCGGACACACCGTTGGAGAAAGTAATTTATCAGGTAAGCATAAATTCTGTTTTATCCCTTATCCAGGTAAACAATAAAGATATTGAAAATAACGGAGTCCAATATTGACCAATGAGGAACACTACTTATCATTTTAGTTATTTATGAAAGTTCTGCTTACTTTGTTATAAAGACTATTTAGACTAGATTGGAATCATTTCTAATACAACCATGCTGTTTTTTTATTTATACTGTGGTTTTCTTGTATAAAGTTCTTCATCATGATTCCTTACAGTAACTTTCCCACTACTGATCTGTACCTATCTGGAGCCTGGGTCTTGGAAAAATGAATATATATTTTTGGCTATAACAGACAGAGGTTCCCCTAGAATCCTAGAATGTATTTAATTTGTACCTGGAGCTTTATATAACCTGATAATTTGAAATGCCAGCCTTCTCTTGATGTTTTCCATCTCTCATACTATTGTTTCAGTAGTTTTTTTCCCCTCTATGGGCCAGATTACAAGTGGCACTTTAACAGTTATGCACAAATAAAAAGGGGTTTATCGTGGCTGTTTGCGCACATTGCTTGTATTACAAGTGGAAAGTAAACACGATCACTTGAGCACTGTTTTGCAAAACAAAAAAAGTCACAAGATACATCAAAAATTCATTACAAAGTAAAGTTACACTAATAAGTTATAAGGGTTCAAAGAATTGAGGTCTGAGGTGTTAGAAAAAAAGGCAGGCAAAGGGTTTTTAACATAGAGATACGCACATATACATCTCTAAATATGTATGTATATATATTTATATATATATATATGTATATGTTTTTAAATGTGTACATAATGGAATGCTGATGGGATCCTTCTTTCATCATCCGAGGAACAGGAAAAATACTTCCATAAACACAGGTTGACATATGTACACTGCTGTGTTGTGCCCGGTCTAATTTTAACCTAGGATATATTAGTTAATAGGTGCTATGTATATGCCCTCACTATAATCCACTATGGTCAATTATGCTTATATGTTTTCCATTAGAGGTAGCCTTTTGAGCCCTAGGAATAATTATAATAGCCCCACATTAATATATAGGTTTCTTGACATGCTGAATAGAGTTTTAGAGTTTTTTAACATTTCTTCACATGTTTTTATGTTTATATATGTTTTGGGTAATAGTAGAATTAGTTAACACATTGGATACTGTGTGTCTGGCATGCGATTAGTTGCTAAGTCACTTATGTGTAGTGTGATAGGAGCGCCTAAAGGTGGATTCCTGCTGCTAAAAAAGTTCTTCCCTCAAAGAGAACTAAATGGTGGATAAGAAGAAAAAATGGGGTTTATTTAGCAGCTGAGCCAATTATATGTCCAAGGAAAGTAACTGTGCAACTTTATAACTGTATTTGTTACTGAAGAACTGTAAAGCTGTTAGGACTGATACATTTGTGCCTTCTAAATATTCAATTCACCATTTATCTTAGAAATTTGTTGCTTGCCATATGTTATCTATAGAATTAATTCCTTTATACCTGGAATTCTAGGATTATATGGTTCTAGTCTGTTTTTATAAGTGTTGTATAAGGGAGACGTCCCTTGATTAATTAGGATAAGCATTTGCTGTTGTTTTTATGTGTTATAGGAATTTTTAAATAAAATAGATTGTATAAAACATAAATTAGATTGGTATCCTCATTTCCTAGCTTTTTTTAGCGCTGCTAAATAAACCCCATTTTTTCTTCTTATTAGTTGCTAAGTCACACATTTTCACAGCATCCATTAGTGATGCACGCACAGACACTGGGTAAATCACCGCTACACATAATTTAGTAAACGGATGTTTTACAAGTCACGTTAGCGGATATCATATGGTCATTTTAAAACACACATATATTGATATATGTTGTTAATTGTTGTATAGATTCTACTGCTTAGGTGCATATTGAATTCCTAGTATTTGGTTGCAATGCTATATGCAATGCTAATTAGTAATGTATGCTAAGTGCTTGCTAACACCTGGATTTGCACACAAGGTAATTAACACTTTTTTGAAACACATGTAAGGTGAACAGGGTATTTAAGGGAGGTTGTTGAGCATTTCATTGTTGTTGTTTGAGTCTGATGACGGGGGTAAAACCCCAAAACGTCACTCTGTTGGAATAAAGTTTTTTGCCACTTCAAACCAGGTGAGTGCCTGCTTTTGTTGGAGGTCTATGAAATATGTTGCTGAGCACCCCGTTCATAAGGAAAGTATCGTGAGTGCTAAACTGCTGTGTATTGATTTTATATATATATATATATATATATATATATATATATATAATATTGCAATTTACTAATTTTTCTTGGTAAGATTAATTAGTAACATTTCACAAATAATTTAAAAAATATATGAAAGTCAAAATTAAACATTCATAATTCAGACTGAACATGGCATTTCAAAAGACTTTTTCATTTAGTTTTATTTTCAAATGTAATTTGTTCTCTTGGTATTCATAGTTGAAAGTGTACCTAGGTAGGATCAGCAATTAAATATTGGGAGCTAGATAGTGATTGGTGGCAAATATGACTCCTGTTATTGGTTCACCAGATATCTTTGTCTCAGTAGTCAATTGCTGCTTTGGAGCAGACTTTAACTATGTGTTAAACATGGTTATATCCAAGCAATAATAAAATGCTCTTATGCATTATGTCCATTTAAATGCATGTTTTTTTCTTTCTTTCTCTCACTTAATGTATCTTGTTAAGACATATTTGTTGGCAGCACTATTTCCTATCATGTAGTGCTCCAGACTTGTGCACGCTACCTATGTAGATATCTCTTTAACAAACAATAACATAAGATCAATGCAAATTTTAGAATAGAAGTAAATTGGAAACTTTATTTTTAAATTGTATTCTATATCTGAGTCATGAAAGAAAAAATTGTGTTTCATGTCCCTTTAAAGTACAATGATACCCTTAATTTACTAAAATCAATCATTCTAAATCTGAGTCTTAGTTGGGCACTTGCAACTTTGCTTTAGGAAGCCAATGTCAAACAAATAACAGATGCGACCAGATTACGAGTTTTGCGTTATGAGCGGGTCGGTAATAATTTGCAAGTTATTGTCACCGCTCACCTCCCTATAGTGCTGCTATTACAGTTTTGCAAAAACCCAGAGTTAGCAGGCAATATGGCAGCATTGAGCTCAATACCGCACACAAATACCAGCGCTGCTTTGAGCTGGTTTTACGTGCTCGCGCACTATTTCCCCATAGACATCAATAGGGAGAGCTAAAAAAAAGCCTAACACCTACAATAAAGGAGCGTAAAGCTCCGTAACGCAGCCCCATTGATTCCTATGGGGAAAGAAAATTTATGTTTACATCTAACACCCTAACATAAACCCGAGTCTAAACACCCCTAATCTTCTTCCCCCGACATCGCCGTCACCTACATTACAATTATTAACCCCTAATCTGCCACCCCAACATCACGGCCACCTACCTACACTTATTAACCCCTAATCTGCCGCCCCAATGTTGTCACTACCTACATTACACTTATTAACCCCTAATCTGCCATCCCCAACATCGCTGACACCTACCTACACTTATTAACCCCTAATCTGCCGACCCCAATGTTGTCGCTACCTACAGTACACTTATTAACCCCTAATCTGCTGCCCCGAATGTCGTCGCTACCTACCTACACTTATTAACACCTAATTTGCCACCCCCAATGTCGTCGCCACTATACTAAAGTTATTAACCTCTAAACCTAACCCTAAATCTAACCCTAACCCTAACGTAACCCTAACACCCACTAACTTTAACATAATTAAAATAAATCTAAATAAAAATTACAATTAATACCTAAATAATTCCTATTTAAAACTAAATACTTAACTATAAAATAAAACCTAACCTAGCTACAATAAAACTAATAGTTATATTGTAGCTATCTTAGGTTTTATTTTTATTTCACAGCTAAGTTTGTATTTATTTTAACTAGGTAGACTAGTTAGTAAATAGTTATTAACTATTTACTAACTATCTAGTTAAAATAAATACAAAGTTACCTGTAAAATAAAACCTAACCTGTTTTACACTAACACCTAACATTACACTACAATTAAATAAATTACATTAATTAAATACAATTAACTAAATTACAAAGAAAATAAACACTAAATTACCTAGTTAAAATAAATACAAACTTGCCTGTGAAATAAAAATAAAACCTAAGATAGCTACAATGTAACTATTAGTTATATTGTAGCTAGCTTAGGGTTTATTTTATAGGTATTTAGTTTTAATTAGGAATTATTTAGTTAATGATAGTAATTTTTATTTAGATTTATTTTAATTATTTTAAAGTTAGGGGTGTTAGGGTTAGACTTAGGGTTAGGTTTAGGGGTTAATAACTTTAGTATAGTGGCGGCGGTGATGTTGGGGGTAGCAGATTAGTGTTTGCGATGCGGGAGTACGGCAGTTTAGGGGTTAATATGTTTATTATAGCAGCGGCAATGTCCGGAGCGGAAGATTAGGGGTTAATAATTTTATTTTAGTGTTTGCGATGCAGGAGGGCCTTGGTTAAGGGGTTAATAGGTAGCTTATGGGTGTTACTGTACTTTGTAACACTTTAGTTATGAGTTTTATGCTACAGATTTGTAGCGTAAAACCCAAAACTATTGACTTTAGATGGCGGTACGAATCTTGAAGGTATAGGGTGTGGCCTCCCAGGCAAAACTTGTAATACCGGCGCTACGGAAGTCCCATTGAAAAAGGAATTTATGAAAGTTGAGGTAGTTACGTTGCGTTACGGCCAAAAAAGTGTGCGGTACACCTATACCTGCAAGACTCGTAATAGCAGCGGTAGTGAAAAAACAGCGTTATGAAGCTTTTTCACTCATAACACAAAACTCGTAATCTAGCCGTTAGTTTGCTTGTCGATTAATTTTGACATGTAACAAGTTCAACTATCTTTTAGTTTACTTAGAAAACCAGTTTCCTTTAGCTGTACTGCTGACATTATTGATCTAGTCTATTTCTAGGTGATTCAAATTACCTATCTATAATAGCAGCTGGGTGTCCACATTTTTCTAATGTTGTGTGGCTTATAGCATATCCTACCAATGTAGGAAATATTTACACATAAATAGAATGTCACCACACTGTGCAAGATTTACAAAAACCTATGGCTGAAACAGAAATGTTGGTAATTTATTAACATAAACAGAAGGGAAATTAACTTTGGCATTATTATTTAAAGGTAGGTGAGCAATACACACGCACATGCTGATATGTTTAGCTGAGCAATTTTTTTTCTTTTTTTTTCTTGCTCAGGCAAAAATAAAATTATATATTCCATTTTACAGATCACTAGTCAGACCTTATCAAGAATGTTATCTTCAATTATGTGGACCTTATCTCTGGAAGAAATAATACATTAAAAGAGGGCTAAGCATATATACCACATGAAAGAATAAAAGATTTAATATATATCAGAAACCTTCAATTATACAAATGTTTTTTTTTTAAGAAAGACCAAGAGGAAGAGATTTTAATATATTTGATGGTATAATGTATAAAAAAAGAAAGACAGTAGACTAATTCAGAATGAATAACAACAACCTGAATAATTACAAAAATGCAGTGAGTTTTTGTCATTACCATTAGGACTTGTATTTATAAATCACATACAGTTTGGCATTTAATTTTCGACTGGCATTTTCTGCAAACCCTGAAAGTTTTATATAAATTGGCTTAGTATACAAACAGGCATACTTAAAGATATTGCGGGTTCGGTTCCAGATCACCACAATAAAGTGAATATAAAAATAAATTGATTCACACTCAGTTTTTTGTTTCCCAGTTCATATAAAAGTTATGTATACACTTTACTGTAGTCTATTATGTGTGCTATAGAATCATATCTAAAAAAAAATCCCCAATGTAGATACCTTAATTAAAAAATACTTTATTGCTAAAAAATGCTAACCTTCATCTGAGCCTTCAGTGAGTCATAATCATTTTGCTGGATGGTGTGTATATACTGTATAGGTGTATATATGTGTATTTGTGTATATTTATGTGTTTAAATGTCTATATATGTTGGAAAAATAACACAGATACGCAGGCTTGCTACAAATATTCAATTTATAAAAAGAGCAATATCTGCAAAACGCAATAAAACAAGGTACTGTTATTTTTATTATTATTATTATTATTATTATTCTGGGGCCTTTGTTAGGTGTTATTTCATTTGGAGCTATGAGCAATGCTTGGACATATGTGCAGATCAGACTGGTGACCAGCTCAAATTTGAGCATGAAATATGTTATGGGCTTCCAGCGTCTTGATAAAAACAAGTAGATCTGAGCAATATTTCAGAGGATACTCCTTTTTAAAATACATATTGTACTTTTTATCTCTGAATTCACACCAGAATGCTATATATATTATTAGAGTTGGTTTTCACAGACATAACACAATAGTTATTAACAGAAGAGGAAATTAATTTGGTGCGAACATTTGCGATTATTTTATAGCAGACATTCATAATGACTAACTGTGCATAATGAAAAAATAAGGCTAGTTTACGTACAAGTCCCTAAAACTGAAATTACATAGTTTAGAGATAATTCGTTATGGTTTTACCTAATAACTAAAAAATCTGGGATTAAAATAAGGTACATCCAAATTTCACAATTATCAAATTTAAATTACACTTAAAGGAGCACTAAATACAGTAGAATTGAATAATTGAACTATATACAAAATAAATAGATAATGCAATAGAACTTACTTTGAATTTGAAATGAGCAGTCAAATATTTTCTGGCTAATTTCAAAGTTGATTACATTTTCCCTACCCTGTGTCATGTGATAGCCATCAGCCAGTCACAAAATGCATTTATATACATATGCATTTATACTGTGAACTTTTGCACATTCTCAATAGGAGCTGGAGCCTCAGAAAGTGTGCACATGAAAATAATGTGCATGTTTTGATAATGGAAGTATATATGCTTTATCTGATTCATAAAACTCTAATTTTGACTTTAGTGACCCTTTAAAGGGGATTTAGGGCCTGATGAAAAAGCTCTTCGCTGACATGAAATGATCCAAAATGATCATCCAGCACTGCAAGATCCCTAGTGAAATTCTTAAAAGTCAGACTTCTCCAGGGAACATTCCCTGCATTTCTGTAGGTGAAGGAGAGACAAGCCCAGTGCAGCACTGAATGACATGACAGTTCCTCTGTATTTACACTTTGGGCTCAATTTATCAAGCCCTTTTCCGACCTCCCCTGTTCTCCACCTCTTAGGTGGAGAATTTCAATCTCCCCAGTCTCACCTGACCAAGGAGATTGACAGCTCCTGCCCGCGCGTGATTGACTGTGCACGGACAGGAGGCGGGGTTACACATGTGTGAACAAGAACGTGTGCAATGTTAAATACAGTGGATTTCTGACCACCAGAGAAGAAGCCAGGTGGACAGGCATGAATATGTATGCCCCTGTCTGCCACCGAATGATAAATGGAGCCCTTTGTGATTTGTATTTTATATCACTTTAGAATTCAGATTAAGTTTAATTACATTTAAACGTTGCACTTTCTATGTTTTATTAAACGTGCTGTTGCCTCTAGTTTAGTATATATTACTTTTCTGTCAGTTACATGTGTGTTGTGAATTTTGAGCAAACTTCACATACATACAGCTGGCGAGACAAATCAGTGAGACCAGTTTGTTTAAAGACTTGTGAGATAGCTTCAGACATACCCTTTAAACTTCTCTGTTCAGCCCATGTAACTGTCCTATCCCTCCACCTTTCTGAAGCTGTGTTTTATTTTACAATAGAGAAAATACAAAGTGCAATGCAAGTTGTAAAAGATACACAGAAATATACAAAGCATGGTCCTAATTTGTTAAGAAACATTTCTTCTTTATCAGAATTTTATAAAATTGCTGCTAGATCTAAATCTAAATCTTTTAAAATATAAAATAGAAAGTGCAAAGCTTGAATGTAATATTATTGAAAGTGTAAAGATATATTCAATACAATGAAATGTAAGTGTAACAAAACTCATGCAGCACTATATTGCACTGGGCTTGTCTCTCCTTCAGTTACAGGGGCTGATATTCAAAAGCTCTCAGGCATCGAGACAAATCCCGCAAAACCTTTAGGATTTTTTTTAGACCTTATATTGTAATGTAGGAGTTTCTCCTTCACATCAAGAACCCTATATAGTGACATAAATATCTTTCAATCTAAAAATTGTGTTTCAAACATATTTTTGAGGGAACTCTCCATACAGACGAGACATCTTAGATCATCTCAACTGAGTAGCGCACTTTTGAATATCAGACCCACAGAAATGAGAGAGATCCTGCAGTTTTGGAGAGTTCTGCCCTTTTTTTGATAATGTGCACAAAAATAAACAGATGCATTGTTAAACTGATTAAAATAGATTAAAACTACTGAAAGTTCCAAAATACCTGTGTTTTAGGATTCTAAATAGGTTTCTTAAGAAGGTTGTAGCTGAATAAAAGTTTGACTGAAGTACCTGCTGCAGAGTCTTAGTGATATGTGCAGGACACATCAGACACAAGGATACCTGTAACTGAATCCCTGGACAAAGCCTGATAATATTAAATGGAGACGTGATTCGCCTGGTGTCCGTGACAAGACCATACCTACACTGTGCGGCCCTTACCTCATACTGATTGAGGTAGAAGAGTGTAAGTAGATACCCGAAAGGGACCAGGACTCTTGCCTCCCAATTTCTGCACCTTATGAACTGTCTGCGGATTGTGCCATACCTACCTATCTTATAGAAACCACTATTTGTTGGGACTTTTTATGCATCTAACTTACTTATATTTATACTGTGTTTATATGTACATATGTTGTTTGTATTTGGATATTATTGTTGGAACTGTTTGACAGGTCCTATAGGCCTTGTACCTACGCAAACTGCCTAGATTTTCACTTAAAATATTTTTTATAAATTACTATTAATTAATATTTTTTATATTTTAATCACTGAGATCAACTGAAATTTTGCGCCAATCCACAAACCTCTTTTTGTTCTATACTTCCCTTTATATTGTGTCGCTGGGTTTGAGGGGACCCAGATATCACAATAGGTGGATTTTGGCAACATATCTCTTCTTCAGAGCACTGATTTCACAGCGCCCAGGTCACACTACATTCTTTCTGTGCTATATATATTTATATATATATATATATATATATATATATATATATATATATATATATATATATATATATATATATATATATATATATATATTGTGACAAAAAACAAGGCCTGGTTATAAATGGAAGATATGTAAGACCAAGTATTGTACATGATATTTCTCCTTTCAGTTAAAAACCCCAGGGAGAGAGTGTGTCTATTTGATTGTGCAGTTGGCAAACTGTGTTCTGGGTCCCTGTGGTTGGGATAATTGGGAGAATAGTGGGACATTATCCCAGACAGTTGTGAAGCTGTCCAGCTCAGGTTTTTTATTAAGCAGCTAATCACAGGTGTTGTTTATTAGAAGCTGTGAGAGTTTAAATATGAGCCTAACTGATGCCTATTAGAGAGTTACCCAGCTAGAGGAGCTGGTGTTTGTGTGTGTTAAAAGACCTTTGTTTTTGTGAACTACTAAAATGGACATTATTTGAAGTGCTGGGATATGCTTGAAAGTACAGTACATTGCTGCAGAGGAAGAATTTCCCTCTTTTGAAACTAAACTGCCTGTTTGTTGTTGCTGTGAAAATAAAGTATTTTAAACTACAGTGGACTATCCTGTGCTGCATTTGTGTCCTAGAAGACTGTGGTTAAAAGTATTCCTATTACACTTGGTGGAGAATCCGGGTAACCACGTTGTATGTCTGTGGGCATTATAATCTGCAAGCAACATGGAGGAAGTCATTAAAGCTTTGATCAATTCTAACGCTATACAGCAGGAGACTAACAGAAAAACTGCTGAAAATAGTGCAGCCCTGCAACAGTTGGTCCAGTCTGAGAATGCTATGCTGCTAGCTAAATCACAAAGGGAAAACACTGAAATGTTGATACAACAGATGGCGCTGTGCAAGTTGAGACATTCAGGAAGACCCAGGAAAAGCAACAAAGTGCTACACAAACTCTGCAACAAGAGGTTCAAGCCATATCAGAAAAACTGAACTCTGATTATGTTGGTGGCAACCAAGTTTCCAGAATAATTAGGGCTAGTCCTTATCTTCGATTATGGATAAATAGGAGCGCCAAAGGCTAAGGTATGATTCAGGTAGCAGCACTCTATACAGTTAAAATTGGTAAAAGCAATTTATTACATTTATATCATAAAATTCAAAATAAAAAAACAACATAAATTACAATGAATAAAAAACACATACATTAAAAAGATGGATCCTACTACAATGGTGTCTCAAGAAAGGAGGAAAAGAGAAGCCTAGCCAGTGGCAAGAGTGGGGGATGGCTCTACCACCCGATCTATTAAGACCAACAGGGTACTCTATTATTATGAGGACCAAGTGGGGTTTCACCACATAAAATGGATAAAGGTGCTCTCAAAAAACGAAAGTATACAACCAGTTTATTCCAGACAAAAATGGAACCAAAAGAAAAAAAATCCAAAGTGGATTTACAACTCAATTGTGTGTGTGGCGTGTAAAAAACAACGTGTGAAAAGTGAAAAAGGATGTGTAAAAAGCAAAAACAAAAAAGGGGATCAAACCAGGTTTGTCCAATTATAAAATGGTAATAAAATTGTGATAAAATTGTGTTGCAAAAACAAAAAATCAAAAATTGCTGATTGGTCCAAATCAACGAATACAAATGTGGACCGTACACTTGGAGGTGAAATGGGTGAATATCAACAAATGTGCGACAAATAACAAATAATAAAAGTTAGGGAAGGGATCGAGGAGTTGGTGATCATTAGTGCAAACATCCATTCATGTCTGCCCGGATACGAATCAGTGTGATAGCAAATTCCTCACTAACCATGCCTGCTTCATCCCCTGTTAGTTTTTGGACAGAGGCATCTCAGCAGGTCCTGGCTGGAGGATCAGCAGGTCCATGTTGTTAACAGACTAGGATACTGGATCAAGACAGGCTCCTAGGATCGTATCATTCAGTGGTTCTTTTTCACATAATGGACTTTTATTATGGACATTTTATAGGATATCTTTAGGATTCATCAGACCCGCTTTGTTTTTTATTTTTCATATGTTCTCAAGCTAATTGTTGTTTTAACTTTTATTATTTGTTATTTGTCGCACCTTTGTTGATATTTGTCACTGTACATTTTCACCCATTTCACCTCCAAGTGTACGGTCCACATTTGTATTCGTTGATTTGGACCAATCAGCAATTTTTTATTTTTTGTTTTTGCAACACAATTTTATTACAATTTTATTACCATTTTATAATTGGACAAACCTGGTTTGATCCCCTTTTTTGTTTTTGCTTTTTACACATCCTTTTTCACTTTTCGCACGTTGTTTTTTACACGCCACACACATAATTGAGTTGTAAATCCACTTTGGATTTTTTTTCTTTTGGTTCCATTTTTGTCTGGAATAGACTGGTTGTATACTTTCGTTTTTTGAGAGCACCTTTATCCATTTTATGTGGTGAAACCCCACTTGGTCCTCATAATAATAGAGTACCCTGTTGGTCTTAATAGATCGGGTGGTAGAGCCATCCCCCACTCTTGCCACTGGCTAGCCTTCTCTTTTCCTCCTTTCTTGAGACACCATTGTAGTAGGATCCATCTTTTTAATGTATGTGTTTTTTATTCATTGTAATTTATGTTGTTTTTTTATTTTGAATTTTATGATATAAATGTAATAAATTGCTTTTTACCAATTTTAACTGTATAGAGTGCTGCTACCTGAATCATACCTTAGCCTTTGGCGCTCCTATTTATCCATAATCGTATCTTCCACTAGACCTATTAGGGGGTCTTCTTTATAGTGTAGCGGGTATACAGTCCTAGGCGCTGATCACTCTGATATTCACCCTAGTCCTTATCTTCAAAAGATGACAGCTGATGATGTTGAGGTGTATCTTTTGGCATTTGAATGCACAGCAGAAAGAGAAAAAAGGCAAGCAGCTGGGTGGGTGAGTACACTTGCACCATTTCTTGGTGGTGAACCTCAGAAGGCCTACTATGATTAAGAGCCAGCACAAGCCAGTGACTATGAGAAATTGAAAGCGGAAATCCTTGCACGCCTGGGGGTGACTTTGGCAGTCTGTGCACAAATATTCCATTCCTGGATGTTTTCATCTCATAACGCTGCAAAATCCTAGATGTTCCAACCTTATACACCTTGCCAGCTAGTGGCTGCAACCAGAGGTTAATTTGGCTACCAAAATAGTGGAACTATTGTTGATGGATTGGTTTCAGCATGGATTACCTGCTTCCCTGCGGCGGTGGATTAATCAAGGTGATCCTCAAACAATAGACCAGTTGATTGTGTTGGTTGAAAGATTTATTGCTTCAGGAGAAGCTTTGCAACAGTCTTCAGCGGATCAGCCCCGCAATCCCAAGCCCCAGAACTCTACAAGAACTGGTAAGACTGTTCAGGGGATAAAGGGGATAGGAGAGCAGAAGGTGTATATGCAAAACACCAGAGACATTTCCCCAGGAATTGGTCATATTGCCAGAGATTGTGATAAAGATGAACTTATCAAAATGAGAAAAATAAGATTCATTGCCCTATGCCTGTATTAGTAGGTGATCAACCTTCTCAGAGTACAGAAGTACAGAGTACTAGCTCAGAAAATACTGATGATTTGATAGATCTGGTTGGTGGTCCTGGTAATTTTAAAAAAGCCCAATGGGAGGATCCAACATTGGTAGAGGCAAGAAATAATATCAGGGTTATAAATTATGTTGTGACACAGACAGAAAATGTATTATCCTATCCTTATTTCGAAGCAGTTAATGTATTGGTATATTGTGTTGAAAAGAAAGGAACAGACATTGTTAAACAACTTTTGGTTCCCAAGACTTTTAGAAACACTGTATTAAATCTTGCACAAAACCACATTCTAGGGGGACTTTTGGTAGTTGAGAAAACCAAAGAGAGAGTTCTTAGAAGGTTTTATTGGCCAGGGATATTCATAGGCATCAAGAATTATTGTGCTTCATGCCCTAAGTGTCAACTTACAGCTCCTGCTAAATATTTTTGTAACCCTTTAGTGCCCTTGCCTATAGTTGATGTGCCTTTTGAGAGAATAGCTATGGACTTGGTGGGTCCGCTGGTTAAATCTGCCAGAGGACATCAGTATATATTGGTAGTCCTTGATTATGCTACTCGCTATCCTGAGGCAGTTCCCCTTCGTAACAGCAAAGTCCATAGCAAGAGAACTCATGCTAATGTTTAGCAGGGTCGGGATACCTAAGGTAATTTTGACAGACCATGAACTCCATTTACGTCCAGGGTTACAAAAGAATTGTGTAAGTTGTTTGGCAGAAAACAACTAAGGACCTCAGTATATCACCCTCAGACTGATGGTTTAGTGGAAAGGTTTAATAAAACGCTCAAAAGTATGCTAAGAAAGGTAATTGACACAGATGGGAGAAATTGGGACCTTTTGTTACAATATTTAATGATCTCTATCAGGGAGGTTTCCCAGGCGTCTACAGGTATTTCTCAATTTGAACCATTATATGGGCAGCATCCCCGAGGACTACTAGATATAGTTAAGGAGACATGGGAGCAAGAGACAACACCTTATCAAAGTATTGTTGAACGTATATCCCAAATGCAGGACTGTATGGAAGCTGTCATGCCCATTATAAGGGAACATATGGGGAAAGCACAGGAAGCACAAAAGTACAGCAATAACCATAATGCTAGAGCCAGGTTGTTCCAACCTAGGTATAGGGTGTTAGTTCTGGTCCCTACAGTTGAAAATAAATTATTGGCTACTTGGCAGGGCCCAAATGAGATAATTGAGAAAGTGGGTGATGTCAGTTACAAAGTAAGTCAGCCAGGGAGATGGAATCCTGAGCAAATATATCATTTAAATCTCTAAAAACCTTTGAAAGGTAGGGAAGTTTTATTTGCCTTAAAACCTACAGAACTCCCTGTCACTGAACCAGAGGTAAATATATCTCAAACCCTATCTGTACATCAGAAGTGAGAGGTCAAGGATTTTATTAGGAGAAACAAAAAGGTAATTTCTGTAGTACCAGGAAAAACTAATGTTATTAAGCATGACATAATAACAGAACCAGGGAAGAAAGTCTGCCTTAAGCCCTATAGGGTCACTGAGGCTTGTAGAAAGGCCAATAAATTGGAGGTAAAAAAAAATGTTAAAACTTGGGGTAATTGAGGAATCACAAAGTGAGTAGGATAGTCCAATCATGCTTGTTCCAAAGCTGGATGGTTCATTAAGGTTCTGTAATGACTATCGTAAGCTTAATTGTGTTTCCAAATTTGACACCTATCCAATGCCTAGAGTAGATGAGTTGATAGAAAGGCTAGGAAAATCATGTTATCTCACTACAATTGATTTAACGAAAGGGTATTGGCAAGTGCCTCTCACTAATTAAGCAAAGGAAAAGACAGCTTTTTCAACCCCAGAGGGCTTATTTCAGTATATGGTATTGCCATTGGGTTTACATGGGGCCCCGGCAACATTCCAGAGAATGATGGATAAAATTCTGAAACCCCATGTTCATTATGTGGCAGCATATTTGTATGATGTTACAATTTATAGTACAGATTGGGAATCCCATCTTCCAAAAGTTCAAGCAGTACTTGATGCAATACAGTCTGCTGGTTTAACTGCCAATCCTCCAAAATATACTGTTGGTTTACAGCAAGCTAAGTACTTGGGTTGTACTATTGGTAGAGGATCAGTTAAACCTCAGACAACAAAAGTAGATGCCATACAGAACTGGCCGCAGCCTCTAACTAAAAAGCAAGTGAGAGCCTTTATTGGGTTAACTATTTATTATAGAAGTTTCATCCTGAATTTCGCTACAATTGCGGCACCCTGGACAGATCTCACAAAAGCAAGGGCCCCAATTATGATAAAATGGTCCCCAGAAGCAGAACAAGCTTTTAAGCATTTGAAAGAAGCCCTTTGTGCCCATCCAGTTTTATTAACCCACAATTTTGCTAAAGATTTTATTGTACAGACAGATGCCTCTGATGTTGGTTTAGGAGCAGTTCTCTTGCAGGAGTGTCAGGGAGAAGAGCATCCTATCCTTTTTCTAAGCTGAAAACTTATCCCACAGGAAAATAACTATTTTATAGTGGAGAAAGAATGCCTTGCCATTAAGTGGGCTTTAGAAACCCTTAGGTACTATCTTTAGAACATTTAAATTAATAACAGATCAAGGAAGTATAAGGAAACAAATACAAGTGTTACTTGGTGGTTTCTTAGCTTGCAGCCCTTCAAATTTACTGTCGAGCACAGGGCTGGTTTTTTGCAAGGCAATGCTGATGGTTTGTCTCGGGTACATTCGTTAATGTCCATGGTTGCTCAACCCACTAGGTATGAGCTGGTGGGGGGTGGATATGTGACAGAAAGCAAGGCCTGGTTATAAATGGAAGATATGTAAGACCAAGTATTGTACATGGTTTTTCTCCTTTCAGTTAAAAACCCCAGGGAGAGAGTGTGTGTATTTGATTGTGCAGTTGGTAAACTGTGTTCTGGGTCCCTGGGGTTGGGATAATTGGGTGGGCAATTATCCCAGACATCTTTGAAGCTGTCCAGTTCAGATTTTTTATTAAGCAGCTAATCACAGGTGTGGTTTATAAGAAGCTGTGAGAGCTTAAATAGGAGTCTGGCTGATGCCTATTAGAGAGTTACCCAGCTAGAGGAGATGGTGTGTGTGTGTTAAAAGACCTTTGTTTTTGTGAAATACTAAAAAGGACATTATTTTTGCAAAGCACTTTGAAATGCTGTGAAGTGCTGAGATATGTTTGAAAGTACAGTACATTGCTGCAAAGGAAGGATTTCCCTCTTTTGAAACTGAACTGCCTGTTTATTGTTGCTGTGAAAATAAAGACTTTTAAACTACAGTGGACTGTCCTGTGCTGCATTTGTGTCCTGGAAGACTGTGGTTAAAAGTGTTCCTGTTTCAATATATATATATAAAATAAAAGTAAAACAAAGCACTCACTGGTCTTATCAAGTGTCTAAAATTAATTTATTCCATAGTGACATTTAGGGGTGTTCACCCCTTTATCAGACCAACAATAATGAATCACACAGCAAACAATTTAAAGTTTAAGAAGCCTCACCCACTGACAAAAAAACACCAAACGGTTACCATGGTGAAACCAAAACAATACTGCTTGTGTTAAAAACAGTGACTATAATATAAACAAGTATTGTCAATGCAATACAGTGTTAATCATACAAATAATAGAAACAAAGAAGATAAGATGCAAATAATGACTAAAACAGTGTATACATACATTCACCTGTGAATATATACATCTAAAAACATATCAAGGAAATAAAAGATACATTTCAGGAGAGGAAATTGTCAAGAAACACAGCGAGCATATATAACAATTGTAGTACTCACTGCGATAAGCGCAGGATAATGTGGGTCCAAATTACAGGCTTGTTACTGTGCCAGGAGTAAGTCGGATCTAGTGTGTACACACCCCTCTGCATCATCCTGACGTGTGCTGACACACCCCCTATGGGCTGAGCTAAGGGCGAAGTGTGTGAGGATAGCACTGCCGTCTAACAAGGCAGATGTAAATAACGGACCTACTTGAGCATAGGGTTATGTAGTCAGAGGCACCAAAATGTGTGTATATCTATTAAGCTCAAGTAATCACTATGAGAGGAACTTAACATATGGGAATAGAAATACTTTATCGTAAGTGGTGGATACAAAGTATTCTATATCTGACGTCTCCTCAGTAGTGCTGTAGCTTAAGGGAAAGTGAAACAGGGTCAAATTGGCAAAAATGCTAGTAGTAAAATAATCAAGCCTGTTAAAAGGATCCTATTTGGTTTAATTAGCAAGACCGCTGAGATCAAAAGAGGATATCAATGGAACACATATTAGGAGTAGCTATGAGTTATAATAGCAGCTAAGATACTGCAAATGACAGAAATGTCCAAAGAAACAAAGTAAATTATAGAAAGAAAATGGTTAGAAAAGAGACAGATACACATGAAAACAAAGTATGTTTAATAAAAATGACTAGTAATAATGAAAACAATGCTAATGAAAAAAAAAATGTATATATATATTATATATTATATATATATATATATATATATGCTAGTAAACATGTACATATATACAGGAGCTGTGAGGAACACAATAAGGCTCACACAACAAATGAAAACCTCAAGTCCACATAAAGTTGAAATAATATCTCATGGACTACAGAAAGCAGTGCCAGTCCACACCAGCATTATGGCCTCTTGGGTGGACAGTGTCCAGTTTGTAGATCCATCATGCCTCTTTCTGTAGAAGTCATTTGTTTCTATCACCTCCTCTAGGTAATGCAGGTACATGGTCGATCAATTGGAACCTCAGATCTTTGACTGTATGCCCTTTTTCCATAAAGTGTCTAGCCACAGGTTGGTCACTTTCTCCTTTGTCTATTATGGCAGTGCGTATTGCACTTAGATGATTTGCCATTCTCTTCTTAATGTCATCTGACAATTTCCACACAAATACAACTCAACATCTATACAACGTATGGGGTTGTACATGTGAGGTAATGTT
Source organism: Bombina bombina (assembly GCF_027579735.1). Taxonomy (NCBI): domain Eukaryota; kingdom Metazoa; phylum Chordata; class Amphibia; order Anura; family Bombinatoridae; genus Bombina; species Bombina bombina. The sequence continues at coordinate 653,463,217 of NC_069501.1, read as the reverse complement.
TTATCTGGTATCTTTGATTGGTGTGTGGGTGTCTAAAGTTGTTACCTTGTATCATTGAGTGACAGGTGACACAGCTGGGGCATCTGTAGGAACCCCCTTTGGTAGGTTGTAGCCACGATTATTGTTTTTGGCAGTGTTGAGGGTCAGTCAATACTAACATATCATGCAGACTCTTTTCTACTGCCTACCCTGTATGTATATATATATATATATTACATATACTATATGTCTTTGGTCTAGATTCCATGAGTCCTATAATTTTTCTATAAAAGAAGGGAGAAATATGAGTTCCTCAGTCTTTTTATAAAATTAACTTTGAATTGTTATTATATGTTCACATTTCTGTTTCTATTTTTGTTAACTAGTATGCTGATTGGCTCACCAACCATGTTCACGTAGGACCAGCAGTAATCTGAAGCCACTTTAACTATGTGTTAAATACATAGATTTGCAGGGTCCGTAGTGCTAAAATTACATGCTCTAATAAATTACAGAGCTCCCGACTGTCCCTGTTTGAGAGGAACAGTCCCTAATGTTAAGCCCCCTCCAGACAGCCCCACCCAAAACTGACGACGCCATCCGACCCCACAAGGCCCGAATACTTAGCCAGAGAGGTGAGGCACTAGCATGTCATGTTTGCACTATATTGGCCCTTTAGGCTACTTAGCAGAGATTTGTTATGTATTCTCCAAAACAGACCAAGATGAAGTTGACTTGCAATTGATAGTGCTTAGCTCTCTCTAATCTTACTGTACATTATAAGATCTGTATGAAATACAGTACAAATGTGACATTGATTTTAACAGCTGGAGGGAAAACTGAAGTCACATTTTTCGGAATTTTATAGAACCATAGGTTTTGGAGACAGATTTTGACGACAGATAGAAGCAAAAAACATTGACTGAGTCTGTCCATATTACCTTCTGAAGTGCAAGCTTAATTTTTAGGAAAAAAGCATAAAAGCTTTTGCAAAAGAAAAAATGACAAAAGCATTGTACAGGTGGTACCTTTAATGACTCACCAATAGGGGATATAATTGCAAGCTTTCATTACATTAGGTCTCTTTGTCAGGCAGTCCTTCAGTGTTCTGAAAGCTTGCAATTATATTTCCTATTAGTAGCCATTAAACTATTAGAGGTGTCACCTGTACATCACTTTTGTCATTGTTGAATTATGCTTTCATTTAAAAAAAAAATACTGGCCAGCACAGTACTACCCTTTATTTTAAGCTATTCTTATGCATATACAAGGCATTCTTGAATCACCCTTAAATCTATTGGAGGCCTTTTCTATGAATTTACCACCCTTTCTGTAAAGACGTGGTTATGCAAATTCCTCCTGGATCTGCTTCCCTACAGCCTGAACCTTGAACTATTATTACTATTATGTTGAGAAATTGTCATCCTTAGCTATATCAAATCACTTACTATACACACTGTTTTTTTTCTATATCCCCTTTCTCCCTTCTCGTTCTAATGCATAGATATTAAAGGGACACTGAACCCAATATTTGTCTTTTGTGATTCAGATAGAGCATGCAATTTTAAGCAACTTTCTAATTTACTTCTATTATCATTTTTTTCTTCATTCTCTTGCTATCTTTATTTGAAAAAGAAGATATCTAGGCTTTTTTTTTGGTTTAGGACTCTGGACAGCACTTTTTTAATGGTAGATGAATTTATCTACCAATCAGCAAAGACAACCCAGGTTGTTCACCAAAAATGGGCCGGCATCTAAACTTACATTCTTGCATTTGAAATAAAGATACCAAGAGAATAAAGAAAATTTGATAATAGGAGTAAATCAGAAAGTTGCTTAATATGTCATGCTCTAACTGAATCACACACAAAAAAAAATTGGGTTCAGTGTCCCTTTAACCCCTTAACGACTGAGGACGTGCAGGGTACGTCCTCAGAAAAAAGGCAGTTAATGCCTGAGAACGTACCCTGCACGTCCTCAGTGTGGAAAGCAGCTGGAAGCGATCCTGCTCGCTTCCAGCTACTTTCCGGTTATTGCAGTGATGCCTCGATATGGAGGCATCCTGCAATAACGTTTTTAAGTAATCCGGTGCAGAGAGAGCCACTCTGTAGCCCTCTCTGCACCGGAGATCGGTGGCTACCTGCGTTGGTGGGTGGGAGCCGGACCGGGAGGCGGGTGGCGGCCATCGATGGCGATGTGGATGTGAAGGGGGGCGGGATCGTGGGCGGGGGTGGCTACGGGCGCGCGCGCGTGCACGGGAGGGTGGGGGCGGGCGCGTGCACGGGGAGGGAGCGGGTGGGAACCGCTACACTACAGAAAATGGGAAATAAAAAATATATCAAAAAGGTCAAACAAAAATGTCAAACAATAAGCAAGGTGGTGGGGGTTAGTCTGTGGGGGGTGGGGGGGGGGGGAAGCTACACTACAGAAAAAAAAGAAAAAAAACAAAAAAAAAGCATTTTTTTATTGTAAACTGGGTACTGGCAGACAGCTGCCAGTACCCAAGATGGCCCCCAATAAGGCAGAGGGGAGGGTTAGAGAGCGGTTTTGGGGGGGATCAGGGAGGTTGGGGGCTAAGGGGGGGATCCTACACAGTAGCATATGTAAATATGCTAAAAAAAAAATTCATTTTTTTTTAAAAACCCTTTTATTTTAGTACTGGCAGACTTTCTGCCAGTACTTAAGATGGCGGGGACAATTGTGGGGTGGGGGAGGGAAGGGAGCTGTTTGGGAGGGATCAGGGGGTGGGATGTGTCAGATGGGAGGCTGATCTCTACACTAAAGCTAAAATTAACCCTGCAAGCTCACTACAAACTCCCTAATTAACCCTTTCACTGCTAGCCATAATACACGTGTGAGGCGCAACAGGATTTAGTGGCCTTCTAATTACCAGAAAGCAACGCCAAAGTCATATATGTCTGCTATTTCTGAACAAAGGGGATCCCAGACAAGCATTTACAACCATTTGTGCCATAATTGCACAAGCTGTTTGTAAATGATTTCAGTGAGAAACCTAAAATTGTGAAAAATTTTACGTTTTTTTTTAATTTGATCGCATTTGGCGGTGAAATGGTGGCATGAAATATACCAAAATGTGCCTAGATCAATACTTGGGGTTGTCTACTACACTACACTAAAGCTAAAATTAACCCTACAAGCTCCCTAAAAGCTCCCTAATTAACCCCTTAACTGCTGGGCATGATACACTTGTGGTGCGCAGTGGCATTTAGCGGCCTTCTAATTACCAAAAAGCAACGCCAAAGCCATATATGTGTGCTATTTCTGAACAAAGGGGATCCCAGAGAAGAATTTACAACCATTTATGCCATAATTGCACAAGCTGTTTGTAAATGATTTCAGTGAGAAACCTAAAGTTTGTGAAAAAATTTGTGAAAAAGTGAACAATTTTTTGTATTTGATCGCATTTGGCGGTGAAATGGTGGTATGAAATATACCAAAATTGGCCTAGATCAATACTTTGGGATGTCTACAAAAAAAAAATATATACATGTCAAGGGATATTCAGGGATTCCTGAAAGATATCAGTGTTCTAATGTAACTAGCGCTAATTTTGGAAAAAAATGGTTTGGAAATAGCAAAGTGCTACTTATATTTATGGCCCTATAACTTGCAAAAAAAGCAAAGAACATGTAAACATTGGGTATTTCTAAACTCAGGACAAAATTTAGAAACTATTTAGCATGGGTGTTTTTTGGTGGTTTTAGATATGTAACAGATTTTGGGGGTCAAAGTTAGAAAAAGTGTGTTTTTTTCCATTTTTCCTCATATTTTATCATTTTTTTTATAGTAAATTATAAGATATGATGAAAATAATGGTATCTTTAGAAAGTCCATTTAATGGCGAGAAAAATGGTATATAATATGTGTGGGTACAGTAAATGAGTAAGAAGAAAATTACAGCTAAACACAAACACCGCAAAAATGTAAAAATAGCCTTGGTCCCAAACGGACAGAAAATGGAAAAGTGCTCTGGTCACTAAGGGGTTAAGGTCATAAAGTATTTTGTAATATGTATTTTTTAGGCTATTTACCAATGTAGTAGCTTTACTTTAAACACTTCTAGTTTGTTTATGCCCTTCTGTATAATGAAACCGGGATTAATAAATTTGGACGAGTTGTCTATAATTTACTAAGAGCTGATAAAACCAGATTTGTGATCTTTGTCACATAGTGGTAGTGATCTTCCAACAAATAAAGCTTTAAAATAAAACAATGTACATAACTAAAGTACAATAATCAGAAGTTTTTGTATATTTCAAAAAAGCTATTTTAACAATGCATAAAATGATATGAAAGTGTTCTTTCATATTGACATTGCCTGTTTTGCTTTTGGTAGACATGCCGAAACCCAAATAATAAAATGTCTTGAAAAGAACCTGAAGAAAGTGTATGGCATAGTTCTTGATACATTTGTCCAATCCATGTGTAAGAGTAAGTAAAACAGTCTTTCTTGTAAAATATATAGGAGCTTAACAAATTCAAATGGCATAGAAAAGAAAGTAAAATCAACGCAAACTCATGGATTAGAATAGGTGCCTGTAAATTCATTCTGTATACGGAGCCCCTTGATAGATGCTTTATTTTTAGATACATTTGTAAACATATGTTATTATATGTATATTTATCATTGCATATACCTACTGTATGCTGGAATCAGACAAGGAATGTTTGTCTCCTGCTAATCAGGAACCTTACCCCTGACACAAGGTGAATACCAACAATTTTTTTTGAAAATTCAGCTAACACACACTACTGTTAATGTCCCCAAGTGTAATATGATTACACATAAAAACTGACATACAAGCACCTGCACACCTGCACATAAATACTGACATGCAAGCACCTGCACACAAATACTGACATGCAAGCACCTGAACATAAATACTCACATGCAAGAAGCTACACACCTACACATAAATACTGACATGCAAGCGGCTGCACATAAATACTGACATGCAAGAAGCTGCACACCTACACATAAATACTGACATGCAAGCACCTGAACATAAATACTGACATGCAAGCACCTGAACATAAATACTGACATGCAAGAAGCTGCACACCTACACATAAATACTGACATGCAAGCACCTGCACATAAATACTGACATGCAAGCACCTGAACATAAATACTGACATGCAAGCACCTGAACATAAATACTGACATGCAAGAAGCTGCACACCTACACATAAATACTGACATGCAAGCACCTACACATAAATACTGACATACAAGCACCTGCACATAAATACTGACATGCAAGCACCTGAACATAAATACTGACATGCAAGAAGCTGCACACCTACACATAAATACTGACATACAAGCACCTGCCCATAAATACTTACATGCAAGCACCTGCACACCTACACATAAATACTGACATGCAAGACGCTGCACACCTACACATAAATACTGACATGCAAGCACCTGCACACCTACACATAAAAACTGACATGCAAGCATCTGCCCATAAATACTGCAATGTAAGCACCTGCACATCTGCACATAAATACTAACATGCAAGCACCAGCACATCTACACATAAATACTGACATGCAAGCACCTGCACATAAATACTGACATGCAAGCACCTGCACACCTAGACATAAATAATGACATGCAAGCACCTGCACATAAATATTGAAATGCAAGCACCTGCACACCTACACATAAATACTGATATGCAAGCACCTGCACATAAATTACTTACATGCAAGCACCTGCACACCTACACAAAAATACTGACATGCAAGCACCTGCACATCTACGCATAAATACTGACATGCAAGCACCTGCACATCTACACATAAATACTGACATGCAAGCACCTGCACATAACTATTGAAATGCAAGCACCTGCACACCTACACATAAATACTGACATGCAAGCACCTGCACATAAATTACTAATGTGCAAGCACCTGCACACCTACACATAAATACTGACATGCAAGCACCTGCACATCTACACATAAATACTTACATGCAAGCACCTGCACATCTACACATAAATACTAACATGCAAGCACCAGCACACCTACACATAAATACTGACATGCAAGCATCTGCACATCTACACATAAATACTGACATGCAAGCACCTGCACATCTACACATAAATACTGACATGCAAGCACCTGCACATCTATACATAAATACTGACATGCAAGCACCTGCACATAAATTACTAACATGCAAGCACCTGCACATCTACACATAAATACTGTCAGGTATAATGCTGCTATTTCACTAATCTCCTTCATTATGTCCCTTTAAGACCTGCAGCAACCCTGCTTTTCTCCCTATATAAGGCTCCTCCCTACTACTTCTCGTTGCTTAGTATTGCAGATACCACTTGTCCGTCTGTGAACCTTTGCCTACTGTGAACGCTGTTCACACGATCCAGTTCAAAGTAATTCAAAGTGGAAACAATATCCTTTAAACCTGTGCTCACTCCACTTGCCTCTAAGGATTGTATGTACTTTTACCTTTGCTTCTACCTGCAACGTGTTGTTCACTCTCTGAGCAGGTATCTGTTCATACCGGGAGTCTTCCTATCTCCCTGCTTGTCAGCCTTCTGCGATCCGTACTGCAACGCGGTGACGTCATCGCCGGCTGCGACTCCTCTGCCTCTAGCTGCGGGCCTGAAGCCTGTCCGCTCTCCAGTTTGAGCATCTGCCGCCTGACACTCCTCTGGGTAAGCCCGCTCCCCTTGTGAACCTCGGGGCCACTTCTACAAATGCTCTAAAATCGTTACTGTGCCTCCATCTATATATTTATCATTTTGATGCTGCATTACACTTATCTATGAATTACTTGCTCATGTGTAGTTCTTGTTGGTCTGTTACAACTGAAACTGATATTACCATCTTGCTTTATTTTAGTTCTGGTTTAGACAAGACATACTACCTCTCAGGACAGTTAGTGTTTACCCCTGCTGCTAATTTTTTCATCACAGTGTTAACCCTGACACATGTGGCAGCCATAGGGTGTGAAAACAAACTATCCCTGTATATTAAACATTGCTTTGTGTGATTTTGTAACTACATTGATGCGCAGATTTCCTATATGTTTCCAAACCTAATCACATGTGCAAAACATATCTTACTAGTTTGTAACTTCCTAGCAGTTGTGATCCTTAATTACAGCTATAACATATATCATAACATATATCAAAGAATCTTAATTCCAGTCAATCCTCACAGAATACTAAGCCCGCCTACTATGGATCCAGCTGGGATGAATACTCATTTGCAGAACCTCACACAGAGGGTTGATCTGCTTACTGAAGCTTTAAATTCCCTTAAAGTTGAAAATGACACAATGAAGACCTATATCAGGGATGTTCTAGATAAAAGGGTTCCCATACTAGAACCCCAGGTTAGCACCCCCGAGAAATTTAGTGGTGATAGGTCTCAATATAGAGACTTCAAGAATGCATGCCTGCTTTTATTTTCTTTAAAACCCCATACCTATCCTAATGATAGAGCACGTGTACTCACAGTCATCTCCTACCTAAGGGGTGAGCCCCGTACCTGGGCTAACTCCTATTTTGAAACCAATGATGAGATATTAAATTCCCTAGAGAATTTCTTCTCTGCCATGGGAGATTTATATGAGGACCCTTATAAACAACTCACCGCCGAGAACGCAATGAGAAGCCTGAAACAAAAGAAAAAAAATGTTGAGGACTATATCACAGAGTTTAAAAGATGGGCCAAGGACTCACAGTGGAACAATCTATCACTGAGAAACCAGTTTAGGTTAGGTCTATCAGACGGCATAAAGGATGAGCTCTCACGTTCTGAGTTGCCCCAAACCCTTGAAGAATTAATGACACTTAGTATTACCATAGACAGGCGTCTCAGAGAGAGACAACAGGAACGCTCCTATCATGATAGTTTCCCTAAAAAACATAATATACCTCCTCTGAGCAAACCCACTCCAGAACCTATGGATATAAGTTTCATTAAAGGCCCGCTCTCACCTGAAGAAAAGAACAGGAGAAGGTCTAACAATCTATGTTTATACTGTGCTTCTGAGACTCATACTGTTAGAGATTGTCCTTCCCTGCAGAAACAAAACAAGGGTAAGACTTCTATTCAACCTTTTTGTTGTACCACTCAGCACTTATCTACTCCCTATTTACACTTATCTCTTCTTTTGCAGTGGGACTCTCACCGGGTCATGGCTACCGCGATCATTGATTCGGGAGCAACAGCATCCTATATTGATAGTGTATTTACTCACATAAATAAAATACCTATAGTCAAAAAGAAGTCTCCTGTTTTATTAAGGGGAATTGACGGTAATCCTATCCCTAATGGTCCTGTAGAATATCAGACCATCCCTTTACTTATCTCCTCTACTGATCATCATAGGGAATATATCACATTCAACATCATACCTTCTCCTATTTCATCTATTGTACTAGGTTTAAATTGGCTTCGTTCTCATAATCCCCAAATTGATTGGTCCAATCTGACACTTTCCTTTAATTCTAAGTATTGTCTCTCTACCTCCCCAGCTAGTGCTGGAATTTTTTTTGTAAAAAACAAAGATGGTACACTGAGACCCATTGTCGATTATCGACAATTAAACAAGATCACAATAAAAAATCGTTACCCCTTACCTCTCATACCCGAGTTGATAGAGAGATTGGAAGGTGCGACGTTTTTTACCAAACTGGATTTAAGGGGTGCCTATAACCTCATTCGTATTAGAGCAGGTGATGAGTGGCTAACGGCATTTCGAACCCACTATGGTTTGTTCGAATATGTCGTTATGCCTTTTGGGCTCTGCAATGCGCCCGCAACCTTTCAGCACCTCATCAACGATATATTCAGAGATATATTAGACGTGTTTGTAGTTATATATCTTGATGATATTTTGATTTATTCCAAAACATATCAACAACACATCTCACATGTCAGACAAGTTCTGTCTAGACTTAGGGGTAACCACCTTTATGCCAAGGCAGAAAAAATGTTTCTTTAACACACAGTGCATTACTTTCTTGGGTTATGAGATCTCTCCCACAGGTATTTCTATGGAGCACAAAAAGGTTGAAGCAGTCTTGAAATGGCCCACTCCCAAAACTATGCGCCAGGTCCAATCCTTTTTGGGGTTTGCAAATTTTTACCGCAAATTTATAAAAAACTTCTCTAAGATAGCCCTACCTCTCACTTCCCTCACTAAAGGCAACGCACCATTCAAATGGACACAAGAAGCCCAGCTTGCCTTTAACTTATTCAAACGTATGTTCACTTCTGCTCCGATACTCCGTTTCCCTGACCCCAATCTACAATTCGTATTGGAGGTTGACGCTTCTAATCATGCTATTGGAGCAGTCCTTTCACAAAGAGAGAGTTTAACTAAACCACTTCATCCTGTGGCTTACTATTCACGGACTTTAAATTCTGCCGAACAGAACTACCCTATAGGAGACAAGGAACTTCTGGCCATTAAACTCTCCTTAGAACATTGGCGGCACCTGCTTGAAGGCACGTTAATACCCACTCTCATATACACGGATCATAGAAATCGTGTTCTTTCATATTGACATTGCCTGTTTTGCTTTTGGTAGACATGCCGAAACCCAAATAATAAAATGTCTTGAAAAGAACCTGAAGAAAGTGTATGGCATAGTTCTTGATACATTTGTCCAATCCATGTGTAAGAGTAAGTAAAACAGTCTTTCTTGTAAAATATATAGGAGCTTAACAAATTCAAATGGCATAGAAAAGAAAGTAAAATCAACGCAAACTCATGGATTAGAATAGGTGCCTGTAAATTCATTCTGTATACGGAGCCCCTTGATAGATGCTTTATTTTTAGATACATTTGTAAACATATGTTATTATATGTATATTTATCATTGCATATACCTACTGTATGCTGGAATCAGACAAGGAATGTTTGTCTCCTGCTAATCAGGAACCTTACCCCTGACACAAGGTGAATACCAACAATTTTTTTTGAAAATTCAGCTAACACACACTACTGTTAATGTCCCCAAGTGTAATATGATTACACATAAAAACTGACATACAAGCACCTGCACACCTGCACATAAATACTGACATGCAAGCACCTGCACACAAATACTGACATGCAAGCACCTGAACATAAATACTCACATGCAAGAAGCTACACACCTACACATAAATACTGACATGCAAGCGGCTGCACATAAATACTGACATGCAAGAAACTGCACACCTACACATAAATACTGACATGCAAGCACCTGAACATAAATACTGACATGCAAGCACCTGAACATAAATACTGACATGCAAGAAGCTGCACACCTACACATAAATACTGACATGCAAGCACCTGCACATAAATACTGACATGCAAGCACCTGAACATAAATACTGACATGCAAGCACCTGAACATAAATACTGACATGCAAGAAGCTGCACACCTACACATAAATACTGACATGCAAGCACCTACACATAAATACTGACATACAAGAACCTGCACATAAATACTGACATGCAAGCACCTGAACATAAATACTGACATGCAAGAAGCTGCACACCTACACATAAATACTGACATACAAGCACCTGCCCATAAATACTTACATGCAAGCACCTGCACACCTACACATAAATACTGACATGCAAGACGCTGCACACCTACACATAAATACTGACATGCAAGCACCTGCACACCTACACATAAAAACTGACATGCAAGCATCTGCCCATAAATACTGCAATGTAAGCACCTGCACATCTGCACATAAATACTAACATGCAAGCACCAGCACATCTACACATAAATACTGACATGCAAGCACCTGCACATAAATACTGACATGCAAGCACCTGCACACCTAGACATAAATAATGACATGCAAGCACCTGCACATAAATATTGAAATGCAAGCACCTGCACACCTACACATAAATACTGATATGCAAGCACCTGCACATAAATTACTTACATGCAAGCACCTGCACACCTACACAAAAATACTGACATGCAAGCACCTGCACATCTACGCATAAATACTGACATGCAAGCACTTGCACATCTACACATAAATACTGACATGCAAGCACCTGCACATAACTATTGAAATGCAAGCACCTGCACACCTACACATAAATACTGACATGCAAGCACCTGCACATAAATTACTAATGTGCAAGCACCTGCACACCTACACATAAATACTGACATGCAAGCACCTGCACATCTACACATAAATACTTACATGCAAGCACCTGCACATCTACACATAAATACTAACATGCAAGCACCAGCACACCTACACATAAATACTGACATGCAAGCATCTGCACATCTACACATAAATACTGACATGCAAGCACCTGCACATCTACACATAAATACTGACATGCAAGCACCTGCACATCTATACATAAATACTGACATGCAAGCACCTGCACATAAATTACTAACATGCAAGCACCTGCACATCTACACATAAATACTGTCAGGTATAATGCTGCTATTTCACTAATCTCCTTCATTATGTCCCTTTAAGACCTGCAGCAACCCTGCTTTTCTCCCTATATAAGGCTCCTCCCTACTACTTCTCGTTGCTTAGTATTGCAGATACCACTTGTCCGTCTGTGAACCTTTGCCTACTGTGAACGCTGTTCACACGATCCAGTTCAAAGTAATTCAAAGTGGAAACAATATCCTTTAAACCTGTGCTCACTCCACTTGCCTCTAAGGATTGTATGTACTTTTACCTTTGCTTCTACCTGCAACGTGTTGTTCACTCTCTGAGCAGGTATCTGTTCATACCGGGAGTCTTCCTATCTCCCTGCTTGTCAGCCTTCTGCGATCCGTACTGCAACGCGGTGACGTCATCGCCGGCTGCGACTCCTCTGCCTCTAGCTGCGGGCCTGAAGCCTGTCCGCTCTCCAGTTTGAGCATCTGCCGCCTGACACTCCTCTGGGTAAGCCCGCTCCCCTTGTGAACCTCGGGGCCACTTCTACAAATGCTCTAAAATCGTTACTGTGCCTCCATCTATATATTTATCATTTTGATGCTGCATTACACTTATCTATGAATTACTTGCTCATGTGTAGTTCTTGTTGGTCTGTTACAACTGAAACTGATATTACCATCTTGCTTTATTTTAGTTCTGGTTTAGACAAGACATACTACCTCTCAGGACAGTTAGTGTTTACCCCTGCTGCTAATTTTTTCATCACAGTGTTAACCCTGACACATGTGGCAGCCATAGGGTGTGAAAACAAACTATCCCTGTATATTAAACATTGCTTTGTGTGATTTTGTAACTACATTGATGCGCAGATTTCCTATATGTTTCCAAACCTAATCACATGTGCAAAACATATCTTACTAGTTTGTAACTTCCTAGCAGTTGTGATCCTTAATTACAGCTATAACATATATCATAACATATATCAAAGAATCTTAATTCCAGTCAATCCTCACAGAATACTAAGCCCGCCTACTATGGATCCAGCTGGGATGAATACTCATTTGCAGAACCTCACACAGAGGGTTGATCTGCTTACTGAAGCTTTAAATTCCCTTAAAGTTGAAAATGACACAATGAAGACCTATATCAGGGATGTTCTAGATAAAAGGGTTCCCATACTAGAACCCCAGGTTAGCACCCCCGAGAAATTTAGTGGTGATAGGTCTCAATATAGAGACTTCAAGAATGCATGCCTGCTTTTATTTTCTTTAAAACCCCATACCTATCCTAATGATAGAGCACGTGTACTCACAGTCATCTCCTACCTAAGGGGTGAGCCCCGTACCTGGGCTAACTCCTATTTTGAAACCAATGATGAGATATTAAATTCCCTAGAGAATTTCTTCTCTGCCATGGGAGATTTATATGAGGACCCTTATAAACAACTCACCGCCGAGAACGCAATGAGAAGCCTGAAACAAAAGAAAAAAAATGTTGAGGACTATATCACAGAGTTTAAAAGATGGGCCAAGGACTCACAGTGGAACAATCTATCACTGAGAAACCAGTTTAGGTTAGGTCTATCAGACGGCATAAAGGATGAGCTCTCACGTTCTGAGTTGCCCCAAACCCTTGAAGAATTAATGACACTTAGTATTACCATAGACAGGCGTCTCAGAGAGAGACAACAGGAACGCTCCTATCATGATAGTTTCCCTAAAAAACATAATATACCTCCTCTGAGCAAACCCACTCCAGAACCTATGGATATAAGTTTCATTAAAGGCCCGCTCTCACCTGAAGAAAAGAACAGGAGAAGGTCTAACAATCTATGTTTATACTGTGCTTCTGAGACTCATACTGTTAGAGATTGTCCTTCCCTGCAGAAACAAAACAAGGGTAAGACTTCTATTCAACCTTTTTGTTGTACCACTCAGCACTTATCTACTCCCTATTTACACTTATCTCTTCTTTTGCAGTGGGACTCTCACCGGGTCATGGCTACCGCGATCATTGATTCGGGAGCAACAGCATCCTATATTGATAGTGTATTTACTCACATAAATAAAATACCTATAGTCAAAAAGAAGTCTCCTGTTTTATTAAGGGGAATTGACGGTAATCCTATCCCTAATGGTCCTGTAGAATATCAGACCATCCCTTTACTTATCTCCTCTACTGATCATCATAGGGAATATATCACATTCGACATCATACCTTCTCCTATTTCATCTATTGTACTAGGTTTAAATTGGCTTCGTTCTCATAATCCCCAAATTGATTGGTCCAATCTGACACTTTCCTTTAATTCTAAGTATTGTCTCTCTACCTCCCCAGCTAGTGCTGGAATTTTTTTTGTAAAAAACAAAGATGGTACACTGAGACCCATTGTCGATTATCGACAATTAAACAAGATCACAATAAAAAATCGTTACCCCTTACCTCTCATACCCGAGTTGATAGAGAGATTGGAAGGTGCGACGTTTTTTACCAAACTGGATTTAAGGGGTGCCTATAACCTCATTCGTATTAGAGCAGGTGATGAGTGGCTAACGGCATTTCGAACCCACTATGGTTTGTTCGAATATGTCGTTATGCCTTTTGGGCTCTGCAATGCGCCCGCAACCTTTCAGCACCTCATCAACGATATATTCAGAGATATATTAGACGTGTTTGTAGTTATATATCTTGATGATATTTTGATTTATTCCAAAACATATCAACAACACATCTCACATGTCAGACAAGTTCTGTCTAGACTTAGGGGTAACCACCTTTATGCCAAGGCAGAAAAATGTTTATTTAACACACAGTGCATTACTTTCTTGGGTTATGAGATCTCTCCCACAGGTATTTCTATGGAGCACAAAAAGGTTGAAGCAGTCTTGAAATGGCCCACTCCCAAAACTATGCGCCAGGTCCAATCCTTTTTGGGGTTTGCAAATTTTTACCGCAAATTTATAAAAAACTTCTCTAAGATAGCCCTACCTCTCACTTCCCTCACTAAAGGCAACGCACCATTCAAATGGACACAAGAAGCCCAGCTTGCCTTTAACTTATTCAAACGTATGTTCACTTCTGCTCCGATACTCCGTTTCCCTGACCCCAATCTACAATTCGTATTGGAGGTTGACGCTTCTAATCATGCTATTGGAGCAGTCCTTTCACAAAGAGAGAGTTTAACTAAACCACTTCATCCTGTGGCTTACTATTCACGGACTTTAAATTCTGCCGAACAGAACTACCCTATAGGAGACAAGGAACTTCTGGCCATTAAACTCTCCTTAGAACATTGGCGGCACCTGCTTGAAGGCACGTTAATACCCACTCTCATATACACGGATCATAGAAATCTCCAGTATTTGAAATCCACTAGAACACTGTCAGCTAGACAGGTTCGCTGGAATCTTTTTTTTTCCCGTTTCAATTTCTTGATCACTTATCGTCCAGCAGGAAAAAATCAAAAGGCAGATGCCCTCTCAAGAATTTCTTCCCATTCTCCAACTCCACCAACGGTTAGCTCAGTGATACCGAAGGATAATTTTGTATCTTTTGCAGCTGATATGTCTTCCATCCTACAGAGGGAACAAACTAATGATTTGACGAAACCCATAGAACTCCTTCAAGTCAACGCACAAGGACTATATACTCATGACACAAAGGTTTATGTTCCACCTACTCTGAGACCCTCATTTCTCCGATCAGTTCATGACTCCATATTAGCTGGTCATCCTGGTCTCCATAAAACCCAAGAATTGGCGAGAAGGAATCACTGGTGGCCAACTATTTCAGCCGACGTTAAGAATTATCTCCTCTCTTGTCCAACCTGCACCATTTCCAAAAAGGACAAACATGCCCCTTATGGTCTCCTACTTCCCTTACCAACACCAAAGAAGCCTTGGTCTGAGATCGCTTTAGATTACATCGTGGATTTACCCTTATCCTCTAAGAATAACACTATCTTAGTCGTTGTGGACCTCTTCACAAAGATGTGTCATTTCATCCCCTTCTCTAAACTTCCTACTGCATTAGAGACCGTACAGCTACTTATCAAACACGTCATTAAACTACATGGCTTACCCACTTCCATACTGAGTGATAGAGGGACCCAATTTTCCAGTAAACTCTGGTACCAATTCTGCAAGACTTTCTCCGTTGAAAGGAAATTAACAACTGCCTACCACCCTCAGTGTAACGGTCAGACCGAGAGATGTAACCAATGGTTGGAGCAATTTTTAAGACTGTACTGCTCCACCAATCAAAATTCCTGGTCTGATTACATCTCTTATGCAGAATTCTGTTATAACAACACTATCCATTCCACCACTGGAATGTCTCCATTTTTTGCGAATTACGTATTCCACCCAGCTTTCCACTTGTTTGAACCCTCTGATATTTCTTCACCCAGTATTTCCGAGTTGTCAAACAGCATTTCTTCTAATTTTCAAAGTATTGAATCTGCCATAAATCATGCTAAAGACACATACAAAAAGTATTATGACAGGCGAAGAAATCCTCCTCCTATCTATAAAGAGGGTGATCTTGTCTGGCTCTCCACCAAACATTTACGTCTCAATACTCCTTCTAAGAAAATGTCTCCTCTCTTTGTTGGTCCCTACTCAGTGTCACGTATCATCAATGCCAACGCCGTTCGTCTCAAACTACCAGACACCCTCAGAATTCATCCAACATTCCACGTTTCCCTCATTAAACCTTACCGAGTTCTTAGAGACTCCGGAACTTCTACAACTGTACCCACGATCTCCATCGATCCTGCCCTGGAGTATGAGGTACGATCTGTATTGGACTCCCGTATCCGTAGGGGTCAGTTGGAGTACCTCATTCATTGGATGGGTAACTCCCACGATGAGGACTCCTGGGAGCCTGCAAACAACATCTCTGCTCCACGTTTGCTCTCTGCATTCCATCAGCGACATCCTGATCGTCCGAAGCCTTGAGCCCCGGAGTGGCTCCTTGAGGGGGGGATTCTGTCAGGTATAATGCTGCTATTTCACTAATCTCCTTCATTATGTCCCTTTAAGACCTGCAGCAACCCTGCTTTTCTCCCTATATAAGGCTCCTCCCTACTACTTCTCGTTGCTTAGTATTGCAGATACCACTTGTCCGTCTGTGAACCTTTGCCTACTGTGAACGCTGTTCACACGATCCAGTTCAAAGTAATTCAAAGTGGAAACAATATCCTTTAAACCTGTGCTCACTCCACTTGCCTCTAAGGATTGTATGTACTTTTACCTTTGCTTCTACCTGCAACGTGTTTTTCACTCTCTGAGCAGGTATCTGTTCATACCGGGAGTCTTCCTATCTCCCTGCTTGTCAGCCTTCTGCGCTCCGTACTGCAACGCGGTGACATCATCGCCGGCTGCGACTCCTCTGCCTCTAGCTGCGGGCCTGAAGCCTGTCCGCTCTCCAGTTTGAGCATCTGCCGTCTGACACTCCTCTGGGTAAGCCCGCTCCCCTTGTGAACCTCGGGGCCACTTCTACAAATGCTCTAAAATCGTTACTGTGCCTCCATCTATATATTTATCATTTTGATGCTGCATTACACTTATCTATGAATTACTTGCTCATGTGTAGTTCTTGTTGGTCTGTTACAACTGAAACTGATATTACCATCTTGCTTTATTTTAGTTCTGGTTTAGACAAGACATACTACCTCTCAGGACAGTTAGTGTTTACCCCTGCTGCTAATTTTTTCATCACAGTGTTAACCCTGACACATGTGGCAGCCATAGGGTGTGAAAACAAACTATCCCTGTATATTAAACATTGCTTTGTGTGATTTTGTAACTACATTGATGCGCAGATTTCATATATGTTTCCAAACCTAATTACATGTGCAAAACATATCTTACTAGTTTGTAACTTCCTAGCAGTTGTGATCCTTAATTACAGCTATAACATATATCAAAGAATCTTAATTCCAGTCAATCCTCACAAATACTGACATGCAAGCACCTGCACACCTACACATAAATACTAACATGCAAGCAGCTGCATACCTACACATAAATACTGACATGCAAGCACCTGCACATAAATACTAACATGCAAGCACCTGCACACCTACACATAAATACTGACATGCAAGCACCTGCACATCTACACATAAATACTGACATGCAAGCACCTGCACACCTACACATAAATACTGACATGCAAGCACCTGCACATAAATACTGAAATGCAAGCACATGCACACCTACACATAAATACTGACATGCAAGCACCTGCACACCTACACATAAATACTGACATGCAAGCACCTGCACACCTACACATAAATACTGACATGCAAGCACCTGCACACCTACACATAAACACTGACATGCAAAGGTAACCTCAATACCACACATATTGGATACACACATATTGGCTTTGTTCTTTTGTTATTCTTTGTTGAAGATATATATATAGATAGGTAGCATGCACATGTCTGGAGCAGTACATGACAGGAAATAGTGTTGCCATCTAGTTCTCTTGCTAATGTATAACATTGTTGGAAAACTGCTGCGATATAGTACCATATAGTACTGCAGACATGTGCACACTCCTGAGTTCAATCGGTTAAAATATTGCAAACTCATGATTATATTCCTGCTTCTTTTGGTAGCAATTGCACTCCACTTGTAATCTACCACAATCTTTTGAAATAGCTAATTGCACACATTATAAACTGATACTTATGTTTAAGTGAAAAAAAAAAACCTGCATTGAAAAACATTATCATCATCAATAATAAATTAAATGGCCATTAAACTCATAGGGGCATATTTATCAAGCTCTGTATGGAACTTGATGCCCCTTGTTTCCCTAAAGACCACTGCTCCATAACTTGTCCGCCTGCTCTGAGGTCGTGTACAGAAATCAACCCAATCGAATATGATCGGGTTGATTGACACCCCCTGCTAGCGGCCGAATGACCGCAAATCTGCTGGGAGAGGCATTGCACCAGCAGTTCACAAGAACTGCTGGTGCAATGATAAATGCCGACGGCGTATGCTGTCAGCATTTATCGTTGTGCGGCGGACATGATACGCTACTTACTATCATGTCCACTCACACATTGATAAATATGCCCCTTAGCATATACAAGCAATTAAGCATCACATTGTATCCTTTGGCACTCATTTTGTTAGCCCAAATTAAAAAGTTTTGCAGATCACAACTAGTTCAAGCATATACCTCTTTAAAAGCCTAGTGGCAAATTAGGGTAAGTTTTCGCTCGGAGTTCACCAATCACAGTGTATAATGTTGTAGGTTCAGGTAAATTTCCCTATATTTAAATAAAATGGAGACACTCAAGCCTCTCTGGAAAGCATGGGAACAAGAAGACTTTTCAGAGTTATGTTAAAGCGAAACTCAAAATTTCATTCCTCATGAAATGCTTAATTAAGCATAATTACAAAACTTTGCAATACACTTTAAATAATTATTCATTTTGGGGCATATTTATCAATGTGTGAGCGGACATGATACGAAGTAGCGTTTCATGTCTGCCACACATCTATAAATGCCGACAGCATACGCTGTCGGCATTTATCATTGCACCAGCAGTTCTTGTAAACTGCTGGTGCAATGCCGCCCCCTGCAAATTCGCGGCCAATCGACCACTAGCAGGGGGTGTAAATCAACTCAATCATATTTGATTGGGTTGATTTCTGTCCGCCGCATCAGAGCAGGCGGACAGGTTATGGAGTAGTGGTCTTTAGAACGCTTGTTCATAACTTCTGTTTCCGGTGAGCCTTCAGCCATATGGAGCTTGATAAATATATAGTCTGCTTTTACTGTAGTTTACTTTTTCTGCTGCTTTCTTCCTGCAGGGTGCTGAAGCGCATTCCATAGAATGTATAACCCTGACACTCTTATGTGCTGAACAGTGATTGGTTTATAAGTACAGGAGCTCATTTATATTTATCCCTAACCGGCCACAGAAAAAGGTAATAAACAACATTCAAGAGGCGTTTGACAGGTGTGTCCTGTGACTGCAAAACAATGTATATTCTCTAACAAAATTACACTTTGAAATGCTTTTACAACATTTATTTTGCATGCTTATCTGTTGTGACGCAGTAAATATTTTATAATGAATAAATTAAAAAATGAAGTTAATGTCCTTTCTATTAAACATTTTGGGCCAGATTACAAGTGAAGCACTATTTAACGCTCCAGCTTGAGCATTAACTGCGCTAGAAGTAAGCTTTTTCCGTGTGAGGTTGCGCTCGTATTTCAAATAAAAAGTATTACGATTAACGTAAAAAGCCAACCTTTGAAAATCGTGCGTATTCCCCTATAATGTCAATGGAGCCAAAAAAGTGTGGGGAAAAAACACCCTATTTGCTCGCAACCTCGATCACATATTCTCAAGTGTGCTAACCTAACATGAAAATATGAATATTTCACATTCCAATGTTCTTGACATACCTGAATATGTTTTATTTATTTATAAATACATATTTCTACATATATCTGATGGTATTTTGGTAGAAATATATATCTATACCTATATATACATGATTATATAGGTATAGATATGTACTGGAATATCTATTTATAAATAAGTAGAACATATTCTGCTATATGCAGTACATTGGAATGTGAAATACTTAGAGTAAATGCATAGTTAAAACCTTTATTCAATATGAATATTGCATAAATATTCTATATTCAGACTCCTAACTTATAATTGAAAATAGAAGAAGCATATTGTTTTATTTATTATTTAGTGCTTTGTTTATTTGATCTATTGCATTATACAGTTAGAAAGAAGTAACTTATGCAAAATTAAACACAAAAGAACCAATAAAAATTAACCTATACATATAAAGCCTAAAACTGCAAACAGTACATTACCTAAAATATGCAAAATACATGCTATTGTCAAACGTTTTAACAAACTGTTCTAGTATGTGAGTAGGAGTACTCTGCACAGAA
Organism: Bombina bombina; assembly: GCF_027579735.1. Taxonomy (NCBI): domain Eukaryota; kingdom Metazoa; phylum Chordata; class Amphibia; order Anura; family Bombinatoridae; genus Bombina; species Bombina bombina. The sequence goes on along the minus strand of NC_069501.1, from coordinate 653,442,817 downwards.
AGTGTTAATTCAGAGCACAATGCTATTAATGAATAAATTAGAGCCCCCCCCCTACATGGCTCATGCAAAAACTTTCTGGATTTGAGGAATCTCACTCCCTACCAATGTATGCTAGTTAGTCCAGAGCTGCAGTGGCACAATACTTTGAGGGAAATAGTGTACTATAAATTCCAGAATGCTATGTAACTCCCGTAACACTGTACATCTTCCTTTAAAACAGAGCTACATTCAGGAGAATTAAAAGAAAAAAATGGGCATTCAATCGTCTTTTTTTTTTTTTTGCAGTTGACATCTGATGTACGCTTTTTATCTTCTGTCTGTTGCCTTTCTAGATGCGTAATAGTGTGGATCTCACAGACAGTCTGCAAGCCTCAGGGTATGCCTCTGTAGTTAAGAGGTTAACAATATTATTTTAATAGAAAATACAAGGAATACAAATGGTTAACCTAGATTTTAAATATCAAGCACTATAATCTATTGTTATGAATATACAGTATATATACATACATACATATTGAAAGTAGTGAAGCTAAACATGCAGATGTTTTTAATTTATGCTTCTACTCAGATGTAAACATCAGACTGCAAGAGGAAGTTTATTTTAAGGTTAAAATTTCATGTTTTCTAAGTATGCAAATAAGCTAATTGTTGGTTGTGGTGAAGTACCAGAGAAGGTCTCTGCATAGGGATTAGACACATTGGGGATTCCATGCATGTGCGCAGTAGCAATTCATCAATCCCCAGTCTGAGACACTGATTGTACCAGGACTGGCTCAGCAAGAGAATCACAGGAAATTATTTTTAACCACTTAATGTAATACTCTCTCTTCTGAAAATATTTATCAATGTTGCTCTGATTATTCTATATTCAGTTCACTTAGTGCTTTATGTGGCTTCATTGTACTGAAGACAGAATGCCTAGAGGGATACATATCAAACTCTGATTAATATGGCTACACACTGCTTGCAAAGTGGCACAGCTGACTTCTTCATTTTTAAAGCTGTCATCTGTATAAATATCATATACATCAAATGCAGTAGTGCAGGTTATTAAACGCTGCAGTTTCACAGCTTAACCTGGTCACCCAGAGGACAAAGCACAAAACTAAAATTGTAAAGATTCCTACTGCTCCAGCTCTTCAATTGATGTCATTATAGCAGAATCAGGTATACTTGACCATGCATATGTCAGCCTGCAGAGGGTCTATGTGCCTTCTGGTTCCTGATACCTTTTTAATCATTTCATATCCAACCAAGAAATATATCATTATTTGTATTTATTTTTTGTAATTATGTACTTTTCTTTATCATAAATAATGTAATCTATAGAAGTATATAAGGAATATCCCATTCTTCCTAATGAGTTTTTTCACATGGATTAAACTGGTATGATAAGTCATTTTCACATTAAATACCTATTAGGACAATTGTAGCATGACAGTGGGCAGTTTATCCTTTAATGATCCATTTCACCTCTGGTTTCAAAGAGCAAAAACAGATATTTTATATACAAGTATAAAACTTAAAGAGCAATTTTATACCATTATACATTTTATATTCTGCAACAGGCATAAGAAATCATTTGAAGCACCTTAAAAGAGCAGTAAACATTGGAATAAATTTGCACTCAATAGATTAATTTGTGTTTAAAGCATTTAATACCTGTGTAAATGATAATCACACATGCCAGATTATACATTTAAAATATATCTGATCTTTATATATTACTAGCCCCTCTATCAGTCTCTCTGGGGCAAGTGATTCAGTCAAATAAAAAGCAACCGATTGTCCCATTATAATTTACACAGCGTGTTCACTGTGCTACCATGTATGCCTGGTGTATTGTAGGAAGCCTTCAGCCTAAATATAACATCAGCGCACTGTGTACAACTTACTGAAGTGAGTGTGCGCAGTGTAAATTCTCACAAGCTTGGTTGCCTTCTGGTTGGCTTAACAGCTCACCGCTAATTAGAATTAAAAAAAATGCTGCAGTAGAGAGTGGATTGAGGGGCTGGTAATATATAAAGATCAGAGGTATTTAAAACGTATAATCTGCCATGTTTGAATATTATTTACATGCATATTCATTGTTTTAACACAAATTAATCTATTGAGTGCAAATTTATTCCAACGTTTATTGTCCCTAAACCAATTTAACAGTAAATTGTCCTTTTAAGGCATTTTGAAAAACTGTTTTCTGTTTGGTTTGAGAGTCTAACACATGTTCAGTTCACATATTAAAATGCATGATCACTCCATAGTTTCATTAAAATAGTGACAAGAAACACATTTTAATCTATGTAGCATGTTCACAAATAAAATATCATCTAAATATGTGTTGATGATTGAAATGAAGTGTTTGGACATCTGTAAGCAAAATTAAAAAAATAAATAAATAAGAAAAGGGTCAGAGGCACATGTCACCAACTGAGTTTGTAGAAGATTTTAAGAACACCAAAAGTTAGAGGAAAACACATCTGAAAAGAAAATTCTAAAAGATTTGAATATTGCTATATTAAAGATTTCAATTTCTTTTTACCATTTTGGATTGTGCTATAACTGTATTATATTAAATACCAACTCTCATATAAAGTAGTATAGAATGCATCCAAGTAAAACAGTTTTGTCTCCAGACAATATTAGATTAATCTTTTCTGGATACCACTTGCAATACTGAATCCCATAAGAATTTCCATGAAAACCTTTAAACTATTTAATTTGATCACTCAAATTCCCATCATGTTGTGAAATACCAGATCTCTTTAAAAAACAATCCCGCTTGCACACTAACTCCGCTAAAAGTAAGGAAAGTTGAAGGTAAAGATTTTTTGCTCTGCGGGAAAAAAGCCGAATTTAGAATATCCCTATCCTGCTTAAGTATACCCACAAAGAAGTCAAAAGAGCAAAAAAAGGTGAAAAATAAACTAGTGTCTCCAGTGGCCCCTTGTATTAAAACAACTCTCCATTAATAAACCTAGTTCTACATTGTATGTTAAAGCACAATTTACAATGTACCTCGTTCCATATATTTCTTATATGACGCATAGTGTATGCAGTGCTACACTATACATGTTTACTTCTACTTATGCCGGACATTGCATCATTTCCGGTTGCACCGGAACTCTACCATAGTGACGTCACTTCCGTGACAAATATTTACAATATCACACGTACAATGCGGTGTCAGTGTTTACATAACAAGTAAGCCTAAACCATGAACGACTAAACTCTGTGCCTGATTTTGGTGCATTAACATAATATATCCTTGTAATTTGTCACTCTTGGGATGGGGCACTGGATGGTTGTGGATGGGGGACTGACTGGGGGTGTTCCTCTCACCTTTGGACAAGGGATACACCACCAGCCATTCTCTAAGGTTTAGGCGATGACGCGGATTAGAGATAATTTGCACTATTGCCACGGTACCCCCTAGACCAGTATTGAGTTCCCCACCCTTATAGGTGACTCTAACACATGACAGTGAAATGGTATTACAAGGTATGCACCGTTGCAAATAAAATTGCTATAATGATGGGTGTTAATGTGACATATTGATTACTATCTGTAACAAAGAATGATTTTATATATATATATATATATATATATATATATATATATATATATATAGACATGCCCTAAACCCCCTCTTGTAAGAAGAATTATATACGTGGATTAAGAGATGTAACCCTGCTGCCAATCCTCTGAGCATTAACTTACTGTTGTATTGTCCAATTGTTTTTTACATGTTAAAATGGTTGACCACGTAATGTTTGTTGGTATATTATTAATGGCTGTTCTATTTGTCGTCTGACATCGCTTCGGTTTAGGCTTACTTGTTATGTAAACACTGACTCCGCATTGCATGTGTGATATTGTAAATATTTGTGACGGAAGTGACCTCACGATGGTAGAGTTCCGGTGCAACCGGAAGTGACGCAACTTCCGGCATAAGTATAAGTAAACACGTATAGTGTAGCACTGCACACACTATGCGTCATATAAGAAATATATGGAATGAGGTACATTGTAAATTGTGCTTTAACATACAATGTAGAACTAGGTTTATTAATGGTGAGTTTTTTTAATACAAGGGGCCACTGGAGACACTAATGATCCCCTTTTTGTTCACAATTGTTGTACATATAAAGATTATTATAACCCGGAAGTGGATGTTGTAAACTTCCAGGGTCACAGTAACCTAAACCGGAAATGATATCAGTTTGGCGCCTTTTTTGACAGGAAGAAGGAGGCACCTGTTTGTGTTTCACCCTATTTAAGCATGGTTTGTGTGTGTTATTTGTGTTCTGAAGAAGGGGAGTTTTGTTCCCCAAAACGTCAATAAATTTTAGTAATTGCTTTGAAGAAAACCTGGTTTGCCTCTGACTTTGTTGAAGCTTGCTGTATGTACACAGAGGGACCGGGTGGTTGACCCCAGTAGGGCGGATTCACATCTTGGATTGTTTTATTTATATATATATATATATATATATATATATATATATATATATATATATATATATATATTTATATATATATATATTTATATATATATATAGATATAGATATATATAGATATATATAATTTTGAATTTTTCCTATCTTTAACATTGAGTGGACAACTAACTTTTCCCACTGGGCTAGTAGCTTTTAACCCCTGACTAGTAACATAGTAGATGAGGTTGAAAAAAGACCGAAGTCCATCAAGTTCAACCTATACTAATCTAATATACTTACATAAAAGCTCCAGTTGAGCTTAAATGAATCTCACTAAAAGGTGACCCATTTAATACAAGCAATCATATCCATGAATTTTGTTTCTAGCCAGAAACGTATCCAAACAATTTTTATGTATCTAGGGTATTGGCATTCACTACCTCCTTTGGTAATAAGTTCCACAATGGTATTGCTCTCACAGTGAAAAAACATTTCCATTGCAGAAGATTAAATCTCCTTTCCTCCAATCATAAATTGTGCCCTCTTGTCACAAACAATTATCTTGGAATAAACAGAGCTTCTGCCATCTCTGTATATGGGCCTTAAATATATTTATATAAAGTAATCATGTCACCTCTCAAGTGCCTTTTTTCTAGAGAAAACAGACCCAGTTTGTCTAACCTCTCCTCATAGTTTAAATTCTCCATTCCCCTTCTTTGTGGCCCTTCTCTGAACTTTTTCTACTTCTGCATTATCTTTTTGCGACCAGTCCCCAGAACTGAACTCCATATTCAAGGTGAGATCTTACCAGGGATTTATTTATTGACAGAATTATGCTTTCCTCCCTTGAATCAATTCCTCTTTTAATACATGCTAGTATCTTATTAGCCTTTGAAGCCGCTGCCCTGCATTGTGCACCCATCTTTAGCTTGTTATCTATTACTACTACCAAATCCCTTTCCTTCTCTATTGGGCTAAGTCTTGTCCCATTTAAATAATACAATGCCTGCTTATTCTTACTTCCAAAATATAGAATCTTGCATTTTCCCATATTAAATCTCATTTTCCATTTACCTGCCCATACTTCTAATTTTTGCAGATCCCTTTGTAACGAAAGTTCATCCTGCTCTGACCTAATGACCTTACTTAACTTAGTATCATCTGCAAAAATAAAGCTGTCGCTATTTAATCCTTGCTCCAAATCATTAATAAAAATATTAAAAAGAAAAAGTCCAAGTACTGATCCCTGGGGGACTCCACTGATTAATGTTGTCCAATCTGAGTATGATCCATTCACTACTACTCGTTGCTCCCTATCTTTTATCCAGTTATTTATCCATGATCTAACATTTTCAGCTATCCCCAGTCCCTTAATTTTGTACATTAATCTCTCATGTGGCACTTTATCAACCGCCTTTGCAAAATCTAAGTATATCACATCAACAGGTTCCCCTTTTTCTATATTTTTACTTACTTACTCGTATAATCTAATTATATTAGTTTGATCTATTTCTCATAAAACCATGCTGATTTGAACTCATGGCTTGAGGGCCCGTGTTTCTGGTGAGCCTTCAGGCTCGCCAGAAACACCATATGAAGCAGCGGTCTGAAGACCGCTGCTCCATAACCTGTCCGCCTGCTCTGAGGAGGCGGACAGACATCGCCACAAATCAACCCGATCAAATACGATCGGGTTGATTGAAGCCCCCCTGCTAGGGGCCGATTGGAAGGGAATCTGTAGGGGGCGGCATTGCACCAACAGTTCACAAGAGCTGCTGGTGTAATGCTGAATGCGGAGAGCGTATTGCTCTCCACATTCAGCGATGTCCGTCGGACATGATCTGCTGATCGGATCATGTCGGACAGACACATAATAAATAGGCCTCATAATCTTGTTTACACGAATATGCCTATCAATATAATCCTTTATAATCCCTTCAAATATCTTCCCCACTATTGATGTTCAGACTAACTAGTCTATAGCTTCATGGATCATCCCTGCTTCCCTTTTTGAAGAGTGGCACCACATCATAGTGATATTTTTCCACCCCTGTGTATATATATATATATATATATATATATATATATATATATATATATATATATATATATATATATATATATATATATATATATATATATATATATATATATATATATATATATATATATATATATATATATATATATATATATATATATATATATATATATATATATATATATATATATATATATATATAATTATGTATATCTATAGATATATACAAATATACAGTATATAAGAATATCTATTTATACTTGTGCAGAACATTGGAATGTGAAATATTTATCATTCGATTCCATTTACTTTCAATTTGTAATACAAGCTCAACACACTCTCAAGCATAACTGTTAGCACGCCACATGGCCCTTAATAGGCTATACTGATCAGATTTAACTTTATGTGGCTTGCCACAATTGTGCAGTTTGTTTTCTACAAATGGAAGCTTTTTTGATAGTGTAAAAGCCATAAAGCAAAGTATGATATGCATTTTGTCATTTTTACTAAACCTAAACTTGAAAAAGCTGCTTGCCGCTGGAGTACCATGACTGAGTTCAATCAATAATAGGACAAGGCCTAAATCAAATAATGATTGGAGATGCTTGGAGCATCTCTAAATTGGGTATGTGAGGGACATGGAAGTTACATTTTAAATTTGAAATTTCATATAAAGTTGCTTAAACAACATTACTACCAACACTGGGTTCATGACACTAGCACAAACCTGAACCTACCTCAGTATGCCTTCATAGAAATAGGGTGAATTTCAGTGAAAGGGACATGAAACCCAAAATCTTTTTTTTCTTTCTGGATTCAGATACAGCATATCCTTTTAAATAACGTTCAATTTTCTTTTGTCAAAAGCTTCATTCTCTTGTTATCCTTTATGAAAGGACCTACAATGCAGTACTGGGAGCTAGCTGAACACATTGGTAAGCCAATAATAAGAAAGTTATATTTGCAGCCACCAATCAGCAGCTGGCGCATAGCTCCTGAGCCTACCTATGTATGCTTTTCAACAAAGGATACAAAGAAAACAATGCAAATATTATTATTTTTCTTTAAAAGTGCACACTGCCTCTGATTCATGAAAGTTTATTTTTGACATCTGTGTCCCTTTAACCTATCTTTGCTTATCAAACAATTTTGTCTCAGGTGCTCATAGCAATAGCATATTTTATTTTATTCTTCTTGGTGCGCTGATTCTTTACAATCTCAAAAAAGTTACATGAAACCCACATTTGTTTCTTTTGTGATTCAGACATACCTGTAGCTTACAATTTTAAAAGTTTTCAATTTACTTCTAGTATCAAATTAACTTTGTTCATATTGTATTCTTTGTTGAAGAGATATCTAGATAAGTAGTGTGCATATTTTTGGAGCATTACATGAGAAGAAACACTGCTGATATCTACTGTTCTTGCAAATGCATGACATAGTTATACAATATATATTGCTCCAAGTGCATGTTCCTAACAAAGTCTAGATAGAGAAGGACATTTTTAAGAGATGTATTGGACTACAGAGAGGATAAGGTTTATGAATATGCAGGTAGAATAAACTAAAAATTTATCAGATTCTGAAAGATCAGATACAGAAAATGGCAGTACCAGATGTAGATGTTACCGAAGAAGGGGTAATTGTTTGAACAAAGATAAAACCAGATCCAGAGAAAAATCAGGGGAGGTAGGAAACACAAAAATGTACAATGGAAGAAAAGGGGGATATGCTTTACGCAGCTCACAGAATATGGAGAAATAGAAAAACAGGAAGGAGATTTTGAGGTTGTTAACCTGTCTAATAAAAAGTTAAGTGAAACACACATTTGCTTATTATCTAAAGCCTGGTTTCTCAACAGTGCACACAAGGGGTAGACAGAGACCAATCAAGGCACCAGGAAAACTGTCTCACACTGACCCAAATGTATTCAAATTTATGCAAATGAACATGGTAGCCTCCCTGCCCTAACCCCAACAGGCCCATCAACCTCCAGAGCCGGGAACCCCAACATTAAGGGCCAAAGAAAGGGCCCCCAACCTCCAGGGCCAGACCTCACACTCCATGGCCCTCACAGCGACAGACCCTCGGCAGGACCCCCACACTCCAGGGCCCCCACTAAACCCACACTGAGCTACTTAGTTACTGATAGGGCAAATCCCTGCTGCTTACTATATATATATATATATATATATATATATATATATATATATATATATATATATATATATATATAATCATATATATATAATCTACTGGGCCCTGGACATGTCCAGCTAAAATTTACCGGGCCTTGAGGTAACTTTGGTTGAGAACCACTGATCTAAAGGACTTACATTCTATCCATCTAATAAGAGAATAAGAGTGGAGAAGACATGGAAATGTGTCCTATTGGATTCAGTACTTTTAAAATCGAAATATATGCCATTATCAATTGTTCCCAATTTAGCAAATTTTGTTAAATTGGTTGAGAAAGACATCAAGGAACTAGATGGAAATTATTTATTCTTGGATAATCTAATGAAACAGGGAAGATTGCCACTTTAAGATTTAATTAAGGATCCCCAAATTGTTATAGAATTGTTATAAAGGTTGTTATATTTTACAACAAAGACTATGTACATGAATGTACAAGACAGTTACAGTCTAAAACTCAATATAAAATCTTGAAAAATGACCCCACAGGTCGATACAGAAAAAGATTGATTCTACTTACAGGAGGTTTGCACCTGTTTAACTAATTTAACTCTCCATATTCCACCAATCCATCACCCATTTACCATTCAAGTAGTGAGCGACATCTTTGCCCGGCTAGCTCTTTATCTCTATTAATTATATAGCACTCTGGTTATCTCAATTCTGGCCAGAGGCTAATTTTGAAGTTTTCCTTGAAAGACACCGCTATTAATACAAATAAACAATATTTCTAGCAATACCCCCCGGTTAACACAGTTGCACTATATTTACTTGACGACAACTAGTATAGAGGTCAGAATATTAACAAAGGAGTGGAGGAAGGCCTTAGAAAGTGCAAACAAATATAAAAATCTAATTACAGCATAGATATAAGAACTCCCCTTCCCTTGTCCCTCCCCCCTCCTTTTTTCTCTCTCTTCCTTCTTCCCTACGCCTGCGGCTCTCTAAATGGCAGTGACCTGCATTACCCACAATGTCAGGGGTCTTAACTCCCCCACAAAGCAAAGCCTTCTGCTCCTCTTGGTCAAACATTTACAAGCAAAAATAGTATTCCTACAGTAGATAGTGCTCGGTCTAGGTTTTTGTTCCCCAGAATTCACAATAACCAATGGAACTCAACAGGGGTTGGCCCCTCTCCCCTTAATTATTTGCCCTCACAATAGAACCTTTAGCAGAGGCTATTAGATCCTCCACAACCATAGAAGGGGTAAAATTACACAGTAATACGCAAAAAGTAGCACTCTTTGCTAATAACCTAACCATATTCATCCCAAACCCATCATCTTCAATATCAGCTCTATTCTCCTTATTAAAGAACTTTACTGCAGTTATTTACTATAAATTAAAAAAAAATTACACAAAAACATCAGCTTATGCCTTCAATATTACAAATAAAGAACTGGCCAATTTACAAAGACAATTTCCCTTCACATGGTCAATAGATAAAATAAAACACCTAGCTGTTTATCTTTCTCACAACATCACAACTATTATTTCATCAAATTTTGACCCCCTGCTGCAACAATTCCAAGATCTTACAAAAAGATAGAATTCCCCCAGTCTTTCCTGGTGGGGCAGAATCGCAGCTGTAAAAATGAACCTGTTACCTAAAATAACATATATTTCGATGTTTACCTATTCCTATTCCCAAATCCCTTATCATTCATTTCCAACGCTTGTGTAGTTCCTTCATTTGGCAAGGAAAGGAACCTAGAGTAGCCATGAAGTGGTTACACAATCCAGTCACAGCAGGAGGTGCTCCTATGCCCAACCTACTAGCATTTCAAGAAGCAGCTTGATTAACGCATATTTTAGCTTGGGGTACAAATACAATCACTATGAAATGGGCATTTTTAGAACAAGATTCCATTGATATTCCAATTTCTCTCCCAGATCTAATATGGATCCCGTAACATGTCAGAAAACCTGATATAACAGGCAACTACATTATCACCTCAAACCTTAAGTTCTGGGGTAAGATTCAACATAGACAGGGAATATCCCCTAATCAATCCCCAGTTCATTCCATTGAAGGACTCTTAGCAGCCCTTTCAGATACCCATCCTAATCTTTGGGAAGGAATTGGAGTGGAAACTGTGAAGGATATATTTGTTAACTCCTTCATGACTTCTATGCAGTCTCAAAACAAATTTTCCCCTTCAACGTTACTTTACTTCAAATTTTTTAGAATTAAAAGCTTTTAGAAATCTTGGGGCTTCCTTACCATGCCGCTCAGACAAAAGACCATCTGGTAACAACGGTGGCTAGCCAAAAACCGTGTCTCAGGAATGTTTTCCCTCTCTTATGTAGATGTGCTACAACCTCCTCTTTTTCATAAAACACTCTATATTAAGAAATGGGAACAAAGCCTCAATTTTGAAGCACCTGACAAACTCTGGTCCTTAACAACTCTTTACACCAAAAAAGCAATCCATGAAACCACTCTCTATGAGCTTTATTTTAAAATCCTTACCCAATGGCACCTCACTCCCCTCAAACTCTTCCAAATATCTCATATAAACTCACCATTATGGTGGAGGGGCTGTGTTAAAATAGGAACATCAACACCCATGTGGTGGAAGTACTCGAAAATCCAAAGGTTATGGTCTAGAAGCTTCCACTACTGCATGAAATGTGGCATCAATATAAGAGGGAGGCCCCAGGCAGGGTTATTCCACAAAATTCCAGAATGAACACCGCCTTACATATTTAATCTATGCATTTACTGATTCATGGCTATTAAACTAGCTACTGCTAAAGTCTGGTGCCAACCTAAGAGCCCTAGGTGGAGCCAGGTACTAAGCAATCTCACCCATATCGAATCAATGGAAAGTATGATCTTTGCAACAAACAACAAAATAGAGACTCATTGCATGAGCTGGGAATTGTGGAGACAATTTCTGGGAAATGCATAGTAGCGTCTGATGGAGGGAAAATAAATAAAATTACACATATCCTATCTCACCCTAACACCACTGCTGATAAACAATACGCCTTTGAACTCCCCTGTAGTTTGGCCTGGAGTACAAAAAAAGCTGCGGACACGGGACACCTTCTTCTCCCATTCCCCACCCTTCCTACCTCTATGATAATTAAGCATCTATGCGAACATATAGACTCCTATCCACTCCGAAAATCTCATTCTATAGTGCAAAATGTAATTCTTTTATCGCCTTTTCCACTGCTAATATCTTCAAATATTCATTTTTTTGGGTATATAATCTAACCAAACACTACCTTGAACACCTACAAACACACAAAATACTTATTTACTTGACACTTAATCCTCCTCATTGATAATGGACCATGTATGTACTCACGAAAGTTACTTTTACATTAGGTCCTATATGTTCAGCAATCAAGATTTTTCTTACCACGCTGTATTTGTACTTCAAATTCTCTATGAAAATACTGTTGTTATTGTATTTATACTGCATTTGATGTTTGTACCATATCTGAAGACTTCAATAAAAAAAATAATAATACAGAGGTTTGCACCTAACATGGTGCTGACAGGGCAATTTGGAATAATTATATTTATCCAGCAGACTGGCCTCTGGGAATAAACTCTGGTAGCTGTCTATGCATCTATAGCTGCCTCCATCCTTGGCCCTGCTGACTATTTGTGTGTGCATCACTCTCTTCACTGTATAAAAATGTCTAAAGTAAAAAAAGTGCTCCTAATAAAAACTGATTTAATATTTTACAATACAATAAAAAATAATGCAGGTACAAAATAAAAGCAATGGATTTCTTGGTACCACATTGGCCTTTCCTCAGGCTTCAAAACTTCAGTTACCAACCGCAGACATTTAAAACTTAAATCCACCAGTCAGAATACAGTACTTAAGTACTTAAGTGCAATTATATTCATCATACGCAAATCTCCCTAAGGTTTTAAAAAAATACAATTATAATACAGCTATCCAAAAAAATGATAAAACATAGAAAATGAATATCCATCTAAACTACAAATTGTTAACTGTTTATTGATTATTAATTCCTAAACTTTAAAATTTGTCCTTAGACTACACGAAAAAATACTATAGCACATCTATTTCAAATTTGCAATGAAATGCTTTTTCCTCTTGAAAATTAGTATTTTAAATATGTGAATGCAACATAAATAACACAAATCTAAGTAGAACATGACAAAAACAAATATAGACTAAATCAACCTCAAGCACACGCAAAACACACAGAAACAAGGGAATATAGCTAGCTTTAACCCAACCCTAGGGTTACTTGCAAACCTGTGGTATTTGTGGAACAAAAAAAAAATCCATCTGGATTACAACCAATTAGTCTGCTCAGTCTTTATGAGGATTAGCAAATTTGCTCGAACAGTGAGATCTGTTACCAGCCAGATTGGTTAATGCATCTGATTATATTAAACAGGGTAAAAAGATTCCAGGTTATACTGTACCTGCAACTGCAAGGTACTCATCAGTGCTATTTGAATTCCACTATTAAGCGTATTTCACTAAAGAGAATATTTTTCTTCTGTAAAAGGCTAATCTCGTACTTGTTTGCATTTTAATTAATCAGTCACCATCAGTTCCATGCTCAGCAAGCTGTTCAAGCTGTTTCCATTTTCAGCAAGTCAGGGGATAACAGACCCAAATAGCTTGGCGAGTGAAGCTCCTCACCGCAGAAGCTGACTGAATTTGAGTAGATAGGATATTCTGATCTTGGAAGGAAGCTGTGACTGTCATACACATTTTAACCTCTTCCAACAAATGTCATTATATCTCTTTGCAACATGATAAGAGGCATTTCTTATTTTCCTCATGTCATGTTACAGGTTCACAGAAGCTGATTTACATGCTGCACAATATATAAGGCAAATGTGAAGGTTGGCTTGAAATAAAAAATAAAAAAAAGGCTTGGCAAAGTTTTCTCTTATGAAATTAGCAAGCCCCTCATGGAGAGGAACATTAAACTCACATGCACAGACATAAGCTCACACACACACTACAAACACATATATACATTTATGTATGTGTGTATTACTACACAACAATGTCAGAACTTTGCAAAGCAATTGATCACTGCTATAAAAAAGCCTGTCCAGTTACAATATACACTTTTAATAGACAGGATGTTGCATCTTCTGTAGTAAATTGCTCTCCTGCTAGTAGCTTGTTAGAATTTATAAGCTGCGTATGAAAAACACATGCATTTAGAAACCCCACTCATAAATGTGTGTAAATGCAATACATTACAGGAATAACCTTTAACCCTGATCATATTAAATGCTGCTATTGTTAGCATAGCTTAGAGAAGATTTGAAAAACAGTCTCCTTAAAAAGGAAGGTGACATTTCAGAAGATTGACAGATGTACATTAATTACGTCTGTGAAGTGCATCTTCCTGCAATATGTGGTTGACAATAAGTAGTGGTATTCCTTTAAAGGACTTAATCTATAATGATCGCCATACTTCACACTGAGCCAAAGTGCCACTTGAAAGCAGCGTTTAAACAAATTTTTGTAACCATTGATTGGACTGGGTTAAAGCACAAATTAACACTTTGGAATCATTACAAAACAATGCCTTTCTTTTCTTTGGAATTATTTCTTGTTTTTGCTGTCTGTAACATACTATATGGTGGTTTAGTAGCAACAAATATCTCAATACATGTTCATAACTATTATTATTGGTAAATAGAAAATAAATTAATACTTCTAACAACTGTAAAATGTTGAACTAAAATTATTCTTCATATACTGCAGAGTCCACCTCCATAAAGTGGGGCATTTATCAACTGCCTGATTTCACACTGAGGAAAGTTCATTAACATTCTTCCATTCCATGCAACATGCTGGTTGGATCACGTTTGCTATATTATGAAATTTGCAAAATATCATCAGATTCCTTGAGGACTAAGGCTGTTGGTAAAATAGGAAATGGGAAGTGAGGCCGGCTGAAATATATATTAACATTGTGATAGGGTTAGGCATGTATGCAATACAAATTAGATTCAGCGTATTATATAATATCCAACAATTAAAGGGCCAATAATATAAAAATTAAAGTTTCATGATTTAGATAAAGCATGCAATTTAAAATAACTTTCCAATATACTTCCATTATCAATTCAAAACATAAACCTTTTTTATATACACACTTTCTGAGCTCTTAAATGTGCACAGTATATATGTATATTTTGTAATTGGCTGATGGCTGTCACATGATACAGGAGAGGAGGGAAAATGTGATTAATATTCTACTTCTCATTTCAAATTCAAAGTAAGTGCTATTGCACTGTCACTTTATTGCGTATTTGTCAGTTATTCAATTCTACTGAATTTAGTGGTCCTTTAATCATTTTCTTAAAGGGACAGTCTACACCACAATTTCTTTTGTTTCAAAAGATAGATAGCCTTTTTATAATCATTCCCCAGTTTTGCATAACCAACACAGTTATAGTAATATACATTTTACCTCTGTGATTACCTTGTATCTAAGCATATTCTGACAGCCCCCTGATCACTTTTTATTTATTATTTATTGACTTGCATTTTAGCCATTTAAGGCTGTGTTGTACTGATTCTTAAATAACTCAGCAGGCGTGAGTACAATGTTATTTATATGGCCCACATGTACTAGCAGTCTCCTGTTTTGAAAAGCAAATAAAAAAGATGTGATAAGAGGATGTCTGTACTATAGTGGCTTAGAAACAGCCATAAATGTATAAAGTATATTAATATAATAATGTTGGTTGTGCAAAGCTGGGGAATAGGTAGTAAAGGCGTTTTCTATCTTTTTAAACAATAACAATTTTGGTGATGACTGTCCCTTTAATGTTAAAAAAACGTAAGCTTTGCTTCTCATCTGACCAGGAATGACTACTCTTTTCAAAAATGTCCTCACATTAATCACTATATATCACTTTGGTAATAAGTTTTGCTTATTAATTTCCAGAGTAAGTAGCAAAAAAAATAAAGGTGCATTGAGGTGGAGATAGAAACTTTGTTTATTATTATACACGTTATAGCTTTCTGTGCTCAACAAGAAAATAATACACTGAAATTAGGCAGCGAGCTGCAGAAGCAAAGACTCAAAGATCGTACAGATCATGTAAAGTAATCCATACAAACAGAGCTGTTTGTTAGTAGTGTAACTGGTGAAACTGCAATTAGTGCAGCTGGTGAATTAGCACTGAAGCCCCAAGATTGTTTGACACCAACCCAACTGCAACAATCTTTTTTAATTAGACCTACATAAAAAGCTGACCAGTATACTCAAGAGAATACTTCATACTCCTTGTCTTTCTACTAGAGCAAGTCTGAGATCAAATACAATATCTATATATATATACAGTATAACTAGCATAAATTGGCAGAAGGCCAATTTATAAGTTGGCATACATTGGGTTTAGAGACATGCATCTGATTTGAGGTCTTACATCGGTATATAATCAGCATGCATAGGGCAGTTGGGGCTTGTATCTACTGTCTTATTTGGGTTTTTATTTTTCACAACGGGACAGCGTCAGCAAGAGCATCTGATCTTAGACTTCATAATGTATAGCTGACATAAAGTGGATTGTAGGGGCATGATTCTGTTCTGAGATCTTATATACTGATGGAAATTGGCTTTTTCTGATCTGTAGTCCAATTGGACATAAAAGTAAACAATAATATTGTCACAATTTTTGTGTTTCTTGCCTGATCAAGACCACTACATCACAAAGTTTTCCTGTCAAAAAGAATTACTAACTTTTATTCTCTATAACTACATTTATAGTTTTCATTTTCAATATTGCCCCCTATGGACCTATAAAACAAAATGTTTCGACCTACTGGAGCTTTATATTTGTCGATCACTATATTTCCCCATTATTACCTTTGTTTTCCTAAACACTAATAAATATGAACTATAAAGTTATTATCCTAAAATAAACGGTCACAAGTATATCGCTTTTTTTTAATCTGTAGTTAAGATGATATTTTAAATTTCCTTCACTATCTGGAAATACACACCTATAAGTGAGGTGATTTGCTGGTGTCTTCTGAAGCTAGGGCTAATCAAACATATTTGTGATCTGAAATTAAGTGAAAATGTTCTAGGTTTGGTCAGATCATGTAGAACATTCCCAACTGGATGACCTAAAAGAGTTTGAAAGGAGAACTAAAATATATTACACATTGTGGTAGAATGAATTCCAAAGGTCTATCAGACCAACTTTTCCAAAATGATTTTAGTGCATGCTAAAAATATTTTAGGCCAGAAAATGTTGGTTCTAGACTGATTCTCAAGCTACTGAGAGATGTCTGCAACCAAAACGCAGGATCATCAAAATGTTCTCAAATTCAATCTATAATAGGAAAACTTTTACACATATTGTTTTACATCCCTTATATATAATATATTAGGTCTTTATTACTGTTTGCCTCTAGCTATATTTAGCTTAGACACTGATGCATTTCTTTAATCACAGCTTCATGCAGACGTCTATGCCCATCCCCCTATTCCAATGGTCTTTAAAGTGATCCTTTATGTTCAGAGATAACTAAGTTACAATGATGATTATAACTCCCCGTCAACTCTGGAACTAGGAGGCAAGTTGTTTGAACCTGCTGGAGCTTTATAGTTTTTGTATAATTAATGTCCCCCGATTTCCATCTCCCTTTTCAGGCCTTCAATGCAGCCCCTATCTTTAAATTCTATAACATAACTTTCAGTTAGGAAGCTTTGGCTGATGGGTCACAAAAAAACTTGCTGATTGTTAAGAAGCACTGAGAACATTACTTATTAAAAATGTCCTATTTTATTTATTGAAACAAAATAAATTATTTAAGACTTTATATTTTTTACAGGTCCTTTTTCTCACTAACCCTACTGGTGTTCTAATAGGTAAACATTTTCTTAATAAACAAATTATGGAAGCCATAAAGTGGCTGCTTCAAAGTCCTTTGTCTGCAGAATTACCCTCCAGGATATCCTGTTATCTAGGACTGATCTAGTATTTCCAAATTTAGAGCGTATTATTTTCAGCAAACTTCATTTCTGTTTTCTTTCATAAGCATTAAGATAGCAAAATATTAAAGGTACACTAAAGGAAGTCTGAAAACAAAGTGCAGTGTTGGGGGGGGGGTGACTTGCATAGTACTTATGCAATATATATGTATTAAGAATTGCAGCTGTTAAAATTGAGAATGATCTTATCTGAATTTTAATTTCCTGTTTGAGCTGTGTGATACTACTGAAATGTTCCTTCCCTTTCATGTAAATATTTTCCTTTGCTCCATAGCCAGCAGTAGTCCATGTAAAGAGCCACTAGCCAGCAGCTAAAAATTATTGGGTTGCATAGTATTAGCTGTGGCGGTATACTTCACATGACAAAGAAAAATATTTATTATTATTATTATATTTATGTTAGCAGAAATAAAGTTTAGAGACACAAAAATGAAACAAAAGCTTCCTCTCTGCCCATTATCAACCTTCTCTGCAGTAGATTATTATTCCTGCACATGATTACCTTGGCAACAAACTAGTATCTGCAGTGAGTGTCAAACAAAATTGGCAATGCTACCTAAAAAATTAGTTAAGGCAACTAAGGCAACTTGCCAGGAAAATTTAGTTTAGGCAGCTAAGTCAACTTGTCAGGGATTGGTGTGAAGAATGTAAGTTTCCACTGCCAACTAACTGCAGAAACAACTTTCTTGCTGAGGTAACCCTGTAATCTACTACAGATCATGTCTCTTAGGTGAAGGGGGCAGCTTCTGCTTCTTTTTTTTGTGTCCTTAAATTTTCTTTCTGCTAATGTTATGAGCAGTAAATTGTTCACAGCCAGTATAATTATAGCCAGTGATGTCTAGCTGCTGGCTAGTAAACTCTGCACATGTAATACAGCTGGCTAGTTATTGTAGGAAATAGTGCAATGTAAGGAATGGAAAATACAGAAATATCACAGAAAACAAAGTGCAGTGTTGGGGGGGGGGTGACTTGCATAGTACTTATGCAATATATATGTATTAAGAATTGCAGCTGTTAAAATTGAGAATGATCTTATCTGAATTTTAATTTCCTGTTTGAGCTGTGTGATACTACTGAAATGTTCCTTCCCTTTCATGTAAATATTTTCCTTTGCTCCATAGCCAGCAGTAGTCCATGTAAAGAGCCACTAGCCAGCAGCTAAAAATTATTGGGTTGCATAGTATTAGCTGTGGCGGTATACTTCACATGACAAAGAAAAATATTTATTATTATTATTATATTTATGTTAGCAGAAATAAAGTTTAGAGACACAAAAATGAAACAAAAGCTTCCTCTCTGCCCATTATCAACCTTCTCTGCAGTAGATTATTATTCCTGCACATGATTACCTTGGCAACAAACTAGTATCTGCAGTGAGTGTCAAACAAAATTGGCAATGCTACCTAAAAAATTAGTTAAGGCAACTAAGGCAACTTGCCAGGAAAATTTAGTTTAGGCAGCTAAGTCAACTTGTCAGGGATTGGTGTGAAGAATGTAAGTTTCCACTGCCAACTAACTGCAGAAACAACTTTCTTGCTGAGGTAACCCTGTAATCTACTACAGATCATGTCTCTTAGGTGAAGGGGGCAGCTTCTGCTTCTTTTTTTTGTGTCCTTAAATTTTCTTTCTGCTAATGTTATGAGCAGTAAATTGTTCACAGCCAGTATAATTATAGCCAGTGATGTCTAGCTGCTGGCTAGTAAACTCTGCACATGTAATACAGCTGGCTAGTTATTGTAGGAAATAGTGCAATGTAAGGAATGGAAAATACAGAAATATCACACAGCCAATAATATTTCAATTTCCTTTCTGGCTACAGTGTCCCTTTAAGCATCTTCTTATGTAGTAACATTCAGATGATTCTAACTTTAGTGCCAAAATAATTACAATAGCCAAACATTTTCCCATAAAATACTCACTGATTAATATTTTTAAATTGAAATATTTTGTATAAAATTGTTAAACATTATTGTTACTTAAAGCTCTTATAACGTTATAACATTTCATCAGTTATCATGTATATATTTTTTTCAGAATTCCACAGCATGATATTCACAGAATTTGACAAAGATAGATTGCTTTGGCTAGAATTAAAACTATCTCTATTTGTCATATACCAATCTACCCGGCTACACCAATTTCTTTAAGTTGTTTTCTAGTGTTAGGGTTCGAAATATTGGTTATAGAAAATTCTGGACAAATATGTAACAGATGGCTCACTTTGTCTAATTATATGTGAGATTAAAAAGCTAAAAATAAAGAAAATGGTAATTATATTCTCTTTTTGCATCCATTATATTATAAATCCTTTATTGTTGACCCTGTATAAACTAAAGCTTCAGGTTGGTCATTCTTACACAGACACTATTTCCAATAAATGCCATATTATGTATCGCTGCTTTGTTATTACTTCTCTTTCGGATCACGCGTTTCTTGTCCTCTCTCTAATGCTCTAGGCTAATTGATGAAAGCTTTACTTTTTTATGTGTTGTGCCTTTACCTATATTACTATAAGCCTCATATTTCTTAAAAGTACCTGATCAAACCCCAATGTTAAGGTTGACAGCTTATAAGGAGACTACTTCACACATACACTATTTTATTCAGAAACAAATAAATAATGTTTAAAAGCACACATCAATCTAAAGGCAATATGACTGGAACATTTGCTTTAAACGTTCCCTTTTAACTGTTCCCTGGGTGCAGGTCATTAACACCTTTTGAAAAATTAATTACAGAACCACATCTGTTCCACTAAAATCTTTCCAAACCATTTCCTTTAATATAAGATAACCTAGAAATAGCAAAAGTTAAGCTAATCACTTATTGGTAAAACATTTTACATTATTCCCCTAGAGAACAGAAGCTGTCAGTACTAAAAATGTTATTTGTTTCTTTAAAGGGACAAACAAATCTGACTTCCCCACAAAATATTTAATAATATATATTAAAAACTTTGCAATACACTATCTTTATTTTTTCTTCATTCTCTTTAAGCCGGGACGTATGCTTAGGAGCCGGCCCATTTTTGGAGCACTATATGGCAGCAGTTTTGCAAGAAGGCTATCCATTTGCAAGAGCACTAGATGGCAGCACTATTTCCTGCCATGTTGTGCTACAGAAGCCTACCTAGGTATCTCTTCAACACAGAATATCATGGGAACAAAACAAATAGAAGTGAATTAGAAACTTTTTTTTTTCAATGATGTGCTCTGTCTATATCACCAAAAGAATTGGGGTTTCATATGCCTTTAATTTAAATCTGATTTATAACTCAGAGGTAGCGCTCAAAGCACGGATTAAATATGTAACAATTATAAACTATAAGTTAAATTGTATAATAATAAATGTGTTTATTTTGTAGCAAAGTTAAAAAAATATATAAACGGGACGTCTCCATGTAGCAATTTAAAAGGCCATTTGGCCAGTACACAATATAAAACAATGCAGAAATTGTCATAAATGATAAAAAATAAAAGATATTAAAGAGCAAATATTCTCACATAAGTAAAATAACATAAAAGATACACCCGATAAGCCTAGCTTGTAGGCGAATGAAATATATATCCACCAAACACCACCAATGAGCAAGGATACAAATAATCAAAGACCTCAGGTGTAAGGTACTTTGTATCGGTGGTTAATTAACCGTGAATTGCCAAGACGCACTTTTAGATTATTTGTATCCTTGCTCATTGGTGGTGTTTGGTGGTCATATATTTCATTCGCCTACAAGCTAGGCTTATCGGATGTATCTTTTATGTTATTTTACTTATGTGAGAATATTTGCTGTGTTATGCTTTCTGTTAGTTTTGTATTAGTTTATGCTGTTTTCCTTTTCCCTACATTGAGGGTAAGATTTTAGTTTTGGTCAAGCTGTATTGGTTAATACCTGGTCTTCAAAAGCGCTAAATGCGAAAGAAGTATTTTAAATTTCAATCTAGTGCAATACTTAACCAACAACTTGCAATACAAACGCATTGAATGTGTTACTACTGCTTCCAAATGAAAGTATCAAGCATGCTATTTTTGTATTTTGGTTTGGTTACACTTTTTGCTTTTGCTAAAATTAATTTTACCCAACAACTTTTTACTATCTGATTGTGAATTGTTGTTTGCTTGAGGCTTAGTGCAAAATAATGCACCACATGCTATCAACTTGTAATATAGCTTTACATGCTTTACAATTTGGCATTTTGTTCATTGAGAATGTGTGATGGATGTCAATAAAATGAAAAAAAGTTAAATACATTTCTTTAAAATATCAAATCAAACAGCCATTTTCAGGAAACATTCTATGGCCTCTAGTTATCAAGCTGTCTACTTACCTGCATTCGATGGCCCCAATACGCTCGCCTAACATCGCTGCCACGGACCAGAATACGTTCACCAAATTTATAAAGAAAGCTGTCAAAAAGCCGCGCACCAAGTATGGTGCGTTGAGCAGCGGACTGTTGTTAACTAACAGTCATCGATCTCGCTGCTCTTCGGCTTATTTTGCTATACTGTCACTGACACTAAGCACGCACATTATACTATACTGTTTACCCCCTAAACCGCCGCTCCCGGAGCCCCCCGCAACTAAATAAAGTTATTAACCCCCAAACCGTCGCTCCCGGACCCCACCACAACTCTAATAAATATATTAACCCCTAAACCGCTGCTCCCGGACCCCTCCGCTTCCTACATTATACCTATTAACCCCTAATCTGCCGCCCCCTACATAAAGTTATTAACCCCTATCCTGTCGATCCCGGACCCCGCCGCAACTAAATTGTTTAACTCCTAAACCGCCACACCCGGAGCCCACCGCCACCTACATTATATTTATTAACCCCTAATATGCCCCCCTACACCGCCGCCACTATAATAAAGTTATTAACCCCTAAACCTAAGTCTAACCCTAACACCCACTAACTTAAATATAATTTAAATACATCTAAATAAAATAAATATAATTAAATAAATAATTCCTATTTAAAACTAAATACTTACCTATAAAATAAACCCTACGATATCTACAATATAACTAATAGTTACATTGTAGCTATCTTAGGGTTTATTTTTATTTTACAGGCAACTTTGTATTTATTTTAACTAGGTACAATAGTTACTAAATAGTTATTACCTATTTAATAACTACCTAGCTAAAATAAATACAAAAGTACCTGTAAAATAAACACTAACCTAAGTTACAATTACACCTAACACTACAATTAAATAAATTAAATTAATTAACTACAATTACCTACAATTAAATAAACTAAAGTACAAAAAAACAAACACTAAATTACAGAAAATAAAAAAAATTACAATAATTTTAAATTAATTACACCTAATCTAAGCCCCCTAATAAAATAAAAAAGCCCACCAAAATAATAAAATTCCCTACTCTACATTAAATTACAAATAGCCCTTAAAAGGGCTTTTTGCGGGGCATTGCCCAAAGTTATCACCTCTTTTACCTGTAAAAAAAGAAATACAACCCCCCAACATTAAAACCCACCACCCACACACCCAACCCTACTCTAAAACCCACCCAAACCTCCCTTAAAAAAAACCTAACACTAAACCCCTTGAAGATCACCCTACCTTGAGCCATCTTCACCCAGCCGGGTACAAGTGGACCTCCAGAGGGGTAGAAGTCTTCATCCGATCCAGACAGAAGAGGACCTCCAGACGGGCAGAAGGCTTCATCTAGGTGGCATCTTCTATCTTCATCCATCTGGAGCGGAGCGGGTCCATCTTCAATCCATCAGATGCGGAGCATCCTCTTCCATCGATGTCCTAACAAAGAATGAAGGTTCCTTTAAATGACGTCATCCAAGATGGCGTCCCTTGAATTCCGATTGGCTGATAGGATTCTATCAGCCCATCGGAATTAAGGTAGGAAAAATCCTATTGGCTGATGCTATCAGCCAATAGGATTGATGTTCAATCGTATTGGCTGATCCAATCAGCCAATAGGATTGAGCTCTCATTCTATTGGCTGTTACAATCAGCCAATAGAATGTGAGCTCAATCCTATTGGCTGATTACATCAGCCAATAGGATTTTTCCTACCTTAATTCCGATTGGCTGATAGAATCCTATCAGCCAATCGGAATTCAAGGGATGCCATCTTGGATGATGTCATTTAAAGGAACCTTCATTCTTCGTTAGGACATCGATGGAAGAGGATGCTCCACATCGGATGGATTGAAGATGGACCCGCTCCGCTCCGGATGGATGAAGATAGAAGATGCGACCTGGATGAAGTCTTCTGCCCATCTGGAGGTCCTCTTTTGCCCGGATCACATGAAGACTTTTGCCCCTCTGGAGGCCCACTTATGCACCGGCTGGGTGACGATGGCTCAAGGTAGGGTGATCTTCAGGGGGTTAGTGTCAGGTTTTTTAAGGGGGGTTTGGGTGGGTTTTAGAGTAGGGTTTGGTGTGTGGGTGGTGGGTTTTAATTTTGGGGGGTTGTATTTCTTTTTTTACAGGTAAAAGATCTGATTACTGTGGGGCAATGCCCCGCAAATGACCCTTTTAAGGGCTATTTGTAATTTAGTATAGGGTAGGGAATTTTAGGGGGCTTTTTTATTTTATATGGGGGGTTAGATTAGGTGTAATTAACTTAAAATTCTTGTAATTATTTTTTTTTATTTTCTGTAGGGTTTGTTTGTTTTTTGTACTTTAGTTTATTTTATTTTATTGTATTTAATTGTAGGTAATTGTAGTTGATTAATTTAATTTATTTAATTGTAGTGTTAGGTGTAATTGTAACTTAGGTTAGAATTTATTTTACAGGTACTTTTGTATTTATTTTAGATAGGTAGTTATTAAATAGTTAATAACTATTTCGTAGATATTCCACCTAGTTAAAATAAATACAAAGTTGCCTGTAAAATAAAAATAAACCCTAAGCTAGCTACAATGTAACTATTAGTTATATTGTAGCTATCTTAGGGTTTATTTTATAGGTAAGTATTTAGTTTTAAATAGGAATAATTTAGTAACTAATAGTAAATTTATTTAGATTAATTTAATTAATATTTAAGTTGGGGGGGTATTAGGGTTAGGGTTAGGTTTAGGGGTTAATAATAGTTGATTAATTTAATTTATTTAATTGTAGTGTTAGGTGTAATTGTAACTTAGGTTAGAATTTATTTTACAGGTACTTTTGTATTTATTTTAGATAGGTAGTTATTAAATAGTTAATAACTATTTCGTAGATATTCCACCTAGTTAAAATAAATACAAAGTTGCCTGTAAAATAAAAATAAACCCTAAGCTAGCTACAATGTAACTATTAGTTATATTGTAGCTATCTTAGGGTTTATTTTATAGGTAAGTATTTAGTTTTAAATAGGAATAATTTAGTAACTAATAGTAAATTTATTTAGATTAATTTAATTAATATTTAAGTTGGGGGGGTATTAGGGTTAGGGTTAGGTTTAGGGGTTAATAAAATTAATATAGTGGTGGCGGTGTAGGGGGGGCAGATTAGGGGTTAATAAATATAATGTAGGTGGCGGCGGGGTCTGGGGGTGGCAGTTTAGGGGTTAATAACTTTATTTAGTTGCGGCGGGGTCTGGGAGTGGCGGTTTAGGGGTTAATACGTTTATTAGAGTGGCGGTGGGCTCCGGGAGCGGCGGTTTAGGGGTTAATAAGTATAAAGTAGGTGGTGGCAGTGTAGAGGGGGCAGAATAGGTGTGTTTAGACTTGGGGTACATGTTAGGGTGTTAGGTGTAGACATTTCCCATAGGAATCAATGGGATATCGGGCAGCAGCGAACATGAGCTTTCGCTGCTGTCAGACTCCCATTGATTCCTATGGCATCTGCCGTCTCCAGGGCGGCGGATTGAAAACCAGGTACGCTGGGCCGGAAAAGTACCTGGTAGGATCTTGATAACTTCCAAAAGTAGTCAGATGGTGGAGTGAAGTAACCATCGATCTGTGTCAGACTGAGTCCGGTGGATCATATGTTACGTCACTAAATTCTACTTATGCCGGTCTCTAGCCTTTGATAACTACGGCGAATCAGGCTCGCCACAAATACGCTGCGTAATTCCAGCGTATTTGTGGTTGACAGCTTGATAAATAGAGGCCTATTTGATTAGTTATAAGTAAAAACAACAGCTGCAATGTATCATAATTTATTAGTTTTGTTAAATTAAAATACAACACCGTACAATTTTTCTGTAAACTTTCATAGTCAGCTTTCCAGTACCCATCCAAGGAGATGATTTTGTAAATGTGCATATTTAGCAGCCAAAATAAGAAAATTATCAAAATATTAAGTGATGCTGAATCAAAACATAATGAGATATTTTCTGATTTTCTAAACCCTAGTTCATGTTGCTCAAAGGAAAGGTACTTCAAGTTACTGTTATAAACAAATACAGATTATTGCTACAATGATTTTGTCCTAAAGATGGGCATTAAATTGAAGAATTTTATTATAGATGCAATTTTCATACCCTCTGTGCTTACCAAGTAACAATAGTTTAAAAAAAATAAAAAAAAATAATTCTATATTTAGACAGTTCACTACAATAGAACCGCTACAAAAAAAAATGAGTACCTGCCAGGGCTGTTTGGTTTAAGTTACCTCATGAAACTTACTATTTATTGACAATGCAGTATATATGGTTTATTAAATAATAGAGGATCCTTATGGCTAATCAGGAGTTTTTACTCCAGACACTTTAACACTGGTACCTATATAACATTAACACCAGTATCATAATACATTAACCATTACCACAACCTTACGAGCTACAAATAACCCAACAAATTACAGATGTGAATTCCCCAATGCTGTTAATCCTAACAGCAATCTACCTCTCTACAACTAACCCTAACCACCTCAGATCTGATCCCTAACACTGTTAACCCTAAACACTTTGTTCTGAACTTTACATTGTTTTAACTGTAACAGTGGCCTCTCCCATCTACTATATTAACCAAGATCTCCCATTATAACCCCCTATACAATAGCCCTACTGGTATCCCTCAAACATTATTCCCCTTATTAGTAATACCCAATAGACATAAGCACACATTTTTCATTATGAATATTCATTGTTTTGCCAAATATTCTTGACTACACTATTCTGTTTTCATTTAGTTTTAATGTAAATGTTTCAAAGCTAAAGCTCACCTGTAGCTACAATACTTACCTTATCGGACAGCACGATAAGGTAAGTATTAACCACTTAAAAAAATAAAGGAAAGAAATGAATACTGACACATTTTTGTTAGTACATTCATTTGGATCTTCGTTTTGGTAAAACTAAACAAAAATATGATGTTCATGACGAATGTGCATTTGTCTGAAAATGAATGCACATCTCTACTATCCAGCACTTAATATACCAACATCAATTCAACTCATGTTGTGAGTAAAATAACAACAACAATCAAAAATAATGATCATTAAATATAAAGAAAATCATCTTATTTCACAAACTAATGACAATTTTTATATTCATACATTTCTTCTATTTATGTGGATAGGTCTATAAGCACTGACACTAGCAACACCTGCTGCCAGGTGATTGTTATTACTATGATAAACGCTTCACCGCTTTAGGGACTTGGAAATATTCAGACATCTATGTTTCAAATAAGGGGTTTTATGATATATTGCTCAGGCAGAGTCAATAAGGATTTTGGTAGATCCATCATGTCACCTAAAAAAGAACAAATTCTGTTTACAATCACCTGATCACAAGGCCATCTAAAATGGACTAATTGTCACTTTCAAATAAGGAGTCTCACAAACTTCAATCTATTGTGGATATATATTTGTAACGCTTGTGTTTGTTTTTTTTTTTTTATTAATAGAGGACTTAGGGTCTGATTCTAAATAAAAAATTTCAGCCTAGACTGGTGTTACAGTCCGACACTCGCAGGGGCACCCCTTAATGAATTCTATGGGAAAAAAAGGGGGCTGTCCCCATAGAAATAACGAGAGCTCTCTACAAGGTAAAATTTTGCAATGGAGGACGACGTACACAGGATAAAACCGGCATGTTTTTAAACTTGAATATTACACCTAATACAAAATAAATGACACTGTTTATAGTGCATTATACCCTAACTTCAATGTTATTTTCGTATGCATAGGTTTTCCTTTCAGAATAATTAGAGTTTTGAGTAGGTTAATAAAAACTCACCACCTTTAAATTCATGAGAAAAACTGTGCGAAAATGTTTTCAGAATTACACTGGGATTTGAGAGAAAATTTCAGATATGCCCATGGAACACCCATGTTCAGCCCATTTTATGAAAAAACAAAAATGACTCTTTGTAGTTTGTACTTATAAGTACACATTTCTATGTGTTTTTGTCACAGTATACTTAAATTATGATTTATACTGTGCATATTTAATATGATTAATGATTTATTAACAAATGTTTGGTGAACAATTCTGTTATGATTTTTGATACACCATACAATGCAATACCAGTATTTTTGCGTAAATGTTCAATTATTTGTTTTGTACGATTTTTAAATTTCAATTTTCATTGTGCACTTTTGTAATGTATGCATCTCTTTTCCATACAAAAATGCAGTTTACAAAGTGAGACACTCTGTTTTCAGGGTAAAACGTGGCTTTAGATAATTCTACCAGGGAAATAGAAGTACTGGTGAGCATTCTTAAAGAACCTCATCAGCCCAGAGAGCTTTATAGAATCGATAATAAACGTGTATTAATAGCTTACTAGGGTACAATATAGCACTATAAATTAGCAGCAAAAGGCTATAAGAGATATATTTTTCCTAAGTTGTTATATGGCATAGAAGTAAGCATACTTTAAATGTTTACAAAAAGGCAACCACCCATTACATAAAACACACAGGTCTACAAAACAACAGCATATAGACAGCAGTGTTATTGTGAAAAATATGTTTAACATTCCATCTCTTAAACAAAATGAAACCAAATTCTTTCCACCTATCAAAAACTGAGACTTTTGTAATTCTATTTCATACTTCAGAATAGAAGGATAGTACTATTAAAAGAAAACTGAAAATATCATGGACCATGTATCCCTAAAGTAAATACATTTCTACTAAACAAATACAAAGTTCTAAACTTGTTCAAGTTCCAGTTTTACAGAATTACATTTCCCATGCTCTTTTCTATTTAATTATAATTGTTCAATCACCTTTGGCAGGCAAATGAATTACATCATCTGTCAGTCTTTGTATTTTATGTTTAAGTACAATCTGTGGGCACAACAACAAAAAAATGGAAACTATGAATTATTATCGAGAGGCTCTGACAGCCTCTGAAAAGTACATTTTAAACATGTATTTTATTGACTAAACAACCAAACACACATTTTTCCATTGGAACAAGCCAGCAAACTCAGCACAACTCTGTAGAGCTACTGATACAATTCTAAAATAAGTATTTGCTTACAGTTATGATCAAATCCAAACACCTGAATATTCTGTCAACATTGTTGAACACGCACTTGAAATTAATATTATGATATACAACCTACTGTCTGCAAAAAAAAGGAAAGAACACACAAACTTAATTATACCAAATCAAGTAATAATTTGTCTATAGTAGTAAATATAAAAAAATTAATTAAGAATAAAGGTGTATAACAATTATTTTATACACCATCACCCAAAAAAGTTTTTTCCCTTTATTATTAAAATGTATTTGTAAAGTGGTACCAATATGTAGGACATGGATATGGGGTATACAATATATTATATAGCATTTCAGTCAAGATGTTAGATTTGAAAATACAAAATAATACAGGAGGAAGAGAGCATTGCTCTGAAGAGCTTACAATCTAAAGGTATAGGGGCCAATTTATCAAAGTGTCAACTGAAAAAACGCAAGAATTCCACGTTGTAATTGTCGCAAGATTGATCCGCCATAGTTATCAAAGCGTCAAGATTGTCAAATGTTGAAATTTGTGATGTAAAATACGATCCCGCAATCTCAATCCAACACAGATAGATGCGAGTTGAAAACCATGGTATTCGAGCATAATCATGTTCATTTGCCCTCCTATTCGACACTATTTGAAGCTCTCACTAAGTTATCAAAAATTCTACAGTTACGCTCGCGTCTTTTCCGACTCAGCGTTCCTAGTTTTCAATCCGCCATCCTTGAGGTTGAGTATGCCGTAGAACTCAATGGGAGTCGGAAAACACAGATAGCTTATGTTTAATGCTGCAAGAGAATGAAGTATATTACATAATAAAAGGGAATTAGAAACTTTATTAAAATTGTATACCGTTCTTTAAATCAAACAATATTATTGCTCCACATTTGGTGCACTAGTAGATATAGGGATAAAAATGAAAAATACATATCTTCTTATGGATTATGCTACAACTTTGTCTCTCATTACAAAGCAAGGGGGCAATATTGTTTATACATATTTGGTGCAAAGTTTTGCCCCAAACGTGTTGCACTAATAGATAAAGAGATAAAAATGAAATAAATACACAACATAATATAGATAACTTCCTTTTTATTTGTTGGAAAAATCTATGTGCACCATGTTTAAGCCATGTAATACAGGTTCCACTCTACACTTTGCGCTATATTTGACTCAACACTTTTCGCACCAATTATGACGCAAAATCCTAAATAACACACACACTAGTGAATTTTTCCACCTCTTTGATTGGAATATGCATAATCACATGATTTATGACATCAGCCAATCGGATTCAAATACACATTATAAACTATGACTAACGAATCAAATTGCTCGATACTTGCATCATTAATCACTCATCAGAACTTGTAAGTGCCATTTGTTACATTGTGCATTATACTTTGAAAGTATGTATATGTGAAATTAGTATTAAAGATAAACATTGATGCAGACATTAGGACACACAGTGTAATATTTTAGACAAGGATTTTAAAATTCGAATTGATGTTTGATTCAATAGAATCTTAAGCTGATAGCTCAAAGGGATAGCCCACCTAACTTTAAACTGTCATGATTCAGATACATCAGAAATTAAAATCACCACTTTACTGGCATGCTATTTTCAGTGTATTTCTTCCTTCTCTTGAATTTGTTTTTCAGTAAGAAAATTATATGCCAGCCCATTTTATAACACCTGGGAAGGGGTGGTTTTTAAAAATAGATTGCAATCAGGAGGGGTTACACAGGTGCAGAGAGAAACCTGGCACGGCTCTTAAAGGGTCAGGAAACACCAAAATATTAATTCACAATTTGCTTTATTCTCTTGTTATCCTTTGCTGAAGGAACAACATTGCACTACTGGCAGCAAGATGAACACATCTATTTAGCCAATCACAAGAGACAAATGTGTGCAGGCACCAATTAGCAGCTAGCTCCAACTAGTGCAGGATATGTGCGTATTATTTTCCAACAAGGGATACCAAGAGTACAAAGAACATTTGAAAATAGAAGTGAATTTTAAAGTGTTTTAAAATTACATGCTCTATCTGAATCATGCAACTTAAATTTTTACTTTCCTATCTCTTTAAAATATCAATTGCAAATAAATACATATGATACTCTGATCACATGTTATATTCACAATTATTCCTGCTCAGAATAATAATACATTTACAATATATACATATAGTGGTATAAATAAACACAGAGATATGACAGGCAACATTTTAGTTTAGAAACTAAAAAAGGAACTTAGTATGTGCAAGGATATATGTACAAATTCTAGCATTAATAATAATTAAAAAAAAAAAAAATATATGACTCCTAGAAATACAAATACACATTAATTTTCTGTGAAAGTATCATATAACAAATAAATATAAAAATAACCTTCTATGAGATATTGTTTGTTTGTTTGTTGAGGTATAAATCAATCTATTTTTTGGACATTAACAGATAAAAAATAAAAGATTAGCTTTAGAGAAATGTGCTTGTTCTTGGACAGTAATGAAATGGTTTAAATAAAGTTGGGAAAAACAGAATAACCGCAACATCGATGACTGTTAGTTAACACCAAAGCATGTAACAAAGCATGCAAAAAAAGCAATCAAATTAGCCAAAATTGAAAATGAAAAATTAATTGCCAAGGATTCTAAGTCTAACCCTAAAAGGTTCTTTAAGTACATAAATAGCAAAAAATCTAAGAAGGATAATATAGGTACATTAAAATGTGTGGAGGGTAGCATGATAAATAATGACAGGGAGAAGGCTGAGGTACTAAACCAGTTTTTTTCTTCAGTATACACAAGAGAGGAAACATTGAATGATACTTTGGAACAGAATAGAACATGCCAGTCCATACCACTAACTGGGTTTTGTTTAGAGGATATCAGGAAAAAATTGGAAAATATAAAGGTAAATAAAACTCCAGGCCCAGATGGAATACAGCCAAGGGTGTTAAGGGAACTTAGCACTGTTATAGACAAACCTTTACTCTTAATTTTTCAAGACTCATTATCCTCAGGCATGGTACCCCAGGATTGACGTAAAGCTGATGTGGTGCCACTCTTCAAAAAGGGAAGCAGGGATGATCCAGGAAGCTATAGACCAGTTAGTCTGACATCAATAGTGGGGAAGATATTTGAAGGGATTATAAGGGATTATATTGATGAGCATATTCGTGTAAACAAGATTATGAGTTCTAATCAGCATGGCTTTAGGAGAAATAGATCATGTCAAACTAATCTAATTAGATTCTACGAGGAAGTAAGTAAAAATATAGATAAAGGGGAATCAGTTGATGTGATATACTTAGATTTTGCAAAGGCATTTGATACAGTGCCACATGAGAGATTAATGCACAAAATTAAGGGACTGGGAATATCTGAAAATATTAGCTCATGGATAAATAACTGGATAAAAGATAGGGAGCAACGTGTAGTAGTAAATGGATCATACTCAGATTGGACAAAGGTAATCAGTGGCGTCCCCCAGGGATCAGTACTGGGCCCTGTTCTTTTTAATATTTTTATAAATGACTTGGAGCAAGGATTAAATAGCGACATCTCTATTTTTGCAGATGATACTAAGTTAAGTAAGGTCATAAGGTCAGAGCAGGACAAACTCTCTTTACAAAGGGATTTGCTAAAATTAGAACTATGGGCAAGTGAATGGAAAATGAGATTAAATATGGAAAAATGCAAGGTTCTACATTTTGGAAGTAAAAATAAGCAGGCTACGTATTCTTTAAATGGGACAAGACTTAGCCATTCACAGGAGGAAAGGGATTTGGGAGTAGTAATAGATAACAAGCTAAAGATGGGTGCACAATGCAGGGCAGCGGCTTCAAAGGCTAATAAGATACTAGCATGTATTAAAAGAGGCATTGATTCAAGGGAGGTAAGCATAATTCTGTCATTATATAAAGCCCTGGTAAGACCTCACCTTGAGTTTGGAGTGCAGTTCTGGGGACCAATTGCTAAAAAAGATATTGCAGAACTAGAAAAAGTTCAGAGAAGGGCCACAAAGCTAATAAGGGGATTGGAGAAATTAACCTATGAGAGGCTAGCCAAACTGGGTCTGTTTTCTTTAGAAAAAAGACGCTTGAGAGGTGACATGATTACTTTATATAAATATATTCAAGGCCCATATACAGAGATGGCAGAAGCTCTGTTTATTCCAAGAAAATTGTTTCTGACAAGAGGTCATAATTTAAGGTTGGAGGAAAGGAGATTTAATCTCCTGCAAAGGAAACGTTTTTTCACTGTAAGAGCAATAAAATTGTGGAACTCATTACCAAAGGAGGTAGTGAATGCCAATACCATAGATACATTTAAAAATAGTCTGGATACATTTCTGTATATAAACAAAATTCATGGATATGATTGCTAGTATTAAATGGGTCACATTTTAATGGGGTTATTTAAGCTTAACTGGAGCTTTTTGTAAGTATTTTAGATTTGTATAGGTTGAACTCGATGGACTTCAGTCTTTTTTCAACCTTATCTACTATGTTACTATGTTACCAGTCCGATGCTCTTCGCACCGTACTTGACGCGCATGTTTTTGACAGCTTTTTTGATAATTAAGGAGATCGTATTCAGGTCCACAGGAGCAATGTCTGGCGGTCTGGCAAGCGTATTGACGCCTGTGAATGCAACATAGTTGACGCTTTAATAAATAGGCCCCATAGGGTGGAGTGAGACAAAAGGTTTACCGGTTCCTTGTCTAAGCCTAAAGTATTGTCTGCAGTTTCAGCAACAG
Source organism: Bombina bombina (assembly GCF_027579735.1). NCBI lineage: Eukaryota > Metazoa > Chordata > Amphibia > Anura > Bombinatoridae > Bombina > Bombina bombina. The sequence continues at coordinate 653,408,994 of NC_069501.1, read as the reverse complement.
TGAGGAGAGGTAACCACAAGTTTATATTGGTGTACATTCTAACAGAGCAACATATTTTAAGCAGAATGGGAGTCAACAGAAAAGTCTTGGAAATAGCAGAGGGAGGAGATGATCATGGAGGAGGACAGATGTGACCATAGGTAGATTAAAGTAAGTATTTTGAAAAGTATTTAAAGATTAGTGTGAAATGTATTTAAATGTAAGGTTGTTTGGAAGCTTGGTAGGTTAAACTAATTACTTTTAATTCAATAGTTTACAGGGAGACAGTATAAGAACTCTAATACTGATGATTGTTGAATTAGATAAATTAATTTGGCAGTGGTGCATATGATAGATTGGTGATGAGAATTTGAAAGGTTACCAATAAGTGGGTTGTAGAAATTGATTAAAAAAACAATAACTTTATGTATAAGTTTTTATTGATATAAAATGTATTATAATAGACTAAATTACAAAGGAGTCTTCACTACCCATAAAGAGTACTTTGCAGCTATAACAGCAAAGTCACAGCCTTTAGGTTAAGTGCGAAATCAAAGCTGGTTGGATTTGACCTATCAATATTGTAGACACAGGACAAGATTGTAGTTTTAGGTTGTGATAAAGGTAACTCAAATAGCTGCTTTCAGATTCCTTTTTATGGAATTCACATTATAAGTGTTGTCTATTAGCTTGTAGGGTTGTTGAATTTAAATAAAACACATTCTATTTCTTAGAAGATTAGAAGATAATAAGTATTTTTAACAAATATACATTAAGCAAAAATAATATATATATATATATTTTATATATATATATATATATATATACAGGTGGCCCTCGGTTTACAATGGTTCAATTTGCGCCGTTTCAGAATAACAACCTTTTTTTCAGTCATATGACTGTTATTGTAAAGCATTGAGAAGCAGTGCATTAATTAAAATAGCCAGTAGGTGGAGCTGTCTGCTTGTGTTGCAGCAAAGATATGCAAGCCAAGAACATAAGCAGGCTGAATTTAATCAGTGTAGCTAGCTAGACCTGAGCTATCGAGCAGCTTTCAAAGGAACAAGATCTTCCTGTCTATAAATCCGTCCAGATTGGAATGCATAGAAAGAACTGTTTGCAAAAAAATGCAAGTAAAGTCTGTGTTGTGTGATTTTTTTTTTTAATTAGGTTTATAATGCTGTTTTAGCAAATGTTTTTGTTCATTTAACTTAGTTTAATTATATATTCTGTGTTGTGTGATTATTTAATTAGGTTTATAATGCTGTTTAGCATTTAAAGTCTTCATTTCAAAGATTTAAAAATAATGTATTAGGTGTTACTTATGACAATTTTGAGAGGGGCCTGGAACCTAACTCCCTCACTTACCATTGACTTACATTATAAACTGGGTTTCAATTTACAACGGTTTCGATTTACAACCATTCCTTCTGGAATATATATTGTATTTCAGATATGCTATTTACAAAATGAAAAGAAATCTTTTGAATATTCTAAATGGCTTATTCCTTCACAGATGTCATAGGCTGATATCGATAAAGATATCTAAAGCCTTTTTTAAGTGAAGCAATTATAGGAAACAAAGCTATGTGTATGCCCAGTGGTACTTTAAAGGAGTTTATAGACATTACTGATGTGTGCTTCAAAGCAAACCCAGCAAATCATATTTTCTTTTTATTTGATGATGATGATGATGATGATGATGATGATGATATTAGCAAGCATACATTTCAATGACATCAGTTTAAATATGAGTGTGGATCCAGGTTTACCTTAATGCCTTATAATTTATTTATTGTATATGTATTAGTGCATTAACAAGGATGGCCTGTAATTGGCTGTTCTAGCTATGAAAATCTTTTTTTTACAAAAATATACCTAGAATATAATGATGTATAACAGATTTGCCAACAAGGTAAATTGTAGTAGATTAACAGATGTCTTAGTGATGATCCACAATCACAAGGTTGTTGTGTGATAGCTGTTTCCCATCAAACACTTCTGGCTAAATTTAGATACAAATGTGTAAAACAAAATATAAATGTATAAGCTGTACCTAAATTCTTTCCTAATGTAGAAAAACAGATATTACTTTATGAGTAGCACAAGCACAACACAACATGAAAAACCTAGTAAACACAACACAGATTTATCAATGAGAGTTGTAACAAATAAGAAGACACAAACTCACTAATGGGAAGTTGCATTATACACACACAGCTTAAAAGCAGCTACAATCCTGACATAGAGGTTCATTGTTGCAGCATCTAAAATATTATCAAGTGAAGGTTGTTATGGAAAGGTTTAAAACCAAGAGAAAAATATTTTGTTATGCACCATAGGAGAGAGTGGTAAATTAAAGGGACATAAAACGCATACATTTTTATCCATGACTCAGATAAATCATACAATTTCCACAAATAAAAAAAGAAAAAACAGAAGCGCCGACATGGCCTAGTAATGCAAAGATAAGTGGCTCCAATAAACACAAGTGTGATGTAACATAACATCATTATGTTACATCACACTTTGGTCTAGTGTATTTATAAGTGTATTTATTTTTATATATTCACTCCAATGTATATATTTACCTTTATTATGTACAAAAATATTTGTTTGATTTGCTCTCAGAATAGCACTGGTAGTGGGGCTCTGCACAACTACCAAATGTTATTTATTTATGTCATCCCTGGATAATTATGTGCATTTAAGTGGGAAAACTTTTGTCTGCTTATATGTTTTTGAAGACTGCAGTGAATGGATTGTTTATAAAGGTTACCATACCAACTAATTATACACAGTTGTGATTAAGGAATTGTCTTAATTGTTGCACCTATCAGATTGTGTTCTCATTATGCATATCCTGATAAATAGCAAGTGTATTTTCAATATGAAATATATTTTTTAGCCTGAGGGAACAGCTCTTTGTCAGCCGAGAAACGCGTCGCTTTTTATTAAAGTTTTATACATTTTAATACACTTGCCCTTTGGTGTATTTTTTTGTGAGTACATAATTGGGCTGTGCTGCTATTAGCAACCTGAGGAAGACCAGGACCTGCTGGGAGTTTTCCAGTCTGCTGGGCGACTGTTAGGTCCCAGCCTGCTGTTAATGCATATGGAGGTGCATTGGATCTTGTAAGTTTATTCTTTACTTACTTGTCTCTCTGTCTTAACAATACTGGGCTATGTGCATATACTTTGTGTCCACATAGGATATCTACTATCAATCCCCTCAGGGACATCTTCTGGGTATTCACTTCAATCCCACAGTGAGCTGGACCACTGCGAGGCTCCGGCCTGCATCAATAGCACCACAGGGTGCGCTGCTCTTGTGAGTATACATCTGGATTTGTGTTTATTGGAGCCTCTTATAGGGACAGTATACACTCATTTTCATATAACTGCATGTAATAGACACTACTATAAAGAATAAGATGCACAGATACTGATATAAAAATCCAGTATAAAACTGTTTTAAAACTTACTTAGAAGCTGTCAGTTTGGCTCTGTTGAAAAGGTAGCTGGAAAGCCCACTGCAAGTGGCAAATTAGACACTCCCCCTCCCCCTTCTTTTACACAAACAGGAGCAAGCTGGAGAAGGTAGCTGACAGTATTCACATAAAACTTTAGGGCTTGGTTAGGAGTCTGAAAATCAGAGCAATGTTATTTAAAAATAAGCAAAACTATACATTTATTTAAAAAAAAAACTTTATGGGCTATATAAATAGGTCATCTACAAAACATTTATGCAAAGAAAAAATGAGTGTATAATGTCCCTTTATCTTTGCATTACTAGGCCATGTCAGCGCCTCTGTTTTTTCTTTTTTCAGTTATCTAACATCATAGGAAGACCATCCTACAACCAAGAGCTGCCACACACTTTTTTGGACTATTGTACATTGGAACTTGTTTTCCACATATCTCTTATTGACATTGTTTGATACATATAGTGCTTGTAGAGTTGTATATCCATTTTCTCTTTTTCCTTTCACACTACTATTTTTTGTCATTTGTGTTTGGAGGCGCCCCCTAAGGGTGTGGTTTTTGCTGGGTTATACCACACGCTCAACATCAATAATTTCCACAAATTTTTAATTTACTTCTGTTATCAATTTTTGCATCGTTCACCTTGGTATAATTTGTTAAAGTAGCAGCAATGCACTAATGGGAGCTAACTAAACACATTTGGCGAATGAACGACATGTGTGCAACCACCAATCAGCAGCTAGCTCCCAGTAGTGCATTGCTGCTCCCTAGCCTAGATAATGTTTTCAACAAAGGATACCAGGAGAACAATTCAAGTTTAATAATAGAAATGTATTGTAACTGTATTTAAAAGTGCATGTTCTATCTGAATCATGAAAGAAAAAGTTTGAGTGTTATGTTCCTTTAACCAGTAACCTTACTGATAGTTAATTTGGTCTTATTAAAGTGTCACGTTTTTAATACCAAATTAATTGCCAGCTGATAGTGACATTGTTAACCAATATAATAATATAATTCACTATTTACATAAATCAACATCTAAAATGGGTCAGACATATGAGCAATATAATATTTAGGGGGACTGTGTTCAATAAATACTTTTTTTTACTAAACACTTATATATAGGAACCCTACATAAATGTTGATAGATATATGGGCATCAAGTTCTTTACACAAAGTAAACATTTCACCTATACCACTCAAATTGATGCTTTTATTATATTATGTGACACTGGTCAAAACACTTTTACCTTCTCTGTAATTGCCAAGTACTAGTTACATTTTTTGACAGTTTATCGTCATTGTCAGGACGTTTCTCAATGCTGTTCCTACTAGGTGTCAACTAGCATTCCAAATATAAAATTATATCAAAGAAAAGATATTTTTATATATGTTATCAACAACTTTTGTCACATAATTCCAACTGAATTATTACAGTCTGTGACAATTAGGTGAAGGGAATATTGTAGATCTACTTTAAAAACTTTTCCTCTTCCAAATATTTGGATTTTTTTCTTCTTAGAATGGAAAATCTTCAACACCAAGCAGGTACTTGCAGGAGTTGGTTGTTGACCGCGTTTAGCAGCCATATTGTTTTGACCCTGTTTGAAAATTCCATTTGTTGTGCTGCATATTAACCTATAGATTAATCTAACACAATACCACACTTTCATACTTTCTGCTGTATTTTATGCTGACCAAAATGTAACAATGTACCTGTCTATGTCCTGAAAAACATCCACATCTGCTAAACCACCGCTGACTGTGAGCCACCACCTGTTACACTGCAAAATGCTTTTTACAAGCCCAACTCTTTAGAAAAAAAAACACCAGCTGGTTGTGTTGATGCCACTTAAATTGATTTTGATGCTTCCAATTAGGGTTACTAAAGAAAGGATGGCAACATGAACAAATTGTGTGTTTCACACCCTTTAATGTTATGAATATGCACAATTTAAATTCCACATAATACTGAAAACAACGGGAGTCATATTTATAGTGGGCAAACACTCTTGTACTTCAACAACAAAGAAAAACAATTGACACATGTAGAGGTGAGTCAGTAATTAGTGCTGCAAATAGCCCAAATTAGGTTCACATAATCATTAGCTTCATGGTAAGGTGACTTCATATGCACTGCACATAAAAATTAGTGATGCTGCCACGTTTATTAGAGGATAACTCCCCAGAGAATGGCAGGATCAGTGCTAAATACAAAGCAGTTTTAATTGTTCAACAACTAGAAATAAGGGACAACATTTAATTGCTGAATTATGTGTGAAGTTAAACTTAAATTAATTATTGTTTAATAGTTTATTTTTTGTCAGTGGCATTGAAACATCAGCATTGCAAACAGTTGCATTGTATCACTGGTCAAGGTTTTCAAAACAGAGAGGAAAATAAATTATTATGTATTTATTTATTTATTTTTATTGTAATAACTTTCCATACAGTAGTGTCTCTATTTACACAGGAGAAACATAATGTAAATGCATTCTGATCGTAGCTGTTGCTGTTTATAAACTATTTAACACAATTATCATCCTTATTTGTATTATTTATTTGTTGCTTATTATTATTATTCTGCAAACATTTCACAACTCTTGTACAACTGATTATAGTGTTTTTATAGAACATATAACAAATATTTTTTCCACAGAAGCATATAAATGATAATAACAACTGCTTGTTAGAGTTGATAATCTTTAAAGACAGTCGATTAGGCAGTCACATATCCTCAATACTTTAGAATAAGCTGAAGTAGTGCATTAATTTTACTTAGAACAATAATCTTGCTTTAATGGTAATAATCTTTTTTCACTAATTGGTTTGGTGACAGGTCTAATCCTAATGCACATTTTTTTTTCATTGGAGTAATTGCAGTGAACCATTGCTCTGGGCAACAAACTAGATTCATTTGTAAGACCCACATCATTAACCATCTTAGCAAATCTCCTGCAGACACCCATGGTTTTATATAAAAAAGATAAGCTGCCAATGACCAGTTACGGATGCATTCAGCCATTATACATCTAGTTTAATAGAAACAGCATTTTTTTAGATGACCTCATATCGATCCTCAAGTTACATCTTTTGCCTTTTCTGTCAACATCTGGGAAAACGAGAAAAAAAAAATGCAAAATTTTGCTGGATACCACAAGAGAGGTAGAAGGAATAGTTTTTGTCTATTTTATATAGTATTAAAGGGACAGTGTGCAAACAATAAGTCATCCATTAGAAAGACCAGCATCTTAATATGTTGATTTTGATTATTTTGATTTTATATGCTTGAAATAAAAATGTGAAGTAACATTTGTATCAACTACTAATGCTCAAAGTCACTTGTTACAAATACTAACTAGTTGGTAATGGCTAATGCTGATTGGCTGATACTCACATCCTATTAAAGCTCATTGGTTTCTAGGTACCTATAAGTCAATGAGCATTACTAGTGAGTGCTCAATTAATAATGGCTGACCTGTAATATTTTTCCACTTTAGGTGTTCCCAGTTATTGTTATACCAGCTGAAGAATATTAAACATATAGGAAATTGCTCCTTTAGGTTAATGTCTGTATTTTAAATGGCTGATTTTGCTTATTGAAATCAATCCCATTTGTTCTCAAGAACATGCCCATTGAAATAGGCTGAGTTTGCAAAAAGGGTAGACCTCCTTATATCATTCTCTTTCTACACAAAGACAATACTTAAGTATTTAAATGTTCATTTTAGGTGGTGGTTTACCAGATATTTTAACTGCAAAAATAAACATAAGGGAGCAATTTGCATTACATGTAATACTCTGCAGCTGGTATTACCAGTCTTAAGAACATGATAAGAGCACAAAAAATACAGTACAATGCCCCTTTAAATTAAAACAGTGTTTATTTTATATATACAGTACATGCTGATTTTCCTTTGGATGATATAACATTTGTCATCAAAATTATTTGTGTGAATATGTATAGAAAAGAAAGCAACAAGTTGAAGCCTAAAAACTTTAACAAAGCTAAGACAGAATTTATTGATTACACAACAATCAGATTTATATATGTTATAGTAAGTTTTATAAATATAGGACTCCATTTATCAAAGTATCAAGGCTAGAAGACAGCATTGTGTTGCTCATATTTACCATTGCACGAGTAGCTGCTCATGCAACACCCCCCTGGTCTTGTGAAACCAATTGCTCAAGATCAGGGACTGTCAATCACCCTGGTCAGATTAGTCCATGGTTGATTTTAAACTGCCAGCTCAGAGCTGGTCGGTGTCAAGAAACAGTTGTCTGATGACAGCTGCTTCTAAACTATTGGCTGCAGGCGCGCTCATGAGAACCTGAACCAAAGGAGCTCCAAACAAAGCCGGGTTGGCCTACCAGGACACCAGGATATGTTCCGGTGGGCTGCCGCAACTGTGGCTAAACAGCTACAAATTAAGTGAGTGGTGCTGATAGTGAGGTGATATAGCTGTATCGTCTCTATCATTTTCTCCTCTTAACTAGACGTATTAAGGTCACAAAGTATTCCCTTGCAAGTTTTTTTTCCTAGACCATGTAACATTTTAGTAGCCCTCCTTTAAATGGTTTCTAGTCTAGTCAAGTCACACTGTGAGACAGAGGAACACGAGGGTCTTCTCCAGATCACACTATGGATACTAATTTTTATACTGTAAGTCATGGATGAAATTGGTTTAGAGGGTAGCTATAGAACAACAATCTAATTTTTTTTTATTACAAATATAATTTAATTCTGAAATAAATATTGGCAGAAGGAGTATCCCAGTAAGACCCTTTAAAAAAAATGTGTGTGTGCATTCTATGGACTAAACTGAGATAGGGCTGTTCCTGGGTTGCTTATTATTCCCAGTCCTGCTCTGCATCCACAGCTTGATAAATGGAGTCCATAACCTCTAACATGTAGCTGACTGCCAAGTGTGCTTGTTTAAATAGTTCAGAGACAGATTTACTTTTGTCCCTGGTGAAAACTTTAAAATGAAACTATTCTTATTTAACAATTTATTGATCTACAATTACGTTTTAAAGTTTCTGTAATCTATGTATCATCAATCTGTAGGATATAAGATATTCTGGGGTTTAGTTTAAAGGGATATCAACCCCAATTTTTCTTTCATGATTCAGGTAGAGCATGGGATTTTAAACAACTGCATAATTTATTTCTATTATCAATTTTTCTTCTTTCTCTTGGTATAATTTTTTGAAAAGCAGGGACGAATGCAAGAGCATTAGATTTCAGCACTATTTCCTGCCTTGTAGTGCTCCAGATGCCTCCCTAGATATCTCTTCATCACAGAATATCACGGGAACAAAGCAAATTTTATAATAGAAGTAATTGGAAGGTTTTTTAAATTATTTGCTGTGTTTGATGTTTGGGTTTCATATCCTTTTAAACAGGAGTAAGACTGCACTGTTTCAATTCATTGTTAAGAATCTGTAAACTGCCCACCTAGATAGCATAAAACCAAGAATCCAAGAAAAGGGGATAACTGCAGTTTCCCCACTGAAGGACGTGTTTATTGGCTTCCCATCTCTGTTTAGCCAAATAATACAGTATTTTATCCACCACAAATGTAATACTTTTAAAACAGAAATGGGTTACATATTAATCAATAGTTTCTGCATTTATAGATAAAGAGGAGTCACAGTATAGTATTTTATGTTTCCTAGAAATCAATGTTCCAGGAAATTATAACAGCAAAGCAATTTATGCGGTGTTTAATTGTACTACTACTTTTATTACGGAAGTTAATGCTGCTTTGATGGGTTCAGTATATATATATGTATATATATTTAACTTGCACTGCAGAATCTATTGCTGATCCACAATTAAATGATAATAATAATTAATACTTTTTATTTAGCAAGTTTTCATATTTGTTTATGATTTTTAGTGTTTAGTTTTCTTTATGCGTAGGTATAGACGGAAAAAATTAATCCACAGAACTGTAAATATTAAACTGTATAATCAATTGAAACAGGAGAATGTAAGATTATTAAGTCATCAGCTTGCATCAATAATATACTAAATTGTTTAAGCAGTCAATTATGTAAGTTGTCCAAAATAATTGGATATTTCTTAAAAATAACCAAGAAATGTAAAGTCTTGCAACAGATAGTTAAGGAGTTAGCAGGAGTTCCAGAACTGGAAGTGATTTTGTTGAAAATAAATATTTTTGTCCAAAAGTTTCAAGATCTAAGGCAGCATGAATACAGTGGTAAATACTTCTTGCTGTCTTTATCTCTGTTTGAGAAAGAACTAAGCAGAATAGAGCAACAGATGTTCTTCTCTTGATTTAAGCTACAACCTTTTTTTTACTCTTCTATATACATTAACATAAATTTTGTTTTCAATTATAAATGTATGGGATACTTCTCCGTTTTACTTTTATATGTTGCACTAGATTACCAATAATCTGACTAATATTTATGATATTAAATTAGAATACATTTTCCATTACATCTTGCAAATCAAGGATATCAACACTTGATAGAACATTTTCACAACCCTAATACAATGTAAGGAAAATACTTACAGGTTTTTCCTGTCTGCTATAACCTTTCTTCTGCTCATGAATTTTCTTACTGACTTCCCAATCACACCTCATAATACTGTAAAAGTACATGGCATGTAGCAGAATATCTGAGAAAATTTGCTTAAACTGTCAGTGGATTTAATAAGGTTTGCACATTAAAAGTGAATTTAACAATTTTTGAAGGAAAATATTTTGGAAACTTTCTAGAAAAACGGTACTTATAGACTATCTCATTCCTGCACCTACCTGGTCTACTGGTGAAGAGTTACTTAACTCTCAAGCATGTAAACACATGCCCTCTATAAGATGCAAAAAGTAGATAATAAATAAAAATGAAAATGCCTATAGGATTTTGAGAATCTATAAACTCACAGTTTTGCATAAACACAGTAATATATACTTTTCCCTATAATCTATGGTTTATAAGACCTTTGAATCCATCCATCCAAATAATTATTTCTTTATCATTTCTCATGACTTTACACTGCAAAAAAGGTAAAAAAAAAAGTTATATGCTGCAACCCTCACTGCTGGTATTCAAATCCATCAAACTTAATTGAATATGTTTTCACGTGATGTTTGAATGTAATAACTGTACATGTTTACTATCTTGAAAACTCAGGTTAGTTTTTTTTTACATGGCACATCTTGGTTTGGGCATCTTTTTTAAAAAAAAAAAAAAAAAAAATTCTACATGTACAGATCACAAATTATGTTTAATGAACATCTCAGTTAAATAAAAACCAAGCATTGCCCCACCCCTGTTTTCCCCTGTTTACCAACTCTACATAGGAAAAAAAAGATATTTCAGTAGTTGAAAAGACTGGAATCCAGGACAACCTGAAGTCTAAAACCATAATGGATTCGAATGGGTCCAATTATGTCTTCTAAAACATGTATAATTATAACTCCAGAAGCATATAAATGAGATACTAAAATAGGAAACTATGAAATAGTAGTACTTTTTATTTTATTTTTTATACAGGTGCGGTGGCTCTTGATGCACTGACTCCAGCCTGAGTCCACTCCTTCTGAAAGTCCCCAGCACTTTTGAATGGCCTTTTCCTGACAATCCTCTCTAGGCTGCGGTCATCCCTGCTGCTTGTGCACCTTTTTCTTCCACACTTTTCCCTTCCACATAACTTTCTATTAATTTGCTTTGATACAGCACTTTGGGAACATCCAACTTCTTTTGCGATTACCTTTTGAGGCTTTCCCTCCTTATGGAGGGTGTCAATGATGGTTTTCTGCACAACTGTCAGGTCAGCAGTCTTTCCCATGATTGTGATTCCTACTGAACCAGACTGAGAGACCATTTATAGGCTAAGGAACCCTTTGCAGGTTTTATGGCTTAATTAGCTGATTAGAGTGGGACACTTTGAGCCTAGAATATTGCACCTTTTCACAAAATTCTAATTTTCTGAGATTGTGGATTTGGGGTTTTCATGAGCTGTAAGCCATAATCATCACAATTATGACAAATCACGGCTTGAATTATCTTGCTTTGCATGTAATGAGTCTATATCATATATTAGTTTAACCTTTTAAGTTGCATTAGTGAAATAAATTAACTTTTGCACGATATTCTAATTTTTCGAGTTTCACCTGTATAGGCTGGGAAGATAAAAGAGACTTTGGACATGTGATACAGAACATTTAAACATAGGTGATAAAGTAGTTGGTAAGGAAGAATGAAACTTCTGAGAAACACATGCTGTAAACAATATCACAACACCTGTTAATTGCTCAGTACTTAACATTAAGGATAATACTATAATGAAATTTTGGGGTTAGATTAGAACTATCCTGAATACTGTAGATGAGGAATATTATTTAATATCTATACAGATATACAGACACCCCCTTACACACAAACATATATATATATATATATATATATATATATATATATATATATATATATATATTGTTTTTTTGTACTAAAAAAATATTGTGCTGAGTAATTTTAAGAAAAGTAAAGGGACAAAGTTACTTACAATGCTTGATATAGTTTGCAGCCCCCACTTGTGAGTATTTACAGTGCATGATGATTACAAATATTTTACCTTTTATGAGATGAATCATATACTCCACTCTTGCGTGACTTTTAAAAATAAATTAATTGCGTTCAGTGTAATCTGACCTTGTCTACTGTGTATCAATTAGGATACAATGGCCCCTATTTATCAAAGGTCTTGCGGACCTGATTCAACAGTGCGGATCAGGTCCGCAACACCTCGCTAAATGTGGAGAGCAATACGCTCTCCGCATTTAACATTGCACCAGCAGCTCATAAGAGCTGCTGGTGCAACGCCGCCCCCTGTTGACTCACGGCCAATCGGTCGCCAGCAGGGGGTGTCAATCAACCCGATCGGGTTGATTTCCGGCGCTGCTTCATAAAGACCGCTGGCGAGTCTGAAGACTCGCCAGAAACACGGCCCTTCAAGCTCCATACGGAGCTTGATAAATATGGGCCTTTGACGCTTGATCTATCTGGACATATGAATATCCCTTTTTTGACATCAGAAGATATTAGACAAACAAGTAGATTGTCTATCATAGGCACAGGTTAAATGTACAAGTGTTTGCCCTTAGACCATGAACGAAAAAGCTTTGAATCTTTATGAAATTTTTAGGGCTATTTAGTCTAGTGTATGACTATTAAAAATAAATAAAAATAAAAATCCGCTGTTTTGTGGGACTTAAACACGTAATGCTTAATACAGCTTGATGCAGTTGGACAATATTTCATTGTTTTTGTAGTTTTTTTGTATAATAATGAAACCAACAGCTGAACACTATGCAATATATATTCAATAATGATTGGTTAGTGCTTTTTTAAAGCATCAGTTTCAATTCCTAATTTAGTTGTAGATATCAAATGTTTTTATTTAATATTTTAACATATGAGGTTTTAGCGCTGCAGAACCTGTTGGCGCTCTACAAATACCTGATAATAATAAGGATAAATGTTTTATGCTCTCTCTAGTTTTCATTAATTCCATTTTTTAGGGGCCAAATACAACTACTTTTTTACATTAATTTGGTAGTGAACATATCTTCTGGTATTGGTACATTTTATATGTCTGCTGTTTTTTTTTTTTTATTCCACTATGAATGTACAAGCAAATAACATAGATTTCTGTAGATTTTCAATCAATTAGAAAACCAAATGAGCTTCCCATACCTGCTGTGCTTTGAAGCTTCAGCAATATTGTACTGGCATGAGGGAGTCCATGTTTAAAACATATTGTACAAGCAAACACTGAGGAACTGTAAGCTTCATGTGCACATCCTTACCTAGAATATCTTGCTTTAGTGGGAACATATTTGCTGAGTTTTTCTATGGAAAAGTTCTCTAATATGATTTATTTTATGATTTATTATTTATACATTTTTATTTTAATTAGGAATTTCTTTCCTCAACTATTTTTCTTACCATAACTTAGTTTGGTATATTTATAGACACAAACATGCACATGTGTATATCTAGTAATGTGTTATTTATTTGTTTGCAATATAAGAATATATCTTTTGAGGCTTTCTCTGCGGAATTTAACCTATATGCCAATATTTAACGTATGACTGGAGAGCCCAAAACATATATTGAGACTTATCTACCAGTAGATATCTAAGCGCTGGCCAGTAGATCTCAGGATTGTTTTACAGTTAGCCAGTTTCCCTTTTGCCAGTAATGACAGTGTGGACTCAAGTTAAAGGGATATTTTAGTGTAAAAATAAAATATTTTATTTCATTAGAGCATTTTATTTTTAAATAACAGTTTCTTCTTCGAAAGGGTTAAACACATAGTCAATATTGCACTCCTGGGACATCCCTTTTCTGCTCCAGATGTAGATATGGCCAGTGGAGCATCTGCATGTATACCTGCTTTCTATTTGTTTACCAGCTTTATCTTCATCTGGAGTAGCACAGGAATACTTCTTTGGATATGTATTTAACCCCTTTAAAAAACAGTAGAATATATATATTTTTAAAGTAAGAAATACAGCATTTTATTTTTACCCAATAATTCTCCTTAGCAAATTATAATTATAAATATGTTCTGTGTAAATATAGTCTGCATCACAGATTTCTCAATTAAGAATGTGCAATACAGGCAAACTCAGTTTTCCTTTTGTTCAGCACATGGCGTACCAGATACGACCACCCTGGATGCATTTTGTAATGAATAATGCAAGGTACATAATGACAGTGATTTCACAGCTCTGGGAAGAATACCTGTTACATGTTTGAGTAAACAGCATGATTCCTATAACTTATTAGGTTAATCCAGGACTGACTAGCAAAATTAGTGTCAAATGCTTGACTGAGAGTTGAACAATTTTGCCTGGTACTTATGAATGGTATTCTTGTGGTAAGTATGAAAAGGAAAAGAATCTGAAAATAATACATAGATCTGTTTTCATCTGTTTGCTGTAGAAGTGGCTCAGCTGTTGGAAGCCTCCTGGTAATAACAGATATATGAGTTTCAAATACAAACCTAGCCATCATATAAACCATTGTATCTTGGCAAGCTGAGATGAAATACTCATTCAACAAACACTGCCCCATTATCCCCACAAATGTGATAGCTAATAATGATTGAAATGCTGGGCATCGTGTGAAATGACTAAAGAAACTAAAGTTTGTTCAGAATAGATACAGCAAAGCAGTATTGAAATAATTTAAGCATAAATAGCTGCATAAGATATTTCTGTAATTCAGTAATGGAACTTGTAATGGAACTTGTATGTTCCCAGTGAGTTATGTCTTATAAAGAATACATTGATACAAGTTCCAGTACATCTATTCAAGTCTGATTCTTGAACGTTTCCACTTCTTACCACCTCTTTTGGAAGACTGTTCCATGCGCTAGCTAGGGATGGGCGAATGTTTCGCAACAATCGAAAAAATGAAACAAATTTTAACACATTCGTTCGAATCATATTTCAAATGTTTACATAACATTCTAACATTCGATTTTCTAATGTTCGGTTTCGAATTTTACGATTACATTCGAAAATATTTGTTTCGAAAAATTCGAATTTATATTTGTAATAGTATTTCTAATGCTTTCTTTAAATGTAATATTCAAATTGTGCAATATTCAAATTAAAAAAATTCTAATTGATATGTTTGTAATAGTATTTCTAATGCTTTCTTTAAATGTAATATTCGAATTATGCAATATTCTATATAGAAACATTCAAAATGATATATTTGTATCTAATATGTATCAATTTACTAAATTCCCTCCCTACCAAACGAACTATTGAACTTCTGAATAGTATTTGTTAAATAGAATGTTACATTCGAAATTTCGAATGTGGACATTAGATATAATTATAAACATTTGAATTCAAAAGTGACATTCTAAAACTGTAAATAGCATTCGATTATAGAATTTTTAAGAATATTCGTTCTTATCAACATTCGGATTTATAAATCAAATTTCGGTAATAACATTTGTTCTAACATTCAAATTCGGAAATTTTAAATTTCCGAATTTGAATGTTAGAACAAATGTTATTGCCGAAATTTGATTTATAAATCCGAATGTTGATAAGAACGAATATTCTTAAAAATTCTATAATCGAATGCTATTTACAGTTTTAGAATGTCACTTTTGAATTCAAATGTTTATTTACACATTCGCCCATCCCTAGCGCTAGCCATCGTTTCTGTAAATAAATGCTTACACAAATTACTCTAAAATCTGCTACCCACTATCTTTTTCTTGTGTGACTCTTTGATCTTAAGTTTTATTTAATATTTTTAGCATGCTGTAAAACCACAAGTGACACCTTGAGAATTAACCTAAAATGGCAGCCATGTGTATAAGACACAACTTAATAAAATAGGTAATGGAATATAAAGTTTCATGAGAAAAACTAGTAATATTTTGAGATTTGGGAGTGTGTAAGTGGTGGAACGAGTATGTTTTGGGGATGTTATTGAGCAATTGATTGGGAGTCTTGGCATTCTGAGGGTTTGAGTATACCTTGTTGGGTTTGGACAGAACTGGGTAAGGGTCAAGACAATGAAGGAGGAATGGATGAGGCAAATAGAGTAGGTTAGAGCTGCCAATTCTAGATAGCTCCTGCCTGTGAGTTCTGCATTACCTTAAGCGCCAGACAAAACACCATCTGAGTGAAAGTACCTATAGGTAGTTTCCTTATTTGCCTAACAACAAATAAGACATTTAGAATGATAGCATTTTACAAGTTGAGCATTTTATAATTCTAATAAAACAGTTATTTTAAACCACAGACAAAAGTAGTAGTATAGTCAATATAGTATCACTGGACCAAATTCCATAGGGGTAGTTTTAAATCAACATTACACTACATCCCAGAGTCTTATTTCAGAGAGAGTAAAGATGCATGAGAGAAAGTGCTAAGACTAATTGAGATCATGTATATCTTCTAAGACCACTAAAATATGGGTAGAAAGGAGCAGGAAAAGGGACTGAGTAAACTTTTTATAACTTATCCTAAAATGTAGCATGCAGGGTCAGGCATTATTCATGGACAAAATAGAAGGAATGTTATTAACCATACAAATACAATTCATTTCAGCTTCTTAATGAAATCATTCCTGAAAAAAAAGATTTGCAACCTTTAACTTCAATCTTACTTAACTAAAACTTATCAATTGTATGTTACTGTTCTTATTTTCTAATACATATATGGCTGCTATATCTAGTCAGGTTGAAATCCTAGGTTTAGAAAAAGGATTTTAAAAATTCTAATGGGTAAAAGTCTGACCAATAATAAAGGTATACAATTATTTTGCTGTCAGTGCACGATAAGGATAGTAATAAGAATGCTAAAGACAGACAAGTGAAATGAGTGATTCATGTCATGTACATTTTCTTAATGTGAATTATTGATTATCAATCTTTAAGCCCTACCCAGATTCTTATTAACATTAAAGGGACTATTCTATTTGTGGAATAAATTACCTGGTTTAATTTTTTTCTGATTCTTCACCCTTCATCTGGGAATCACACCTGACTTTGCATAGCAGCATCTGAATAACAGGCTCTGTAGATCCCTGAATCTATTACGATTGCATTCAACAGTTGCTGACACAGAAATATTGCTCTCCTTCACAACAACAGACAGCAGATTTTGCTATACAACCATTCAGAGTTGTTATTGAAGAACAGATCTGACAAGCACCTTAAGCTGATCAGCAGCAGCTTTAGGATGGCTGTAATTTGGAACTAAGCAATAATTCTTCATCCAGCCAGGCAAAAATAAAGGCAGCGTTCTCACTACAGATGAATATGTAATAACCTGCTTTTCACCAAAAGCAACTGGTGGATTGTGTTGTCCTGGTCTCATACATGTGCAAGCTGTACTTGCCACCAGTGTGTCCTGCCTTACACTAAATAGGTAATCAGACAGTAAATAAGTATGCATACCCCAGTATTTTATATCGTGTTTTTAATACATTTATTTAAAAGAAAAAAATCTCCCATATCATATACACTCCTGTTTTGTGCTGGCCCACAGAATTGTAAGCTAAGAGCCATGCCAATATGTGTATATAAATTTAAAATAAATTGAAGCAAATATATTTAATACATTTTTATGTTAACGATTTTTTTTTTTACTATTTATCACAATACTGAACACAATGCATTTTTTAATACATGGTTGATTATCATACTTTTCTAGAGTGTCAGCTCTTTGTTGCAGAGGTCATTATCTCTTGTAAATTTGTTTGTATTTCTTTGGAGTAATGTTTTGTATTGCTGTGAGTCTCATTTATATTTGTACCCCTTGTTCATGCAGATTGTGCCTCTTTATTTATTATTGTACCCCCTATTCAACACTATGGAATGTTATGGTGTTTTACAAATAAATGATAAAGATGATAATGATGATGACAATAACAATAATGTAGCTATTAGTTTGTGGGGCTTCTGGAATAATATCCATAAATTATTATAAATGACAAATGATGAAAGGACCCACAACATTGCAGTTTACAACTGTGCATAGATGCTGACAAAAATGTATATTAGTTACATTTAAAAATGAATAAATAAATTATATATATATATATATATATATATATATATATATATATATATCTATATATATATATATATAGTCCCAAATATAAGCAGGCACTCACCGGGTTTAAATGAACCAATAGTTTAATCCAACAAAGTGACTTTATTAGGGTTTTACCCCTGTCCTCAGACTCATACCATAAAAAATAAATAGATAATTAAATAAATAAAAATATATATATATACACAAAAACTATATAAAGTAAAAACACAGATAACTTACTGCAGTCATCTGAGTCATACCCATCCAGATCAACTTCATCATCTCGTTTCGCAGGCGTCGTAGAAGAGGCTCCGTATGCGCCAAATAACTTGTCCACATCTTCTTCTTCCTCCTTGGAACTTTCTGATGGACTAACTGAAGGCTGGCTCACATTAGACTTCAGAGAGTTGCTGCGGCTAACCGTTGCAGGCATACCACGAGGAAACCGAGGGAAATAATCCGAAATTTGTTTAATTGGCTTGATGGGACCTGGACATACATCAATAGCCATATGCTCCTGAATGCTAATGGTCATTTTCTCTCCTTTTCTGTGTGTCATGCATGCAATTCTACTCCTTAACCCAAACCAGAGAATGGATTGCAGGGAGAATAGCTTCTTGAAGTTTAGCTACATACAGAGGCAAAGATACCCTTTAGCAAAGCAGGTCACAGGTGCTGTGGCAGACTATGTTGCTCTTTCTCTTGGACTTTAAGACACCTTTTGCATACTGCCTGTAGCCTCAGCAGCTACAAACGTTCTTTATCCTTCCAGTGCTGCTGCTAAGCCCTAGCATAAGCATAAGTGAGAGGAAAACTGACAGCAGGCAGGAGAGGGTGTGTACTGGGTGATGTCACTTGTTAGCAACCAAGCAAAATACAGGAAGCAAAGGAATGAGGGATGGGTTAGGTGCACTCTGTATCTCCCTACCTTCCAACCTGCCAGCATCTTAATTACAATCACTGCCTGTCAGAATTAGATACAACAAAGCAAGGCTCGCTTCTCTTAAACAACTTATCATAATAAGACTGTAAATACTGTGCCTCTTATAGAGCACTTACTGGTGCCTCTTACAGAGCAGTTACTGAAGATTTTTGTCTTCTGCTAATTTGCTGGGAAATAAAGATGAAATCAAAGATCACTTTATCAGGAAAAGGTTGACCAATGTTGCAATGTTTACTATATAACACTTGATTTGCTACTCAAGGCTTGCAATGTAATATTGCTAAATGAGCACAGCATAGATTTATTGATTGTGTCACCTTTAACCACCTTCTTTCAAAGGATAAATTAAATGCTGTCATTTTAGCTCAGCTTAACTGTGCAAATCAAAAAGTGATATTTTTGCTCTGTATGTGTAGTGTTTGCAAGTGTGTAGTGTTTGTGTAGTGTGTAGTGTTTAATGTTTGTCGGTGTGTGTAGTGTTTGTGTGTGTGCATGTGTAGTGTTTGTGTGTGTGTGCATGTGTAGTGTTTGTGCGTCTATGTAGTATTTTTTGTGTGTGCATGTGTAGTGTTTGTGTGTGCGTTTATAGTGTTTGTTTGTGTGTGCATGTTTAATATTTGTCTGTGTGCTTATGTAGTGTTTGTGTGTGTGCATGTGTAGTATTTGTGTGTGTGCATGTGTAATGTTTGTGTGTTCGTGTGTAGTGTTTGTGTATGTGTGTGTAGTGTTTGTGTGTATGTATGCGTACGTAATGTTTGTGTGATGAGTGTGTGTGATATCAAGTTATTGATGAAAACTTTTTATGTTATGATAAGTTATAAATGCCCAAATGCAGCAATGTAAATGTTTATTAACAGATAAAGGGATCCTGTCATTCTTTTCAGTGGATAAAGAATTCTGAACTTTGGCCGGTATTGTCAGTGTGTCCCCTAAAGTTCTATACCGATACCACCTAAAAAAAAACATTAATCTCATGATTTTGTAATTGAAAAAGTGAAGTGCTCACTTTAAAAATTGTAATTTCGAGATTTTAGTCTTTCTATGATGGGTTAAAGGGTCTGTATGTTTATTGATTATTGATCTTTTGTAATAGTGTGTAGTGATGCTTATAAATGACATGTGCTAACATAATGATTGTGATTTGCTGTGTCTTCTTCAAAAATCTCTATGCTGATTATGTCCCAGTTCATAATCCATTAGAAGGATATGGGTGTGTTTGTTTGTTGGGCTATCGAATTGGCTAATTTTTATTACCGTAA
Source organism: Bombina bombina (assembly GCF_027579735.1). Taxonomy (NCBI): domain Eukaryota; kingdom Metazoa; phylum Chordata; class Amphibia; order Anura; family Bombinatoridae; genus Bombina; species Bombina bombina. The sequence goes on along the minus strand of NC_069501.1, from coordinate 653,388,709 downwards.
AAGTACTTATTATTTATTTTTTAACTTTAATTGATCAAGCAGGGAGCATTTGAATCTCTTAAGTGATGTTTCATCCAAACTGGCTGGGATCATTTCATTGTGTTTCACCTACACTATATTCAAAACGTTTTGGGGTGTTTGGTTGAAAAGTTATGTCATGGCTTTATCAAGTCCTTTTAGCTGTGGAATTTCAATAAGTGAAAATGACCTTTAAATGTGTTGTTCAGTTATGATAATTGGGACCAAAATGAAACAGGACTGGCACATATTAAGTATAGGCAGAGGCGGCTCTAGGCTTTGCGAGGTCTTAGGCGAAACTTAAATATGAGGCCCCACTGACGCCAATAATGAAAAAAAATGCAAGCAATAGAAAAGAACTGTATAAATTGCATATGCTATAACAAGCCCTAAATCCTATGAACTTAGAATTCACAGTTTCTAGAATTGTATTTGTCTCATAACCAATTATTCTTTAGTCAAATATCTATATAAATACAATGTATGCAGCTGTACGTGTGTAAATATGAAATAAATATGTCAGCAAAGGTTGTAAAGAAAAATAAAGCAATCTGTTTACAACATATTATGCCCCCCAGTCCCCCTGTAATCATTTATGCCCCCCCCCAGGATATTATGCCCCCCACAGCCCCCCATCAATACATTAATGCCCCCACAGCCCCCTTCAATACATTATGCCCCAAGCCCACCTGTAATAAATTTTACCCCCAGCCCCCCTGTAATAAATCATGCCCCCAGCCCCCTTGTACTAAATTATCCCCCCAGTCCCCCTGTAATAAATCATGCCCCCACAGCCCCCTTCAATAAATTATGCCCCAGCCTCCCTGTAATAAATTTTACCCCAGCCCCTTGTAATAAATCTTGCCCCCAGCCCCCTTCAATAAATTATGCCCCATAAGAAGAGTTGGAGTGAGATGGAAGAATGAGTGCTTGCGGCCTTCAGGGAAACATGGTAGAGGGTCTGTCCTGTTTTGGGGCTGCATTTATGCCGGTGGTGTTGGCGATATTGTCCCAATTGATGGGATCATGAATGCTGAAAAGTACAGACAGGTTTTAATTAATCCTGCCATTAAGTTCCTTCTGAAAAGCGCCTGATTGGGAATGGTTTTATTTTTCAGCATGATAACGATCCTAAGCACACTGCTAATGCAGTGAAATTATATTTGAAAAAAAAAACCAGCTGACAGTCATGGAGGTCATGGACTGGCCTCCAAAGAGTCCCGACCTTAATATTATATAGGCAGTATGGGATCCTCTGGACAGAGAAAGAAATAAAAGAAAAATCTAAATCTAAAGAAGAACTTTGGGAAGTGCTGAAAGAAGCCTGGTATAATATACCATAAGATTACTTCAGAAAACTTCAGGACAGTCTCCCCAAAAGAGTTTAAGATTTAAGGGAGGTCACACTAAATACTGACTTTTGCCCGAAGAAGCCATTTTGTTCTGAAGACTTTTGCACATTACTGTATATATATATGTGTGTGTGTATGTATACATGTGTTTATATCCATGTCCATATAAATAAATACATAAATGTACATGTATACACATATATACATACACACATACATACACCTATTTAGACACACACACATATACAGTATATATATATATATATATATATATATATACTGTATATATATATATATATATATATATATATATATATATACAGGTGGCCCTCGTTTTACAACGGTTCAATTTACACCGTTTCAGAATAACAACCTTTTTTTCCAGTCATGTGACTAATATTGAAAAGCATTGAGAAGCAGTGCATTTATTAAAATAGCCAGTAGGTGGAGCTGTCCGCTTGTGTTGCAGCAAAGCAAGTTGAAATTTATCAGTTTAACCAGACCTGAGCTATCAAGCAGATTTCAAAGGAACAAGATCTTCCTGTCTATAAATCAGTCCAGATTGGAATGCATAGAAAGAACTGTTTGCAGAAAAATGCAAGTGAAGTCTGTGTTGTGTGATTATTTTATTAGGTTTATAATGCTGTTTAGCAAACATTTTTGTTCATTTAACTTAGTTTAATTATATATTCTGTGTTGTGTGATTATTTTATTAGGTTTATGATGCTGTTTAGCATTTAAAGTCTTCATTTCAAAGCTTAAAAATAATGTATTAGGTGTTACTTATGACAATTTTGAGAGGGGCCTGGAACCTATCAACCTCACTTCCCATTTGTTTCAATTTACAACGGTTTCGATTTACAACCATTCCTTCTGGAACCTAACCCCGACGTAAACTGAGGGCTACCTGTATATATATATATATATATATATATATATATATTAATACAAAATATTGTCCTTTCCATTCAAAGCTCTTGTCATATAACATATACCCTTATTAAAAAAAAGTATGAATATTTATATGAATAATTTTTATTATAAATGAGAGTCACACTTAATTTTAATGTATTTATCTTGTGTTTGGTGCATACTTAATTTAAGCCCTAACCCTTTATGTGAGGTCTTCAGTCACGCAAAATTGACAAGCGTAAATTTTGATTGCTCTTAGCAGTACGTGCTTACTTTCAAGTTGTAAGTTAGCGTGACCACGATATTGCAATATTTTGCCGACACTAATGTTAATACACCACTAATCTAGCCCAAAGGAGGTGAAATGACACCAAGACTTTTTCTAGAGACTAAGAGGTGATGATACATCACCCATTCTGAAATAAGGCAGCAATGCTGAATCAAATCCTTCAAAACTTAAGTGCTGGGCCATTTCTTCAACAAACATTACCATAATCCTTGCTAAATTGGACAGGTTACACAGGCAGCTTGAATTTGTTATCGTGTTACTGCAGTGAGAGTGTATGTAACACCTGTATTTGTCCTATTATTTCATGTTAAAATGACTACTGTGAAAAAGGTCTATTACAACAGGATTGTGCAAGACACACTTGAGCATTTATATACACATGTGGTATGAGTTTAATTCATTGGAAGCTTGTTAATAAGAATAATTTTCAATCACATTATTCAATTCAAAATGACAAAGATCACAGAACTTGACAGACATAAAATCATACTTTTGCATCAGCAAGGCCACTCTCAAAGAGAAATCAGCAAACAAACTGGATACTCAATATGTGGTATTCAAGCTGTTATAAAGAAATTTTAAGAATCAGGAAAGGTCAATGACAAAAAAAAGGACTGGAAAGTTTCTTTGAGAGACTGGAAGAAGTCCAGCAAGGACCTGGCTCAGCATCTGGCAGCTTCATCAGGATGCCAGGTTGACCCTTCTACTGTCTGAAGAAGCTTGATCAGGAATGGTCTTTGTGGAAGGGTAGAAGCCAAGAAACCACTTTTTAAAGGGGAACAGGTTAACAAGACTAAAATATGCTAAAGCTCAGAAATATTGGAATGAAGATCAGTGGAAAAGAGTATTATGAAGTGATGAATCCAAGTTTAAAATTTTTGGATCCAATTATTGACAATGAGGCCCATTTATCAAGCTTTGAACGGAGCTTGAGGGCCCGTGTCTCTGGGGAGTCTTCAGACTCACCAGAAATGCAAGTTACCCTGTCCGCTTGCTCTGATGAAGCGGACAGAGATCACCACAATTCAACCCGAAACCCCCCTGCTGAGGCCAATTGGCCGCGAGTCTGCAGGGGGCAGCATTGCACCAGCAGCTCCTTTTGGTGCTCCTTCAGCAAAGGATAGCAGGGGGATGAAGCAGATTTGATAAGAGAAATACATTAGAAAGGTGTTTAAAATTGTATGTTTCTATTTGAATCCTTAATTAAAGAAGAGATTCCGACTTTCCATAAAAACAGTCTTTTATTTCATGTTTAAAAACTTAAAGGTAACACAGCAAATCAGATTGGTGTGTCAGTGCTGCACCCTACACACCAATCTGAATTTGCTGTGTTACCTTAAAGTTTTTAAACATGAAATAAAAGACTGTTTTTACGGAAAGTTGGAATCTCTTCTTTAATTAAGCCTTTCATCCAGTTCTGCTGACTATTCTGGCTGAGGCAAGTAATTTTCATCTGGAGCATATGTGCATACTGGAGAACTGCTGGAGTAGACAACCCTGCTGACAGAGAGGTTGGAGCGACGTGGGGAACAGATGGTGTACATAGCGGAACTAGCCAGAAGTTACCCGTGAGCTGAAACCAGTTGAAGCGAGTGAGAGGATATTCCCGCTTCGTTCACAGCAAAGGTCGGCTGAGCGTACCGCAGGAACCAGTTTCTTGCAAGGTGGTAATCCCCTGGGAGCTGGTGAGTTACCACTTACAACCACAGGTAGCCTCTCTAGAATCTCCAGAGTATTGAATATTTGGAACTTTGCACATATTTATATATTTTAGTGGATTGAACGTTAATATTATTGGTGACATACTAGTTTGGGTTTGCTCTTTTTCACATTTTACTCTATTTGAATACTGAAAGAAAAAAAATTGGTTTTATGTCCCTTTATGGAGCAGGTGTGTGGAATGGTGAGAAATGTAACAACTTTATTTCCTCTCACCCATACTACTTTTACTCCACTTGTCACTTTCCTTGGAGGTGTATTTATGGGGTTGGTGTACTATAATCCAGAGGCCTATTTCAGTAACTCTGCTGCCTCTCCTGCTTCTGCCCTTCCTTCTCTGTAGTGTTCATCATCAGTTAAAGTTAAAAATCATAGCAAACTATTGGCCGCTGTGTTCAAGCATCTCTAGGCAGGTGTTTACAGTTTAAAAGGGTCTCTAAGGACATTCTTGTCCTCCTCCCTTGGAGGTGTATTTTTTGGGTTTATGTACCAGAAGCCTACCTAGTTCAGTGTGCTACGTCCGCTCCTTCCCTTCCTGATCTGTGGTAGTCATTATCCATCAATTTAAATCCTCATGGAATTGCTGGCTGCTTTGCCTAAGGGACACTAAACCCTTTTGTCCTCCTTCCTTAGAGGTGTATTTTTGAGGTTCACGTACTACAATCAGAAGCCTAGCTAGTTTAGTAACTTTGCTGCCTGTTGGTGCCTGCATTCACTGAATTGTCTTTCAAGGATAACTAACTACAAACTTGTTATGCAGCAGGTGTGTGAGAAAGTGAGTAATGTGGGTATTTTGGCATGAGTGATTTGAAAAAGAGCAAGAGAGTTGAAAAAAGTAAGATTGTACAGAAAGGTTGTTGTGGTGGGAAGTGAAAGGTTAGAAGTGGGAAGACAATAGGGTGGTGGAAAAAGGAAGTATTAGTGAATAATTGTTATAACTGAAATTATCAAATGCTTTTAATTTCAATTTATTGTTTGAATTCTCTTTAGAAAACTTGCTCTGGTTCCTGTATGTTCTTGTGACTATGTTAGCACTGAATTTATTAATTGTTCGTTTTTCCTAGCAGTGTAATTTTGCTACTAAAAGTAATGTTTTTTTGGGCTTCTCATAGGCGTTAATGCAACTGAACAAATTTTGTTTCAAGCAAATTCTTATATGAACCAAACAGGACCTTGAACTAAATTCTTACGATCCAAATTGGCAGAAAATTTCAAACCATATCTTTTGAAAGAAACAAATATTTTGGCCCATGCACAAGTACTTATACGTTTTTTTTTATTGAACATTCAATGTGCTTTTGAAATTATTTTTTTAATTGAACACTATACTGTATGTACATATCACTCCTCCACATACAGAAATGCAATTTACCACCCTTAGCGAAATACACAGCTATTAGTGTATTAACCCCTCATACGGGCTAAGACAGGTCTCTCACTAATGGTCAGTGCTGGGCAAACTGATAGCACAAAGCAACTCAAGCACCTAAAGATCAGGAGGCAGCTGCTAGAATGTAAGTAGTCAGATGTAGTACCTGTGGTGTTTTGGGACCAGGACAAGGTTATTTTTGTCATTTATTATTATGAAGAGGGTTTACTCATTTTAGTGTTGACAATGAGCGGCAGATTAGGGGTTAATAAATGTATTTAATAGTTGTGATGTGAGCAGCAGATTAGGGGTTAATAGGTTTAATATAGTGTTTACGATGCAGGAGGGTGGCAGTTTAGGGGTTTATAGGTAGTTTATGGGTGTTTAGTGTACTTTGTAACACTTTATTTATGAGTTTTGTGAAACAGTTTTGTGGCGCAAAACTCATAACTACTGTTCTCAGATGGCGGTATGGATCGTGTTGGTATAGGCTGTAACACAAGCATTTTAGCCTCACCGCACAAACTGTAATACCGGCGCTATGAAAATCCCATGAAAAAACTTCATTTTTTTGAGTGTGGAATGGACGTTGCGTTACAGGCTAAAATGCTTGCGGTATAGCTATACCGACACGACTCCCAATAGCTGCGTTACTGCCATTACACTGAAATTGCCATTTTTCAGCCTTAAAAGTCGTAACGCAAAACTCATAATCTACCTGTTTATTAGTTATCGCGGTGGGGGTTGGCGGTTGACAGGTAATGATAATATTAACATTAAATTTAATATTTTTAGCCAGTTACAGGAGTTATGGTACTTTCATACTCAGCGCAAGGCTTGCTGTGCCTGCCTATGTGTGTCAAGGTGATTTTAGAGTAAAATGTCTCCATTTTAAGTCCTTGCGCTGAATATGTGATACCGATTTGCGACGCGGTTTTATGTTAGCTTATGGGAGTAAAAATTGAGGGCAACAGGTAAAATATACGCACCGCATTTACATGTGGTGTCGTATATGTGTTACCAAAACCGCGTAAAAAACGGCGTCGCCGGCTTTTGCGGGCGACGATGCATATGTAATCTTGCCCATAGTATCCTTGTTTGCCTGCATGTTTATTAAAGGCTCCAGTAACAATACTTAAAACAAAAACAAGGGAAGAAGAGAGTCCTATCCTAAAACACAGTCATTAGTTGACCCTCTTTATTCATTGCAAAAGGAAAGCCTCTCAAGAGTACATTCTATTGAATAGTAATTAAAAAAAAAAAAAAAAACTCCTGAGATTGGACACTTTATATGCCTCTTAGGGAATACACAAGCCTGCCAACTAAGCATTTGCACAGTGAGTATGCATTAGTGACTCAATGTGGTCCAAAACACCACCAAAATGTGTACAATGCACTAATCTCAGGGTTAAAAGGAGGAAATCTGCCTTTTTTAGGTTGTATATAAGAAATTTATACAAATTAAATGGTGTTCTGTCATTTATCAATATGACTGGGTCAACCATGCAGAGTCAAGGAGGCTGGATATTAAATGATTATTCAAATATTGTGTAAAAACAGCAAAATAAAAACGGTTAATAATGTTTATGCAAACTTATCCAGCAAAATTAGCACCAACTAATCGCTAGTTAAACAGAAGCTCTAACTAGTTTTACCTATAATATTAAACAAACACCTGTGATTGAAGCTGTAATCTGCCGCTCCTGACATTGTCGACACTAATAAAAATGATTAACCTCTATTCCGCCACTCCCCGACATCACTGCCTCTATAACAAAGTTATTAACCCCTATTCCATCGCTCTCCGACATCGCCAACACTATAATAAAGATATTAACCCCTAAACCTCCGGCCTCCCACATCTCCGTAACTAAATAAACCTAATAACCCCTAATCCTCCGGCTTCCCACATCTCCATCACTAAATAAACATTTTAACCCCTAAACCGCCAGCCTTCCACATCGCAAAACACTAAATTAAACTATTAACCCCTAAACCTAACACCCCCCTAACTTTAAATTAAAATTACAATATAACTATATTTAAATAAATAAAAACTTACCTGTGAAATAAAAATAAACCTAACATTAAACTATACATTAACCTAACCTTACTATTCTATTCTAATAAAATAAATTATAAAAAATTTAAAAACCTAACACTACGAGAAAAATTGAAAAATCTAAAATTGCAAAAAATAATAAGCACTAAATTACGAAAAATAAAAAACACTAAGCTTATAAAAAAAACACCCCAAAAAATAAAAAAAATACCTAACACTAACCCCAGAATATCTACTCATGGTTGCTGAAGTCCGGACATCCAGGTGGCGAGAAGGCTTCATCCTGGCAGCGACATCTTCATCCATTGCGGGGGTGTATTCTTTCTTCATCCCGGTGGCGCAGAGCGGCAAAGACATCCAGCATGGAGCGTCTTCTTCATATGGTCGCCGCCGTACACTGAAGCTTCAATGCAAGGTAGCCATTTCAAAATGGCGTACCTTGCATTCCTATTGGCTGATTTGAGTCTTCAAATTCAAATCAGCCAATAGAATGAGAGCTTCTTAAATCCTGTGTGCTGTTCAAAACAGCCAATAGGATGAGAGCTACTGAAATCCTATTGGCTGTTCAAATCAGCCAATAGGATTTCAGTAGCTATCATCCTATTGGCTGTTTTTTGGGGGGTTCGATTTAATTTTTGGGGGGTTTGATTTTTTTAGAATAGGGATTTGGGGCACTGTAAAAGAGCTAAATGCCCTTTTAAAAGCAGTAAAAGTGCTAAATGCACCTTTTAAGTGCAATGCCGATACAAATGCCCCTTTAGGGGCAATGGGTACCTTAGGTTTTTTAGTGTCAGGTTTTTTTTATTTTGGGGGGTTTGGTGGGTGGAGGGGTTTACTGTTAGGGGGGACTTAGAATTGTTTTAATGCAGAAGAGCTGTTTAACTTAGGGCAATACCCTAATAAAGCAATATTAAGGGCTATTTGTAGTTTAGAATTAGATTAGGGGGTGTTTTTGTTTTGGGGGGCTTGTTATTTTTATAGGGATTACGTTTAATTTTTTAATTTTTGATAATTTGGTTTATTATTTTCTGTAATGTTAGACTTTTTATTTTTTGTAATTTTAGATTAATTTAAATATGTATATGTGTAAATATGTGTATATGAGTGTGTGTATGTATGTGTAAAAATGTGTGTGTATGACAATGTGTGTGGATCCACTTAGGATATGCTGTATAGTACCCATGTGTGTGTGTGTGGGGGGGGGGGGCATTAGAGATCTGTTAATAGGGAGAAAAATGTCCTTCTATGGCTATTTCAAACATTGGGAGGTATGTATTACTTGGTCATTGTAAAAGTGACAAATATCTAATCCACTTGTTATCAAGTTTAGAGTAGAAAAAGGTGCAGGCAAACTGTCTTTGCTAAATATAAATCAACACACAGATGAAACGTCTCATTAGAAACATGAGAGCTTCTCCTAAAAATAAAGAGTTGGTACCCTGATTGATGTAATAATGGAAATGTTATAAACTGATAGATGCCAAAAGCTGAAGAATGTAGCACTTTTAGGACCTGAGGTAAACATTTATTTCTAATAGTATAGCACATAACTACATGTTGAACGCCAGGGCATAGCGCACCATCAGCTTAGTGCTCAAGCAATATCCAACAGAAATTTTACTGCACATACCATAAAAGTCTATTTAGCACAACCATATTATCGGACATGGAGACACTTACTTGCCCTAGAATATTGTTTGATTGATAAAGAATAATTTTCGACTTGTAATACAAGTGCAAATATAGAAACACTATTGATTTCGTGTTAATGATGTTAACGCACAATAGTTCTAATATTTTGTGTTCCACTTGTTTTCTAGGCAAAGATGTTGATGCAAATAACATTTACCTAATATGTTAATTTATTGCTTGTGTGCATGATCCCGGTTGTGCATTGCGGCTTGCTCTTGAGAATACCTAGGTATGCTTTTCCACAAAGGACACAAAGGTTTGATAATATAAATAAATTGAAAAGTCTATTAAAATGGCATGTTCCATCTGATTTGAGTTTAATTTTGATTTTCATATCCCTTTGATGTAAAGGTGGCAATTCTTTAACCCATTTAATACCGGAAAATAAGGAGTGAAATACTAAGAAAGAAGCACAAAATATGTAGCAGACAACAAAAAACTACAAATAGCAGTGGTCACACAAATGTTTATATATATAAAAAACAAAACCAAAAAAACCTCAATTAAATTTACACAAAATAAGTTTCCCATGATTTGGGGAGATCTCCTACAAAGGGGACAAAATAAACCATGAAAATAGATTGCAAAGTTGTTTCATTATTAACCATTTTATATAAAAATCTTAAGGCATGTACTACCCCTTTAAAGGACACATTCACCTAGATTACGAGTTTTGCGTTAGAGGCTGTGTGGTGCTAACGAGCAGTTTATGCTCACCGCTTACTTAATGACAGCGCTGGTATTACGGGTTTTTACAAACCAGACAAGAAATGAGCGTTGAGCAAAATTTTGCTCATTACCGCACTCCAATACCAGCACTGCTTACGTTAGCAGTGAGCTGGTGTAACTTGCTCGTGCACGATTTCCCCATAGGAATCAATGGGGAGAGCCGGCAGAAAAAAAGGCTAACACCTGCAAAAAAGCAGCGTAAAACTCCTTAACGCAGCCCCATTGATTCCTATGGGGAAATATATTTTATGTCTACACCTAACACCCTAACATGAACCCCGAGTCTAAACACCCCTAATCTTACACTTATTAACCCCTAATCTTCCGCCCCCGACATCGCCGACACCTAGATTATAATTATTAACCCCTAATCTGCCGCTCCGGACACCGCCGCCACCTACATTATACTTATGAACCCCTAATCTGTTTACATTAGCAGTGAGCTGGTGTAACGTGCTCGTGCACGATTTCCCCATAGGAATCAATGGGGAGAGCCGGCAGAAAAAAAGGCTAACACCTGCAAAAAAGCAGCGTAAAACTCCTTAACGCAGCCCCATTGATTCCTATGGGGAAATACATTTTATGTCTACACCTAACACCCTAACATGAACCCCGAGTCTAAACACCCCTAATCTTACACTTATTAACCCCTAATCTGCCGCCCCCAACATCACCAACACCTACATTATATCTATTAACCCCTAATCTGCCGCCCCAATGTCGCTGACACCTACCTACATTTATTAAAACCTAATCTGCCGCCCCCAACGTTGCCGCCACTATATTAAAGTTATTAACCCCTAAACCTAAGTCTAACCCTAAACCTAACACCCCCTAACTTAAATATAATTAAAAGAAATAAAAATTTCTATCATTAACTAAATTATTCCTATTTAAAACTAAATACTTACCTATAAAATAAACCTTAAGCTAGCTACAATATAACTAATAGTTACATTGTAGCTAGCTTAGGGTTTATTTTTATTTTACAGGGAAGTTTGTATTTATTTTAACTAGGTACAATAGTTATTAAATAGTTATTAACTATTTAATAACTACCTAGATAAAATAAATACAAAAGTACCTGTAAAATAAAACCTAACCTAAGTTACAATTACACCTTACACTACACTATAATTAAATTATTTCCATAAATTAAATACAATTAAATAAATTATCTAAACTACAAAAACGCCCACTAAATTACAGAAAATAATAAACAAATTACAAGATTTGTAAACTAATTACACCTAATCTAATCCCCCTAATAAAATAAAAAAGCCCCCCAAAATAAAAAAAGACCTACCCTACACTAAATTACAAATAGCCCTTAAAAGGGCCTTTTGTGGGGCATTACCCCAAAGTAATCAGCTCTTTTACCTGTAAAAAAAATTACAAATCCCCCCAACATTAAAACCCACCACCCACACAACCAACCCTACTCTAAAACCCACCCAATCCCCCCTTAAAAAAACCTAACACTAACTCCTTGAAGATCACCTTACCGGGAAAAGTCTTCATCCAACCGGGCCAAAGTCCTCAACGAAGCCGGAAGAAGTCTTCATCCAAGCCGGGCGAAGTGGTCCTCCAGATGGGCAGAAGTCTTCATCCAGACGGCATCTTCTATCTTCATCCATCCGGTGCGGAGCGGGTCCATCTTCAAGACATCCGACGTGGAGCATCCTCTTCATCCGACGGCTCTTCTGGAATGAAAGTTCCTTTAAATGACGTCATCCAAGATGGCATCCCTTCAATTCCGATTGGCTGATAGAATTCTATCAGCCAATCGGAATTAAGGTAGAAAAAATCATATTGGCTGATGCAATCAGCCAATAGGATTGAGCTGGCATTCTATTGGCTGTTCCAAAAAAGCAGCGTAAAGCTCCGTAACACAGCCCCATTGATTCATATAGGGAAACACATTTTATGTTTACACCTAACACCCTAACATGAACCCTGAGTCTAAACACCCCTAATCTTACACTTATTAACCCCTAATCTGCCGCTCCGGACATCGCCGGCACCTACATTATACATATTAACCCCTAATCTGCTGCCCCCAACATTGCCGACACCTACATTATATTTATTAACTCCTAATCTCCCTCCCCCAATGTCGCTGCAACCTACCTACATTTATTAACCCCTATTCTGCTGCCCCCAACGTAGCCGTCACTATAATAAACATATTAACCCCTAAACCGCCGTACTCCCGCCTCGCAAACACTAGTTAAATATTATTAACCCCTAATCTTCTGCCCCTAACATTGCCGCCATCTGCCTACATTTATTAACCCCTAATCTGCTGCACCCAACGTCGCCACCACTATACTAAAGTTATTAACCCCTAAACCTAAGTCTAACCCTAACACCCACTAACTTAAATATAATTAAAATAAATCTAAATAAAACCTACAATTAATAACTAAATAATTCCTGTTTAAAACTAAATACTTACCTGTAAAATAAACCCTAAGCTAGCTACAATATAAGTAATAGTTACATTGTATCTAGCTTAGGTTTTATTTTTATTTTACATGTAAGTTTGTATTTATTTTAACTAGGTAGAATAGTTACTAAATAGTTATTAACTATTTACTAACTACCTAGCTAAAATAAATACAAATTTACCTGTAAAATAAAACCTAACCTGTCTTACACGAACATCTAACCTTACACTACAATTAAATAAATTACCTAAATTAAATACAATTAACTAAATTAAATTCAAATACCAAAATTACAAAAACAAAGACTAAATTACACAAAATAAAAAATAAGTTACAAGATATTTAAAATAATTACACCTAATCTAATAGCCCTATCAAAATAAAAAAGGCCCCCAAAATAAAATAAAAAACCCTAGCCTAAACTAAACTACCAATAGCCCTTAAAAGGGCCTTTTGCTGGGTATTGCCCCAAAGAAATACAAACAACCCCCAACAGTAAAACCCACCACCCACACAACCAGCTCCCCAAATAAAACTAAAAAATCCTAAGCTCCCCATTGCCCTGAAAAGGGCATTTAGATGGGCATTTAGATGGGCATTGCCCTTAAAAGGGCATTTAGCTCTATTGCTGCCCAAACCCTAATCTACAACTAAAACCCACACAATAAACCCTTAAAAAAACCTAACACTAACCCCTGAAGATCAACTTACAGTTTTGAAGACCCAACATCCATCGACAACGAAGCCGGGAGAAGTCCTCAAAGAAGAGGCAAGAAGTCCACATTGAAGCCGAGAGAAGTCTTCATCGAAGCTGGGAGAAGTGGTCCTCCAGATGGGCAGAAGTCTTCATGCAGACGGCATCTTCTATCTTCATCCATCCGGCGAGGAGCGGGTCCATCTTCAAGACATCCGGCGCAGAGCATCCTCTTCTTAAAATGACTCCCGGCGAATGAAGGTTCCTTTAAGTGATGTCATCCAAGATGGCGTCCCTTAGATTCTGATTGGCTGAAAGAATTCCATCAGCCAAGCGGAATTAAGGTTGAAAAAATCCTATTGGCTGAGGCAATCAGCCAATAGGATTGAACTTCAATCCTATTGGCTGATCCAATCAGCCAATAGAATTGAGCTCGCATTCTATTGGCTAATTGGAACATCCAATAGAATGCAAGCTCAAGCCTATTGGCTGATTGGATCAGCCAATAGGATTGAAGTTCAATCCTATTGGCTGATTGCATCAGCCAATAGGATTTTGTCAACCTTAATTCCGATTGGCTGATAGAATTCTATCAGCCAATCAGAATCTAAGGGACGCCATCTTGGATGACGTCACTTAAAGGAACCTTTATTCTTCGGGAGTTGTCGTAAGAAGAGGATGCTCCACGCCGGATGTCTTAAAGATGGACCCGTTTCTCGCTGGATGGATGAAGATAAAAGATGCCATCTGGATGAAGACATCTGCCCGTCTGGAGGACCACTTCTCCCAGCTTGGATGAAGACTTCTCCCAGCTTTGTTGAGGACTTCTTGCCACTTCGTTGAGGACTTCTCCCGGCTTCGTTGACTACGGATGTCGGGTCTTCAAAACTGTAAGTGGATCTTCGGGGGTTAGTGTTACGTTTTTTTTAAGGGTTTATTGGGTGGGTTTTAGTTTTAGATTAGGGTTTGGGCAGCAATAGAGCTAAATGCCCTTTAAAGGGCAATGCCCATCCAAATGCCCTTTTCAGGGCAATGGAGAGCTTAGGTTTTTTTAGTTAGGGTTTTATTTGGGGTTTGGTTGTAGTTTTCTTTAGAGGTGGGGTTTGGGGTGGGGGTTTGTAATGTTAGTTGGTATTTGTATTTTTTTCAGAAAAAGAACTGATATCTTTAAGGCAATGCCCTACAAAAGGCCCTTTAAGGGCCATTGGTAGTTTATTCTAGATTAGGTTTTTTATTTTGGGGTGTTTTTTTTTAATGGGTATTAGAATAGGAATAATTTTTATTATTTTTGATAATTTGTTATTTTGTGTAATGTATTTTTTTAGGCGGTGTTTGTTTTGCTTTTGTGGTAAAATAACTATTATCTTTAGGGCAATGCCCTACAAAAGGCCATTTTAAGGACCCCAAAAAGCACTTTTAGGGGCCCTTGGTAGTTTATTTTAGATTAGGATTTTTTTTTTTTTTAAAGGGCATTAGAATAGGAATTATTTTTTATTATTTTGGATAATTTCGTTTTTTTTTTGTAATGGTAGGTTTTGTATTTTTTCAAATTTTAGGTTTTAGTGTAAGGTAGCTTAGGTTTTATTTCACAGGTAAGTTTATATTTATTTTAACTAGGTAGTTAGTAAATAGTTAATAATAACTATTTTTTACTAACTAGTCTACCTAGTTAAAATACAAACAAACTTACCTGTGAAATAAAAATAAAACCTAAGCTAGTTACAATATAACTATTAGTTATATTGAAGCTAGCTTAGTTTTTATTTCACATGTAAGTATGTATTTAGTTTTAAATAGGTATTATTTATTTAATAATTGTAAATTTAATTTAGATCTATTTTAATTATGTTAAAGTAAGGGGGTGTTAGGGTTAGTGTTAGGTTTAGGGGTAGGGTAAGGGTTAGGTTTAGGAGTAGGTGTAGGGGTTAATAGTTTAATTTAGGTTGTTGCGATGTGGGGGGGCTGGCAGTTTAGGGGTTAATAAGTTTATTTAGTTAATAACTGTAAGTTTAATTTAGCTCTATTTTAATTATGTTAAAGTTAGGGGGTGTTAGGGTTAAGGGTTACGTTAGGGTTAGGGGTTAATAGTTTAATTTAGGTTGTTGCGATATGGGGGGCTGGCGGTTTAGGGGTTAATAGGTTTATTTAGTGGTAGTAAAGAATGTGAGAAAATAAAGCTATTAACCCCTAAACCTCTGGCCTCCCACATCACTACCACTAAATAAGATTAAGGAGATAGACCTCAGCGCCTGATGAGAACCTATAGGCCTGGGGGCGGGTGACTCCTAGCTGTTACCCTGTGTGAGATACTAAAGAATGTGAGAAATCCCAGGCGCCTACCCTAAGGAGGCTAGGTATGAATAATCAGATGTGCCAATGTGGCTAAAAAGTATGTAATTTAATCTACGGTACAGCGAAATTCAGAACAATAAATACAAAGTAAAAACAAGTTACAGAACAAGCTTCATGGATCCATGATAAGAAATACTATTTAACAGATCAATAAAAATATAAAAACAATAATAATAACAATACGTAATTGATTCCAGCAAGATGTAAAACAAAACCAATGTGTGGTTCAAATCTCTTAACTTCTAATAGTGATCTGGGTAGATTAAACAGTGGGGTTATTTCTAAAAATCTAAAAATCTAAATTCCAAACAAATAAAAGGGCATAAAAGTTGTGCAAATTTCGTTATAGAAAGTCAATGTGTTAATCAAATAGAAAAAATAAGAGTCTATGTGATCCGGTGGTGGTTGAAACCTAAATCAGTGACGAAAGTCTAAAAATAAAAAATAAAAATTATAACAGATGATCCGTGTATTAAATGAGTAACAAATTGGTGCAGTTGTAGCTGATCCTTAGAGTTGAAACTTCACAATAAGAGTGATGTATGGAAATCCAAAAATGAAAAAATATATGTGTATCCAAAAAATGAAAAACCAAAAAGTGAAAACCAAATCCAAAGAGTGAAAAAATGTAATAAAAACAAAAATATTTTAAAAGTTCCAACAATCTTCAAACTTGATATATAGTGACACTTGGTGGACGGTTTAAAAGCAATATAACAATAACAAAACAGGGGGGGACAATACGATCCACCTGTGGAAAAAGCAAAAGTAGAATATAGTGTAGATTATCCTAAATAGATAACAAACAATAGAATAAGGCTTACCAGTGCTGGTCAACGCGTTTCGGCCCGTGCTAGGCCTTTCTCAAGACTGGTTTGTAAATGCTAAAGGTGGCCTTATATAGGGTCCTTCACCGGATATTGTAAACTGTTTACTTCCGATTTTCCGAAATTCAATACTTTTTAACAAACTCTTTTTCAACTCTTTCAAAGTTAAATATGCTTTCGTATGTGTAATAAAATGTAATAGAATATATGGGGATGTTTCCTCAATTTAATCCTCATAGTTAAGTGGTTTTGTTCACCTGTCCTATTACCTCATCATACCAAAGGGACTAATTACTCACAAAGAGTGTGCCTTCCCTCTGTCAGATTCCATTTCAGATAAATGGAAAATGGTGTTAATTAACACATCAAGACAGTTAATGAAGCTTATCATTGAATATAGAGAATCTCTTGCCATAGAGATGGATCATGAGATCAAAGAAAATGAAGCAATATTGCTAAATTTAGAACACTCCGGACACGAGTCTAAAGACCTCACAGATAAGAGAGAAAATTTGGTCAAAAGAGTAAAGAAAGCTAGAGAAGATGTTATCCAAAAGAAAACAAAAAAACTCATGAGGGAATTGGAAAATAAAGAGAGTAGTGATTATGCAAAGGAAGCCACTATTAAAATTGAGAAAACTGTGGCAGAGATAGACAACACCAAAAGCCCAACTACACAGACTTTGAACAGACCGAATTATAGAGATGAGACACACATCTCAGATCACGACCAAGAACATAAAGGAGATCCCTATAAGCAGGAACAGTCTGATATTACAAATCATAATCAATATAAGACATATAATGATTATGATACAAGAAATAAAAACCGTAGACAATCGCCATACCCAAACCGGGGGTATAAGCCTGGATACAGACAGAACTTTAGGCGATATAACAACAACAACTACAGGGCACCTGACGACAACAGAGACAGAAGACCTAGAGACAATTTTTCTCCCGATAGAAGGAGAGACATAGGGCCTAGAGCCTACCACTCCCCCGATGGAAGGAGAAACCAATGGAACAATGGGTCGAATTATTCTCAAAATAGGACACCACATTATCAAAACTTCCATAACCGAACATATTGGAGAGAGGAATATTATCCACAAAGAAGACAACATCACTATAGGAGACCAGAAGAGAACAGACACAACGAGTGGAAACCTGCCTATTATCAACAGAGACAAAATGTTGACTTTGAAGAGTACAAAAGAAGAGATAATTCTAACTATGTATACAGGGAGACATATAAAACACCTCAAACAAAAGGGGGTCATAAGAATGTTCGAGATGAACATCCAGGGAAGGTATCAAATGATGGGAATACAAAGGAAGAGTGGAGGATCCAACACTGTATCAAAAGAACAGAACGAAGGGTTGATCCACAAACATCCACTACTCCAAATATCGAGGATTCACCCTCTTCTTTTTTAGGGTTGGAATATCCACCCAGCAAAGAGAGAGACAGGTTGCCAAAAACACAGAAAAACGGAGGACAAGAGAAGCCCAAAACACTAAAAAGAAGACACATCGAGGAAGAAGAGGAGGAATGAAATTGAACAAGAAATCTAATCAGGAAAATGGATCTGACTCAGATGATAAAAATGCAAAGAGTAACACCGGCATCTTTAATCTAAGCTCACATACTTTAACTAAAGATGAAAACTCAGTCCTGAAGTTTGGACTATCCTTTGCTCCCACTAAAAGTTTGGACAAATTCCAAACATTTGTCAACACCAAGGAATTCGTGAGGAAACTCACACTGAAAAGGTTTTTTTCTAGGTCCCCAGCTGAGAGATCAGCTTACACACCAAGAGAATACACAGACCTCTACAGACATACGGAACTTAAACCAAAATCAACCTTTTACCCAACTGCGAGCAAAAGAGTAGCCATAGAAACCTTTGAGAATATAGTATGTTGAGAAATTAGGGACATTCATCAGAGGAAACTTAAAATAAGGAAGCACAATCTAACTACTCAACAGTTGAAAACAATCAAAGAACTTGAAAACAACCATGATCTGAGCATTAAACCAGCTGACAAGGGAGGAGGAATTGTAGTCATGAATAGGATTGATTATGAATTGGAGAATGAAAGAATATTGAGCGACCAAAACACATATTGCAAACTGCGCTCAAATCCGTTGACACTATACAAGAAAGACCTATTGATGATACTGGATAAAGCAAAAGAGAAGGGGATTCTCAACAACAAAGAATGCAACTACATCAATATAACTCATCCCATTACCCCTGTGATATATCATCTACCGAAAATTCACAAGTCGCTACAAAAGCCCCCCGGAAGACCAATAATTTCAGGTATTGGATCATTGAGTAGTAACTTATCTGAATACGTTGACCTGAATCTACAGAGATATGTTCGACAACTACCTTCTCACCTCAGAGACTCTACTCAAGTTTTAAATCTACTGGAAGATATAATGTGGGAAGAAGGCTACATTTTAGCCACCTGTGACGTGACTTCATTATATACCTGTATCCCACACCAAGAAGGATTAGAAGGGGTCGAATATTTCATCAAGAAGGACAACGAAGTCCCAGAAGAACAAAGGAACCTCATCCTGGACAGTATCCAATATATACTGAATCATAATTATTTCTGTAATAATGGCCACTATTAACAACAAATTTGTGGAACAGCAATGGGGACCAGGTTCACGCCAAGCTATGCTAACCTATATATGGGAAAATGGGAGCATATCTTTTGGGAATCTTGCCCAGCTAGCGCGGACCTGGTCCTCTACCGTCGTTACATTGACGATATATTAATAATTTGGAAGGGGACACAATCGGATCTAGATTTTACTTTTGAAATTATGAACAGAAACACAAACAATTTACGTTTCACGTATGTTAGTAGTACGACTGAAATAATCTTCCTCGACTTGAAAATTGAAGTCAGAAATGGAAAGTTGGAAACCTCGACACATTTTAAAGAGGTAGATAGCAGCAATTATATACACATGACAAGTTGCCACCACTCCAATTGGAAAAACAACATTCCAAAAGGACAACTTTTGAGGATGAGAAAAAATTGTTCCACTAAAGAAAAATGGGAAGAACAGGCATCAACAATTAAAACCAAATTCCTGGAGAGAGGGTACAATGAAACAAAACTAGATCAGAAAATCCAAGAAGTTAGAATTATCGATAGAACTAAACTCACAAATTATAAAAGACCAAAAACCGCGATGAATGAAGAGTTTCTCAACATCCCTATGATCACAGAGTATAGTGATAATAAAAATATCATTGAAAACATATTCAGAAAACACTGGGGTATATTGAAAGATGACGATCTAATATGCGAAAAATTACCTATACAACCAAGGTTTATCTATAGGAAAACCAGCAATTTAAAAAACAAAATAGCCCCAAGTATACCTAAGAAAAAGACCTCTGGAGTAAAAATGTGTTCGGAAAAGAAATAAAAGGGTTTTTCCCATGTATATCATGTAAGTCCTGTAAGCAAGGCATAAAGGCAGCATCCTTCATCTGTTACAATACCAAAAAAACACATAAAATCAACGATTTAATCAGATGCCAAGACAAAGGCATTATTTACATGCTCCAATGCTCATGTGGCCTACAATATGTAGGCCAAACATCCAGAACCTTGAAGGACAGGATGCGAGAACACCTGCTACTCATTGAAAAATTGAACACGGACACAGCCCTTTATAAACACTTTGCTGATAAACATAAATGGAATATTAAAGAACTCACCTTTCTAGGGATACAAAAGATCAAAAAGGATTGGAGAGGAGGCAATTATGAAAAGAGACTCCTCACAGCAGAATCCAGGTGGATCTTTAACCTAGATTGTTTGTTCCCAAGAGGTCTCAACAACAAAGAAGACTTATCGCATCTCTTCAATATGGTCTGATCAATCACACATTTCCTGTTTATGAACATAGGTTCCTCTAACATGAAAGGAATCAATCACCTTCAACCAAGTATTCTCTCTCTCTTAAATGATGCCTCATCATTCAAGCCTTGATGGATACTCGAACCAAGTATTCTCCCTTTGATATTTCACCCCAGCATCTAAGTCTTGATAAAAACTCGAAACATGATTTCAATTAAGAGGAAGATTCAACTTAATGATAAAGTCAGATTCTCTCTTTTACTAGGGTCATACACACTAGACCTTAGTTTCCATCTATGTCCCCCAATGACTCACTAGATCCTTAAGATCCCAAAGCTTAAACTACAGGGCTAGAAGCCGGCCAAGAATTTGACTTAATGATATAGTCAAACACTATTTCTACACCAGACCGTAGTTCCCCTCTAAGCTCCTCTATTACATTACTAGAAGTCTCAATATCTATGTTAGCTCTTAAAAAGACACTTTAGCCATACCTATATACTACAACTATATAGGCCAGACTAGCGACAGCTTAGATATTACCTATATATAACAACTGCAGAGGCCAAACCAGCGAAAGTTGGCATGTGGCAAACATAACATAAAAACCTGATGTGGAAGTATCCACCTGCACTTTCCGATACAATCATCTTAATAAAATTTTAAATTTTTTTTTAAAATTTTAAAATAAAGTAGGAATCAAAATGACACATCCCCTACTATGCCATAATCATCAACAGGCACTCAGATGTTCTCCTCTAAAAAGTTTTATAGTTCTTTAGAAAAAGAGACTTTTAAAATTTGGGATTTTAAATCTTGAATTTTAAAACTGAAAAATTTTAAGATTTTTAAAGATTTTTAAATATTAGACCTTAAAGCTCATATAGATATCGAGAAAACTAACATAAGGTTAATCTCCATCCTCACATTACCATACACAGAGTGAAGATTCACACACTGAAATATCCTTGATGAATAAAGGCGTCTCTATACAAGGAATGCTAGGCTAAAGCAAAAAACAGGATATAATTTCCCTTTTGGTTTTGGCCAGCAAACAACTGATTGACGCTAGGATAACCAACTATATTTCCTAATTGTTTTCTTGTCAGCCTGGCTCACCATGCATTTGAAGAACAAGTCCCCAGAGAAGGGCCATAGCCTCCCTCATTTCTCTATTATTTTCATTTTTTATTTTATTTTTAAGCATCTCACTAAAATGACTTCTTATATTACAAATACCACATATCATAAGAAGACTCATTCCTCCCTATTTTAAACTATATCTAGTGAAGTATAACACTAGGCGATATCCTCAAAATCTGTAAGACCAAGTATAATTGTTGGCCACAAAATTCGTATATGTAACCAATACCTTCACACACAGATATAATACTAATCAAGATATTCACAGTTGATGATCGCCAAAGAATCTGAAATATTCTTTAAGCAACAAACTTTATACAAGAAATGTTTCCAAACTGGAAACGTATCACATAGCACTATTCCTACCAATTTTGCATTTAGAAACTTCGTAAAAATATTAGACAATCATGTCCGCTGTCAAAATAAGCTGTAACTTCGAAATCCAATCAGAATCAGTGAGTACTCACACACCTCTAACTAGGGCCAATAGTACAGCCCGAACTAACACCAATAAGATAGCAGGGATATGAAACACACCCCTCTCCTATCTAAGGCGCATACCCTAGGTCGTGACATCATGACCAATCAGGTCGGTCCGATCACTGACCTAGTTTTAGTACTCAATCAGAATTAGATTAAAATTGACACCATTAACAACCAGCATTTAGTAAATAGAACCCCCCCTAATCGTAATTGCACCCGCAATTGAACCTTCGATCGAAATTATCTGATCGTACAAATTACCCGGACCGGAAGTGACGTCACGATGTTCACGGAGGTAATAGGACAGGTGAACAAAACCACTTAACTATGAGGATTAAATTGAGGAAACATCCCCATATATTCTATTACATTTTATTACACATACGAAAGCATATTTAACTTTGAAAGAGTTGAAAAAGAGTTTGTTAAAAAGTATTGAATTTCGGAAAATCGGAAGTAAACAGTTTACAATATCCGGTGAAGGACCCTATATAAGGCCACCTTTAGCACAAACCAGTCTTGAGAAAGGCCTAGCACGGGCCGAAACGCGTTGACCAGCACTGGTAAGCCTTATTCTATTGTTTGTTATCTATTTAGGATAATCTACACTATATTCTACTTTTGCTTTTTCCACAGGTGGATCGTATTGTCCCCCCCTGTTTTGTTATTGTTATATTGCTTTTAAACCGTCCACCAAGTGTCACTATATATCAAGTTTGAAGATTGTTGGAACTTTTAAAATATTTTTGTTTTTATTACATTTTTTCACTCTTTGGATTTGGTTTTCACTTTTTGGTTTTTCATTTTTTGGATACACATATATTTTTTCATTTTTGGATTTCCATACATCACTCTTATTGTGAAGTTTCAACTCTAAGGATCAGCTACAACTGCACCAATTTGTTACTCATTTAATACACGGATCATCTGTTATAATTTTTTTTTATTTTTAGACTTTCGTCACTGATTTAGGTTTCAACCACCACCGGATCACATAGACTCTTATTTTTTCTATTTGATTAACACATTGACTTTCTATAACGAAATTTGCACAACTTTTACGCCCTTTTATTTGTTTGGAATTTAGATTTTTAGATTTTTAGAAATAACCCCACTGTTTAATCTACCCAGATCACTATTAGAAGTTAAGAGATTTGAACCACACATTGGTTTTGTTTTACATCTTGCTGGAATCAATTACGTATTGTTATTATTATTGTTTTTATATTTTTATTGATCTGTTAAATAGTATTTCTTATCATGGATCCATGAAGCTTGTTCTGTAGCTTGTTTTTACTTTGTATTTATTGTTCTGAATTTCGCTGTACCGTAGATTAAATTACATACTTTTTAGCCACATTGGCACATCTGATTATTCATACCTAGCCTCCTTAGGGTAGGCACCTGGGATTTCTCACATTCTTTAGTATCTCACACAGGGTAACAGCTAGGAGTCACCCGCCCCCAGGCCCATAGGTTCTCATCAGGCGCTGAGGTCTATCTCCTTAATCTTATTTAGTGGTAGTGATGTGGGAGGCCAGAGGTTTAGGGGTTAATAGCTTTATTTAGGTGGCGGCGATATCGGGAGTGGCAGATTAGGGCTTAATAACTGTAGGCAGGTGTCGGCGATGTTGGGGGCAGCAGATTAGAGGTGTTTATATGTGGGGTTTATGTTAGGCTGTTAGGTGTAAACCAAATTTTCTTTTTTCCCATAGACATCAATGGGGCTGTGTTATGGAGCTTTTCTTTCCGCGATCGCAGGTGTCAAGGCCTTTTTTTTTTTTAAACTTGTAATGGCAGCGCTATAGGGGATTAAATTCCCTATATCGCTCAAAACTCATAATCTAGGTGATATGTAGCAGGATTTGCCTTGAGAAGTCAGCAGGGTGCATTTCAAGTTATGCAAATTAGAAAATCCACAAATTGACATTAAATTAAAAGGGAGCAAAATAAATAATGAACATATATTGCAAAGTTGTTTCAGTATGCATAACTAAATACTTTATGCAAAAATGTCAAGATGTTTACTGTTCTTTAATTGCTACATTAAAAAAAACAAATTTGACAGCATTTTAATTAACATACTTTCATGATTTATCAGTGGTTGTATTGAATGCACTTTCCTTGTACTCAAGTTTGCAATGTGCATTTTGTGTTTTAATATGATTTTTTCCCCTTTATCTACCACTACGTTTTAGACTCAATTCTGATTTGTATAGAACCTGTGTGAAAAAAGCATTGTAAGTACATGAAAAGCGTGAGCTGTCAGCAATGTCAAGCCCATATAGCTGCCGTACCATCATTTGGTTTTGCTTTTTGTATCAAATATCTATCTGCTGTGTCCTAACACTGAAAATATTTATTTTTCTGATACAGAAGTGTTGCTAATGTAATGCATGGATACGCTGTCAAAATTATTAAAGTAACCTATCTGACCTCGGTCTCTCTCTTTATAGTTCTTATAAAATGGTGCTATTTGTATAAGAAAATAAATTCATTTTAGAATACTAAACGCAAGAATTTTGGAAAACAAAACAATACTATATATATATTTTGTTTGAAAATATTTCAAAAACAGTCTCTCACAAACTACCAGTTCAGTAATGACATTTTTTTGATAAATCACTTCTATGCTTTATATATACGGTTGGTGAGAAATAACATGTTTAAGCGCAACGGAAAGCAAAAAACAAAATATAGATTCAGCAACAACAGCAACAAAGAAGGACTGGTTCTTTGCTGATGAAGTAAATGACAGGTAACATATTTTACTGTATATCATATGGGTTATGCAGCTGGGATATTTCTTGTTTTAAAACATCTTCAGACAATATTAATGGACAAATATATGGGATCTAATTTTTAAGAGTGAAAAGGGCAAAATAAAGTAAAAAATAAAAATAATATCTATCTATCTATCTATCTATCTATCTATATATCCTAAGGTAAAATATAGAATTGTACTCAACAGAACCAGTAGAGGAATGTGCCTCAGAGAAAACTTTTCCCACACACAATTTAAAGTAGCAGTATAGTATAATAACTATTTTTAATGAAAAGCCTGATGTATTCATGTGGGTTTACTTTCTAGAGACACTTTTAGTTTTGAGATCCACTTCAGTTTTCCTCTAAATTTGGTGAGATTTTTATATAAAATGGTTAATAATAAAGCAGCAGGGTGGGGCCTATTTTCATGATTTATTTTGCCCCCTTTTCATGTAGTTTAGCACTGAAAATTGAAAAGTGTTCAGATAGTCAAACAAGAAGAAAATTGGAGATCTCCCCAAATTATGGGAAACTTATTTTGTGTAAATTTAAAGAACAAACAAACAAAAAAATGCACGGAACTCTTTTAATTGAGGGTTTTTTGTTTTTGTTTTTTATATATAAACATTTATGTGACCACTGCTATCTATTTGTAGTTTTTTGTTGTCTGCTATATATTTTTTGCTTCTCTCTTATTATTTCACTCCTTATTTTCATTCAGGTGGATTATGAGTTTTGCATTCGTGTTTTAATGTTAAACAAATGGTAATTTCAGTGTTAAAGCTGCAACGCAGCCATTACGAGTCTTGTCATTATAGCTGTAGCCTGATGAAACGGTGTATACCGAGAAACGCGTTGCATGCTGTTACTCATAATAGATGAGTGATATATGTAATTTTAAAACTGTTTTTATTATTATTAAACCTACTTTTATCATATATCCTCATTTCTATTTGATTATTACATTATCTGAGCTACCTGTTGATCCTGTATCCTGTCTGCTGGGGATTATCCTGCTGCATATCTGACACAGCCAGCTGGTTTGCTGTGAAAGCCAGCCTGCCCCTATTGGCACATTTGAGTGTCTCTACAGAATGTGAGTACCCTGCACTGGTTGTTAACTGACTATTGGGTCCTTACAGATTCACACAGTTTGTGCGCCCTTTTGTGTTTTCTCTGCACTTAGCTCCTGAGCCTTATACTGCTGGACTGACCATCTGATTTCTACCACACGATCCCCTGGAGTGCCTTGTACAGCCAGCTGGTGTGCTGTGAATACCAGCCTGCCTCTACAGGCACATTTGAGTGCCTTCCTATATTGTGAGTACCCTGCACTTGTCCTTTTTTTGATGCTGGTGGTTACGGATTCACACATACGGCGCCTCTTTCCTTGTTTTTGATCCTAGCTGTACCGCAAGCCTTTTATCCTGTAACGCAACGTCAGTCCTGCACTCAAAATAATTAAGTTTTTTTCATGGGATTCCCATAGCGTTGCCATTACGAGTTTTGCAGTGAGGTTAAAAAACTTGCGTTACAGCCTATACCGACACAAACTGTACCACCATCTGGGAGCAGTAGTTATGAGTTTTACACAACAAAACTATTATACAAAACTCATAACTAAACTGTTATAAAGTACACTAACGCCCATAAACTACCTATTAACCCCTAAACCGAGGCCCTCCCGCATCGCAAATGCTATATTAAACTTATTAACCCCTACTCTGCCGCTCCAGACATCACCATCACTAATAACATTGATTAACCCCTATTCTGATGTTCAACAACATTGTCGCCACTATACTAAAGTTATTAACCCCTATTCCCCCACACCCCAAGATTGCCCACACTATAATAAATATATTAACTCCTATTTTGCCACTCCCCGATATCGTCAACACTAAATAAAGTTATTAACCCCTAAACCTCACGCCTCCCACATCACTATCACTAAATAAACCTATTAACCCATAAACCGCCAGTCCCCCACATCGCAAAAAACTAAATTGAACTATTAACCCCTAAACCTAGCTACTCCCTAATTTTAAATTAAAATTACAAGATCCCTATCTTAAAATAAATTAAAACTTACCTGTGAAATAAAAAAAAAACTTAGTTTAAACTATAAATTAAACTAACATTACTATTATAATAAAATTAAAATAACTACAAATTAAATTAATTAAATTACACATTAAAAAATCCTAACCCTACTAAAAAATAAAAATAAAAAAAATACTAAATTACGGGGGCCGTGCTTTCATGTAGCTCCCGACTATTGGAACACCTTTATGGGATATTATACATAGAGTAGCCCTGGAATTTCTTTTTTTTTCTATGCTGAAGTCCTCAGTCACATGCCTATTACTTTTATGATATGGAAAAACATCACCCTTACGGACAAGACGACACCATGCGCTTCTAAGTGCAGTGAAGCCCTATGGTATACATGCCATCTTGAAATATTGTGCTTTGCTCACATTCGCAAATCCGTCTAACCGGCCTGAAATCACCTGCTATATTACTGACAATTTCGGAAATCAGAGCTTACCTGATAGAATTGGAATACCGCATGACGAACCACTTTCATTGTCTAACTAATATTATCAGATACAGATCTGAACCTAATATGGCGTCTGCTGAAATACTGTCAGAATCTACGGACCTTAAATCCTGCATACGGCTATCTGTGACTCCAGCACAGGGTGTTGCATCAGCCCTGTCATGCCAGATTCTGGTAGCCCCTGTGCCCTTCATCTCGTGCGCAATGAAGAAAGCAACTTGCTTAGAGACAGAGATGGGATTGCGGATGTCTGATGTGGGATCACTTCTACCTGACCACAGCCTCCCTGAAGCTATCTCAAATCTGAGGGATTCCGGTCTGTGCTCCGATATCTATATCAATTCACATATGGTTGGATCTCACCCCAGGTCAGTGATTGCCGTTCCGTCGGCAGTAAAACTTTATCTGGAGAAGCCTAATATGCCTAGACAGGGTGTCAAACTCAAATTCATCGGGGGCCGCATCAGCAGTTTGGTCACCCTCAAAGGGCCTGCTGCCCCCCCCCAACCCCCCACCCCCTTTGTTTTTAGGCTGTTTTTCAGCCACAATAATTATTGGTCATGGTATAATGTGACTTTTTTAAGATTAGGACACAAGGAAGGAACAATTATTTCTAATGTTGTTAAAGTTCACAACTTTTTCACATTCACACACATATGTACGCACACACACAGAAACATACATTCACACATTTACACACACACAAAAAACATACATTCACACTGTCACATTAACACACACACATTTACACACACATACACATATTTTCACACACAAACATACCTTTACACACAAACACACATATTTACACACACAGACATATAAATTCACAGATACACACACAAACATACATTCACACATTTACACACACAAACATACATTCACAGATTTACACACAAACATACATTCACACATTTACACACAAACATACATTCACACATTTACACACAAACACACATACACATATTTACACACACATACTTACACACACAAACATACATTCACACATTTACACACAAACATACATTCACACATTTACACACAAACACACATACACATATTTACACACACATACTTACACACACAAACATACATTCACACATTTACACACACATACACATATTTTCACACACAAACATACCTTTACACACAAACACACATATTTACACACACAGACATATAAATTCACAGATACACACACAAACATACATTCACACATTTACACACACAAACATACATTCACAGATTTACACACAAACATACATTCACACATTTACACACAAACATACATTCACACATTTACACACAAACACACATACACATATTTACACACACATACTTACACACACAAACATACATTCACACATTTACACACAAACATACATTCACACATTTACACACAAACACACATACACATATTTACACACACATACTTACACACACAAACATACATTCACACATTTACACACAAACATACATTCACACATTTACACACAAACACACATACACATATTTACACACACATACTTACACACACAAACATACATTCACACATTTACACACACACAAAAACTTTATTACTGCTCTGATTTAGGTGGGCAATAAACTAATGATAATGCAGTGTGAATATGTTTTCCCATGCATGCAAGCATAACAGGCAGGGATAAGGTTAATAAAATCTGTGCAGACTACAAATCAGTCACAGACAGTACAAGTGTAGGAGCAGACTCCTGAGATAAAGATTTGATTTATTACCTGGGGAAGGCTGAGAGCAGAATAAGACAATCTGCAGAGACAGAGCCTCAGAACGGCTGTTTACTTAGAATTGTCCTGCTGACATATTATTTAAAAAAAAAACATGTTTCTTCTGTTAAGTGTGATCAGTCCACGGGTCATCATTACTTGTGGGATATTAACTGCTCCCCTACAGGAAGTGCAAGAGGATTCACCCAGCAGAGTTGCTATATAGCTCCTCCCCTCTACGTCACCTCCAGTCATTCTCTTGCACCCAACGACTAGATAGGATGTGTGAGAGGACTATGGTGATATATTTAGTTTTTATATCTTCAATCAAAAGTTTGTTATTTTATAATAGCACCGGAGTGTGTTATTCCTTCTCTGGTAGAATTTGAAGAAGAATCTACCTGAGTTTTTCTATGATTTTAGCCGGAGTAGTTAAGATCATATTGCTGTTTCTCGGCCATCTGAGGAGTGAGGTAAACTTCAGATCAGGGGACAGCAGGCAGATTAATCTGCAAAGAGGTATGTAGCAGTTTATTATTTTCTGACATGGAATTGATGAGAAAATCCTGCCATACCGTTATAATGTAAACTCAGCCTTGAATGCAGTAGATGTAGCTGATATCAGGCTGTCATGTATGTATATTTTACACTTCAGTTTTCTGGGAAATGGTACTTCTCTGGCTTTTAAACTGTATACATAGACTTAACCTATTTTGCAGGGACTTGCAATAGGTTTTAAATGACAATTAATTATTGAGGTAAAATGTTTTTTTGCTGGCATGTAAAAACGTTTTTTTCTCTGAGGTACTGGGTGAAAAAATGTTTTGGGCACTATTTTTCCACTTGGCAATAGTTTTGATTTAAATTAGAGCAGTTCACTGATCCCTCTCACTGTTATGTGTGTGGGGGAGGGGCCATTTTGGTGCTTTCACTATGCATCAGAAAAACTCAGTCAGAGGTTCATTTTCTTCCTGCATGATCCGGTTCATCTCTACAGAGTTCAGGGATCTCAAGAGTCTTTTTTGAGGGAAGTAATCATACAGCAGAGCTGTGCTGATTGTATTGACTGTGATATAAAAAACGTTTATTTGTGTATTTTTTTTCTGCTGCCTGGGTTAGTTATCATTTGCTGAGGGGAACAATCCTTTGCTAAAACTGTATATTCTGACAAAGATTGATGCTATAACTTAATTATTTTATCTGTTATAATATTTTTCTGTGCTTCTTAAAGGCACAGTTCGTTTTCATATTATTTGTAAATTACTTTGAAAAGTATTTCCAAGTTGCTGTTTATTTGCTAGTGTGTTAAACATGTCTGATTCAGAGGAAGATGTCTGTGCTATATGTGTTAATGCCAAAGTGGAGCCCAATAGAAATTTATGTACTAAATGTATTGATGCTACTTTAAAAAATAGTCAATCTGTACAAATTGAACATATTTCACCAAACAACGAGGGGAGAGTTATGCCGACTAACTCGCCTCACGTGTCAGTACCTGCATCTCCCGCTCAGGAGGTGCGTGATATTGTAGCGCCGAGTGCATCTGGGAGCCATTACAAATCACATTACAAGATATGGCTACTGTTATGACTGAAGTTTTGGCTAAACTACCAGAACTAAGAGGTAAACGTGATCACTCTGGGATGAGAACAGAGTGCGCTGATAATGCAAGGGCCATGTCTGATACTGCGTCACAGTTTGCAGAACATGAAGACGGAGAGCTTCATTCTGTGGGTGACGGTTCTGATCCAAATAAACTGGACTCAGACATTTCAAATTTTAAATTTAAGCTTGAGAACCTCCGTGTGTTACTAGGGGAGGTATTAGCGGCTCTGAATGATTGTAACACAGTTGCAATCCCAGAAAAAATGTGTAGGTTGGATAAATATTTTGCGGTACCGACGAGTACTGACGTTTTTCCTATACCTAAGAGACTTACTGACATTGTTACTAAGGAGTGGGATAGACCCGGTGTGCCTTTCTCACCCCCTCCTATATTCAGAAAAATGTTTCCAATAGACGCCGCCACACGGGACTTATGGCAAATGGTCCCTAAGGTGGAGGGAGCAGTTTCTACTTTAGCTAAGCGTACCACTATCCCAGTGGAGGATAGCTGTGCTTTTTCAGATCCAATGGATAAAAAATTAGAGGGTTACCTTAAGAAAATGTTTGTTCAACAAGGGTTTATATTGCAACCTCTTGCATGTATTGCGCCTGTCACGGCTGCAGCAGCATTTTGGTTTGAGTCTCTGGAAGAGACACTTCAATCATCCACACTAGATGACATCACACACAAACTTAAATTCCTTAAGTTAGCTAATTCATTTATTTCAGATGCCGTAGTACATTTAACTAAACTTGCGGCTAAAAATTCAGGATTCGCCATTCAGGCACGCAGAGCTCTGTGGCTAAAATCCTGGTCAGCTGATGTTACGTCTAAATCTAAATTGCTTAATATTCCTTTCAAAGGGCAGACCTTATTCGGGCCCGGCTTGAAAGAGATTATTGATGACATTACAGGAGGTAAAGGTCATGCCCTGCCTCAGGACAAGGCCAAAGCCAAGGCTAGACAGTCCAATTTTCGTTCCTTTCGTAATTTCAAAGCAGGAGCAGCATCAACTTCCTCTGCACCAAAACAGGAAGGAGCTGTTGCTCGCTACAGACAAGGCTGGAAACCTAACCAGTCCTGGAACAGCGGCAAACAGGCCAGAAAACCTGCTGCTGCCCCTAAGACAGCATGAATTGAGGGCCCCCGATCCGGGACCGGATCTAGTGGGGGGCAGACTTTCCCTCTTCGCCCAGGCTTGGGCAAGAGATGTTCAGGATCCCTGGGCGTTAGAGATCATATCTCAGGGATACCTTCTGGACTTCAAATCCTCTCCCCCAAGAGGGAGATTTCATCTGTCAAGGTTGTCAACAAACCTAACAAAGAAGGAAGCGTTTCTACGCTGCGTACAAGATCTTTTATTAATGGGAGTGATCCATCCAGTTCCGCGGTTGGAACAAGGACAAGGGTTTTACTCAAATCTGTTTGTAGTTCCCAAAAAAGAGGGAACCTTCAGGCCAATCTTGGATTTAAAGATCCTAAACAAATTCCTAAGAGTTCCATCGTTCAAGATGGAAACTATTCGAACAATTTTGCCCATGATCCAAGAGGGTCAGTACTTGACCACAGTGGATTTAAAGGATGCTTACCTTCACATACCAATTCACAGAAGTCATTACCGGTATCTAAGGTTTGCCTTTTTAGACAGGCATTACCAGTTTGTAGCTCTTCCATTCGGACTGGCTACGGCTCCAAGAATCTTCACAAAGGTTCTGGGCACTCTTCTGGCGGTACTAAGACCGCGAGGAATTTCAGTAGCTCCGTACTTAGACGACATACTGATACAAGCTTCAAGCTTTCAAACTGCCAAATATCATACAGAGATAGTACTGGCATTTCTAAGGTCGCATGGATGGAAAGTGAACGAAGAGAAAAGTTCTCTCTTTCCACTCACAAGAGTTCCCTTCCTGGGGACTCTGATAGATTCTGTAGAAATGAAGATTTACCTGACAGAGGACAGGTTAACAAAACTTCAAAGTGCATGCCGTGTCCTTCATTCCATTCAAGAGACCAGAAATTCTCTTCTATGGTGGCTTTATCGGCCACATCTGTCCAGGGGAATGCCATTCAGCAGGCCAGACTGGTCAATTGTAACAACAGACGCCAGCCTACTAGGTTGGGGCGCTGTCTGGAATTCTCTGAAGGCTCAGGGACTATGGAATCAGGAGGAGAGTCTTCTTCCAATAAACATTCTGGAATTGAGAGCAGTCCTCAATGCTCTTCTGGCTTGGCCCCAGTTAGCAACTCGGGGGTTCATCAGGTTCCAGTCGGACAACATCACGACTGTAGCTTATATCAACCATCAGGGAGGGACAAGAAGCTCCCTAGCAATGATGGAAGTATCGAAGATAATTCGCTGGGCAGAGTCTCACTCTTGCCACCTGTCTGCAATCCACATCCCGGGAGTGGAGAACTGGGAGGCGGATTTCTTAAGTCGTCAGACTTTTCATCCGGGGGAGTGGGAACTTCATCCAGAGGTCTTTGCCCAAATACTTCGACGTTGGGGCAAACCAGAGATAGATCTCATGGCGTCTCGACAGAACGCCAAGCTTCCGCGCTACGGGTCCAGATCCAGGGATCCGGGAGCGGTCCTGATAGATGCCTTGACAGCACCATGGACCTTCAGGATGGCTCATGTGTTTCCACCTTTCCCGATGCTTCCTCGATTGATTGCCAGAATCAAACAGGAGAAAGCATCAGTGATTCTAATAGCGCCTGCATGGCCACGCAGGACTTGGTATACAGATCTGGTGGACATGTCATTCTGTCCACCTTGGTCGTTACCTCTGAAACAGGACCTTCTGATTCAGGGTCCTTTCAAACATCAAAATCTAACTTCTCTGAAGCTGACTGCTTGGAAATTGAACGCTTGATCTTATCAAAGCGTGGTTTTTCTGAGTCAGTTATTGATACCTTAATACAGGCTAGGAAGCCTGTTACCAGAAAGATTTACCATAAAATATGGCGTAAATACCTATATTGGTGCGAATCCAAAGGTTACTCTTGGAGTAAGGTTAGGATTCCTAGGATATTGTCTTTTCTACAAGAAGGTTTAGAAAAGGGGTTATCCGCTAGTTCCTTAAAGGGACAGATCTCAGCTCTGTCCATTCTGTTACACAAGCGTCTGTCAGAAGTTCCAGACGTTCAGGCTTTTTGTCAGGCTTTGGCCAGGATTAAACCTGTGTTTAAAGCTGTGGCTCCACCATGGAGTTTAAACCTTGTTCTTAACGTTTTACAGGGTGTTCCGTTTGAACCCCTTCATTCCATTGATATAAAGTTGTTATCTTGGAAAGTTCTATTTTTAATGGCTATTTCCTCGGCTCGAAGAGTCTCTGAGTTATCAGCCTTACATTGTGATTCTCCTTATTTGATTTTTCACTCGGATAAGGTAGTTCTGCGTACTAAGCCTGGGTTCTTACCTAAGGTAGTCACTAACAGGAATATCAATCAGGAGATTGTTGTTCCATCCTTGTGCCCAAATCCTTCTTCGAGGAAGGAACGTCTTTTGCACAATCTGGATGTAGTTCGTGCCCTTAAATTTTATTTACAGGTAACTAAAGATTTTCGACGAACGTCTTCCCTGTTTGTCGTTTACTCTGGTCAGAGGAGAGGTCAAAAAGCTTCTGCTACCTCTCTCTCTTTTTGGCTTCGTAGCATAATTCGTTTAGCTTATGAGACTGCTGGACAGCAGCCTCCTGAAAGAATTACAGCTCATTCCACTAGAGCTGTGGCTTCCACTTGGGCCTTTAAGAATGAGGCCTCTGTTGAACAGATTTGCAAGGCTGCAACTTGGTCTTCGCTTCATACTTTTTCCAAATTTTACAAATTTGACACTTTTGCTTCCTCGGAGGCTATTTTTGGGAGAAAGGTTCTTCAGGCAGTGGTTCCTTCTGTATAAAGAGCCTGCCTATCCCTCCCGTCATCCGTGTACTTTTGCTTTGGTATTGGTATCCCACAAGTAATGATGACCCGTGGACTGATTACACTTAACAGAAGAAAACATAATTTATGCTTACCTGATAAATTCCTTTCTTCTGTAGTGTGATCAGTCCACGGCCCGCCCTGTTTTTTAAGGCAGGTAAATATTTTTTAAATTATACTCCAGTCACCACTACACCCTTGGCTTCTCCTTTCTCGTTGGTCCTTGGTCGAATGACTGGAGGTGACGTAGAGGGGAGGAGCTATATAGCAACTCTGCTGGGTGAATCCTCTTGCACTTCCTGTAGGGGAGCAGTTAATATCCCACAAGTAATGATGACCCGTGGACTGATCACACTACAGAAGAAAGGAATTTATCAGGTAAGCATAAATTATGTTTTTTCTTACCAGCCACGCTGTGTGCCTGCTGCTGCCTCTCTGGTCTCTGCTGCTAGCCCTTTTCCCGCACGTGCAGATACATAGGGAAGCTGGGAGGAAGTGATGAGGGAGCAGGAGGACATTGTCTTGTTCTCACTCAGTCACTTCCTACCAGCCAGAAGTTTTCCATAAGTTAAATATGTATGTGAAGGCTGGCGGCTGGCGGCGGCTACACGGGCCACATGACGAGGTCTGGTGGGCCGGATTCGGCCCGCGGGCCTTGTTTTTGACACCCGTGGCCTAGAGGGTCCATCACTGCGATACCCCCCTGGGGAACATTTCTTTCCGATCCCACAGACCTCATTGCGGCTGGCAGAGACGTTTCCCTTACAGGCTGGACATTTGGTCTCCATGAACTGGCAAGCATTCGCAGCCTATTTACTTTGTGTGGCATAGGTTGATGAGAGGACACAACGCTTCTTCTGTTTATTTTCCCCAAGACTGATGTAAACACTGTACATGCCTTTTGTAGAGTTTTAAGTTATTTCCCAGGCCCACAGACTACCGTTAATGATGACATGTTTAATGTGTTTGATGTGATGTCTCCTAGGCACTGGCTATATTTCTTTAATTTTCCGGGGGCCAATTTCCCTCTACCATTAAGCACTCTGTGACTATCTAACTGTTGAATATGCTTACATTACTAAAAGCTGAAAGTAGATCTGTCAATAGCCTTAAAGCCTGGACTAACTATATATGTTTTCACACCTTCAATACTATCTCTTCAATACTATATATTTGTATAGAATTACTGTTTACTTGTTAACTATTGGGATATCAGAGGGTTATGATGTTAATATTCAGCTCCATTAGATAAAAGGTGCCAACTATATAATAGGACTAGTTTTGCTGTGAGATAACAGTTGTTTCTTAGTATTTTCTTTCCACTGACACTCTAGGATCGATAACTCTAGGGGTTGCAACTACGCCTTATCTAAGTATAGAAACTGCGACACAGCGTTTTTTTTGTTTTGTTTTTTTTTTTGAAAATATTTTTTTATTGAGGTAATAAACAGTTACAGCAAAATAGAAAATACGTCTATATAAAATCAAACATAAAGAGTACATCTTAACAACTCCCTTGTAGGAAATAGGTGTGATCGAGAATCTAAGGAGGCGATATTGCAATTATGAATATCATGGAAAGTGTCATCACTTCTGTGTATATGAGTACATAAGGGTTATAGCCTAATATGGTAACAAGGTCGACATGAAAGATATGACATCTAGAGATGGGTAGAGAAGTATGTGCACAAGTATGTAGTTATAAATGTGTACTGTAAAGGGTAAGAGTGACTTGATGAATCTACATGTGAGGGAGAAGAATGACTAGGACGTATGAGTATGAAACCTCTTTTGTTACTTTTGAATAAAGAGGCATGGTGAATGGTCCCTATATTACTATAGTGAAATAGCAAGGTATGTATTCTAATGAGTTAAAGCAATATAGGGGTTGGTATATTGATTTTTATCAGGGGAAGGGATACTCAGCGGGCCAAAGCCGCTCTAAAGGGGGGATAATATGTGGGGGAGCGGAGGTTAGAAAGCTGCGAGTCTGGGATGGGTGCAGGGGTTCTAAATGTACCCGCCTATTAAGCTTTTAGGGAAATTTCTTTAGAGAGGTTACTTATCAAAAGAAAAGAAAAATAAGATATATTAATGTACACTGTGGGTAACTTAGTGTAAATGTTTAGTCAGATGTGGGGCCAGTGATATGTGTGGAAGTAGGAGAGTGTAGGAAATATTTAGAGGGGTTATTAGTGGGATGATAATCTCCCTAGAGTTTTATTCCAACTAGCATTAGACCGTAATAGTGGGGTCTTAGGAATGCAGATGGGTCAAATTGTCTGTGAGTATGGAGATACTAGGAGCTAAGAGGGATATGAAATTGGTAGTGTTGTATAGAAAATGGTATAGAATAACAGTTATGATATGGATAACGAGGTAAAAGTATAGTATCCAAGTGATAGGATGACAGAGAACAACTCTTAACAAAAACAGCAAGTATACAGTCATCCACTTAGTGGTTGAAAAGGATATTATTTTGCTCTGAATAGATATAATAATAAATGTGACCATATTCGCATATGAAGGCAAATTAGATGCCAGAAAAATATTATAGAAAGCTCTGAAGCCATATGTTTAGTAGCAACATGCTGTTATAACCACCTAACACATAGCATAAAGGAGGACCTCGAGTATATCTTTCCGTTAGAGGTTTTAAGGATGTTAGTCTAAACATATACAGTGGATGCTAGGAGGCTCATAATGTATTGTCCACTATTTATATACTAGTCATGATCATGGATAAGGATGCTGAGGTTTACAGACACTAGAGTTAACATGCATAGGGGAGCATTAAGTATTTACAATGTAGTGCAAGTAAATGAGCAGAACCCATAGTAGGCGGACTTAAGTTTCAAAACTATCAGGAGCCTGAAGCAAACTGACAGTGAGGAAACACAAAAGGGATAAATACAGCAAGCAGAGAGAACGGTGAGGTCAACATGTTGCTCACATTAATGATCTTATGTTTATATGCTATGAGTATCGCTAAGAAGGGTCACTGGGAGATTAAGCACCATAACAGGTATAGGTAAAATAGTAGGTGGTCACTTTGCTAAGCATCAAGAGCAGCGGGATGCAGATCCCTTATATAGAGTAAAATTAACATCCTGTAAACTGAAGGCCCTTTTCTATACCTTAGTAAGGAGATCTGATGTATGTTTAGCAACTTGGTAATGATTTAGCTAACATATCAGGCACATGGTCACATAGGGCTAAATATATGTAAATGAGCATATTACAGAAATAGTTTATCCCATGCTACAAAATAAGGTAGTTAGTAGTAGCTATAAGGGCTTGTCTGGTATCTTAGTCAATACAACAAACAGCGTTAGACTCAGTGGTCTATACAAGTATTAAAGTTCAAAAGAATAAACAATATAGAAAGAACCAATTACAATTTCAGAGACATGTAGTGAAAATAATATGAACAGCACCTACCTACATCTAGATATCACAGATGCATGTGAATACTAGACTGCACTATGCACAACTACTGGACTGTACTGATATGAAATATTTAAATCTCTCGCAAAGATTAAGCATTACTGAAATATGACAAACTAATGCTATGCAAAACATTCTCTATTAAAACATTGTGGATAATCCCCCACATTGCGGCATATCATAAAGGACTGTTGCTATGCTACATGAGGTTATGTATGCCCCCTAAAAAGCATATCCCAGTAAAGATGATCTAAATCTCTTCAAGTGCAATCAACTCTCCAGGTGATATCTATATGACACTAGAGGGGTAAGTTATTGAGGGCAATGTGTAAGCCACCACAGTAAAAACAATTTTAGTAGTATGGAAGTCCTCTAAAACATTCTGCATCATACCAGGAGCACAGTGAGAGCACAACATATTGAATAGTATATCAACCATTTAGTTTCAGGAGTCTTTTGTGAAAATGTAGCAAAATAAGGACAAATCAGATTTTTGGGTAAATTAACTAGAAGAGGAGCATAACTTAGAATCCATATAAATTTAGGATCCATCTGAGGTGGTGCAATCTACCTTATTTGCAGTTTTAATATGCATGGTGGACACTAGTTAGTGATTAAACAAAATCAAACAAGATATAATAGAAGAATAGAGAGAGGGCGCCACAATAGCGTAATATCGTCTGGAATGCAGGTACAGATAAAAGTAGATATTATGCTTACCAGATCGTGTGGCACTGTGCTGTGACCAGTGCAAGAGAGCAGGCTAGCACTTAACAGTGGCCAGTACACTGTAGGAGCCAGGCTCCAAAGGCACTTGTCCTAGTTGCAACTTGGTATTTATCTCCTGTTGTCTGGACTTCAGGTGCTGCAAAGGAGTAATCTTATGTGTGTTGTTCAGTTGGTATGTATGAACCACAACACAGACAACTTCAAATAAAAATGACTTTTAATGACTCCTCTAAGTAGTATTAACCCGTATGCACAGCATAAACCCCCTAAGAACATATCCTCTCTTATGAGCTCAGTCTCCTCAAGTTGCGAAACGGTATAAGGTCCACTGATGTTGTGTCCTATAATACATGATCTGATAATAACTTTAGAAGAATTCCCACATTCCTCATGTCAGTTCTCAATATGGCTCCGCCCTTCCACTTCCTACCCCATCTTAATAGCAGCGCTTGCCCGCTGAAATTCTCCCCCCCCCATCGATATATTCATATTTCCTTTTTGAAGCTCATAAGGAGCTGCCCATATGACTACAAATTATCTCCTACATTCCTAGACCATTTGGCCTACAACTGGGCCACTAGCTAGTCAGTTTCTTACGCTATTCTATTGAAAAATCGAGGTTTCACTTGCCTGCTTAATGTTTATTTTATAATTGTGGTATTATCTTGTTTAATTCTAGCTGCATTTTACTCTTTTTCTTTTTTTTCTTCCTTGTCACAAGGCACTCAACGTTGTAAGCTTTATGTTTTTTCTTGCAAAACTTCAATAAAAATTAAATATAAAAAAAAAAAAAAAAAAATACTAAATTACAAAAAATAAAAAAAGGGCATGCAGTCCTTTTTCTTGCCCTTAAAAGGGCATTCAGCTCTTTTAAGACAAGCCCAAACCCTAATCTAAAAAAAACCCCACCTAAAAAAAACTTTAAATAACCTAACACTAATCCCTCTTTTGGTACTCACAGTTGCTGAAGTCTGGTTTGAACAATGTTTATCCCAGCAGCTCCATCTTCATCGAGGCAGCTCTATCTTCATCCAGGCGGATCCATCTTCATTCATTGCGTGACAGGCATCTTTTTCATCCATGCGGAGCGGTCGATGCGCGGAGGCGGAGGTCCAAGCAAAGGTCCAAGGTGGAGGTCAAGGTGGTGGTCCAAGGCAGAGGTCTAGGCGGAGGTCCATCGATCCGATGTGGAGGTCCTCTTCATGAGATTGTCCACCGCACACTGAGGATTCAAATGCAAGGTATCCCTTTTATACTGGGGGTACCATTGCATTCCTATTGGCTGCAAAATTTAAATCAGCCAATAGGAATTAGGGCTACTAAAATCCTAAAATCCTATTAGCTGATTTGAACAAACTTTAATTTAGCTCTATTTTAATTATGTTAAAGTTAGGGGGTATTAGGTTTAATGTTAGGTTTACGGTTAGGGTTAGGTTTAGGGTTACATTTAGAGTTAGGTTTACGGTTAGGTTTAGGGGTAATATAGTTTAATTTAGGTTGTTGTGAAGTGGGGGGCTGGTGGTTTAGGGGTTAATAGGTTTATTTAGTGGTAGTGATGTGGGAGGCCAGAGGTTTAGGGGTTAATAACTTTAATTACTGGTGGAGATGTCGGGGAGCAGCAGAATAGGGGATAATATCTTTATTATAGTGTGGGCAATGTTGGGGTGCAGGGAAATAGGGGTTAATAACTTTATTATAGTGGCGGCAATATCGGGAGCAGCAGATTAGGGGTTAATAGATTTATTTTGGTGGCG
Source organism: Bombina bombina (assembly GCF_027579735.1). Taxonomy (NCBI): domain Eukaryota; kingdom Metazoa; phylum Chordata; class Amphibia; order Anura; family Bombinatoridae; genus Bombina; species Bombina bombina. The sequence continues at coordinate 653,348,189 of NC_069501.1, read as the reverse complement.
GCGATATCGGGAGTGGCAGATTAAAGGTTAATAACTTTATTTAGGTGACGGCGATGTCGGGGGCGGCAGATTAGCGGTGTTTAGACTTAGGGTTTATGTTAGGGTGTTAGGTTTAAGCAAAACTTTTTTTTCCCCATAGACATCAATGGGGCTGCGTTACAGAGCTTTTCATTCAACGATCGCAGGTGTTAGTTTTTTTTCTAACACTCTCCCCCCATTGATGTCTATGGAAAAAGCGTGCACGAGCAGCGCTTGAATTTTGTGCGGTATGGAGCTCAATGCAACCATATTGCACCCACAACCCAGGGGATTTAGGGTTAGAAATATACCCACTCTAGGACACACTAATATGGAATTCTGCAGATGCTGGTGTGGTATCCTAAATAAGTGCTCACATGATTTAATGTTACTGGTAATAGAGGAGGTGACAAAATTAAAACAAGCTGTTAAGATAGAAATTGCAACGCAAAAAACAAACACTACAAATTTTGGTAGAAGACACTAACACTGACTGGCTTATTAAACTTACCACACAAGTAGCCAAGTATAAACAGGACCTTTTGGCCTTTAAAAACAAAAAGTTTACAATGGTAGAAAATGATTACAGGGACAAATGTGTACATATATAGATGGCTATATGGCAATGATAAAAGTGCGCCTTTTAATCATAGGCGCAATCTAAATAAAACTAGATGTATCAATCTTACTACGGTTGATAGCAATAGAGGTGACTTCTCTGATAATGATAATATTACTTTCCCCACACCTCAGATTGCAGCTGGCGTAAGCACTAGATCTACACAGAAGCCCCCTTTACCGTTAGACACAGAAAGCCATATTCAGTGTAAATAGTTACTCATTCAGCTACGGCTGGTAACACGAGTTATAATACCCTTCTTTAAAATCTATATGATACTATACTGTTTATGTAACGTCACAATATATATATTGACACGGTAGCGCACAATTGATTCTAATATTGCTATTAATACAAACTCAGTTCCAGTGTTCATATACTCTTTACCTCTGGTCAAGAGATTATTGTTTATTAACGAGGCCACCGGTCTGTGAGCAATTACAAACCCTGTGTAAACTCTAGTATACTGTATGTACGCTTGATACAGTATTAAAAGTTACTCATTAGCCATGGCTGAAAATATACCTATTTGTCTATATAGGAGCAGCTTTATAGTAAATAAGCTAGTGTCGGACTGCAATCGGTACAGAGTGATCCCTGTACCATCTGTTTGAGATGAGCTGGTGTGTTTATTCTATTCTGACACCTTTTAAGAATTTAATTTTAGTGGTGGCTTTGTCCACCTTTATTTTATTCTCAATAGTTACATATAATAAAAGCTACGTTTTAATCACTACATTCCACACACACCCTCTCCTTGTGGACTCCCTCCCCTCAAGTGTGCCATATTATGCTTCTCTTTCTTCTTTCTCTTCTTCTTTAAGGTTTTAGGGTCTTAACACTTTAGAATCTACCATTAGATTCAAGATTGAAGCAGATCTAGCCACAATACATTTTCTTGACCTAGAAATCTTTAAATCAGCAGTGTAGGATGTTCACTACAAACCACATTATACAATAAAACAACAGATACTAATTCTATCTTGCATTATAACAGCTATCATTCTAGCTTTCAAAAGACTGGGTTAAGCTCTTCTCAGTTCCTGTGGGTTGTACCCAACACCCTAGATACCCATAAAATTACTCAACTGGAAGAGATGTTAGGAAAGTTTTTATCCAGAGCATATCCGAAACAACTCATCACTCAACAATGCCAGGTGGCTAAGTCTACAGCACAAGATGCATGCTATTATTAGGAAATCTAAGGAACCAGATGTACATCTCAACTATATCACTACGTACACACCAGCATCTCAGTTTGTGGAGTCAATGGTGAAAGATAACTGGTCCATTATCAAGTCAGACAACACTTTACCTTTTGAGACAACTCCCAGTCCAAGGATGGTATACAAGAGATCCAAAAATTTGAGAGACTTACTGGGGACAAATTCCATCATCCCCATACTAATACGGTGTTCAACATTCGACACAGATTAACGTGCACTTTTAAATACGTTATATATATGTTGATCTGTCCGTGTTCCCTTTTGCTATATTGGTAAAATGATAACTTCATTAAGAGAAAGACTCACAAACCATAAGTCAGTTATCTGCCTGGCTATTGACAAAGGAGATTCAGACCAACCTGTAGCAAGGCACTTTGTGCAGGCTGGACACTTGATCTCCTTACTGAGAACTATGCTAATTGATAATCTCCCACCCCTGAAACAAGGGGGAGATAGAGAAAAAAGCAGTTCTCAAGTTGGAAGCACGCTAGGTTTTTGCTCTGGACACTGTATCCCCAAGGGGATTGAATAGCAGTGTTGATTATGCTTGCTGCTATTGATAGTTGAGTGTTTTCTTACATTTTAACTATAAGGATGGACACTACAATCAGGACTACATGTCTGGACACTATGTCCCCAATGTGACTGAATAGTAGTGTTGTTTATGCTGCTATTGTTAACCTAGTGCCAGACAACAACAGACTGATGGGGATGAAGACTACAATCAAGATTTGATTTGCATTTTTATTATGGACTCGTATGGGTATCTAAGTCCTCAGTACTCTTATGCTGATATGGGCATATGTTTCTACCTATTTCTTGGGACATGAAATCATGTGATATGCTGCAAATACAGATGGTTATGGCTCCATCAGGTCTTGACAAAGCAATGTGTAAATCTCCTTAAGTGTTTTATTATGATGCTAGAATTATAAGTATATTGCACAATATTTATTTAGTGTAATATCAAGAGCCTATTATATGTGCTTATGCTTTGCATAACTATCTAGCTAGAAGGCTTGAATGCCATAACCCTAATGCAGCTTGTTTGTATATAAGTACATATATGTAGGTTTATATGTTGCTCTGACTCTGTCTCCAGAACTCTCATTTCGTTATTAATACTGTTTGCCTAGGTAATCCTGTACATAATACTGTTGATTGATCTGATAAGAGTTATGACAGATAGCATGTCTTCATCTTCATGACGATTGTGTATGGATCATTGGTGCCTAGTGGTGTTTACAGGTTGCCTTGGTAACTGTGTCTGATGCTGATGACTTCAATAATAGGTGCTGCTAGTGATGGGCGTGGCCTATAGACACAGTGTAAATGATGTGTTTGCTCTGGAGATTGATTCACACAGGTGGGTTTAATTTGTGCTTTATAAGGATATATAAGGATGTTTCATTGCTATGCAATTTTTGTCTACTTGGGCCTCTACTGAGGAAAGCTCCTGCGTGAGTTGAAATGTTTGGCAACAGGCCAATTCATATTTTTGTCCTATAAAAGGCTGATTTTTTGCCACTTACCTTTGTAGGCCTGCTGTATATTCTGAGGATTCCGGCCAGCTCTGGGATATAGTCTGGATGTCTCTTTCTCTCTCTCTCTTTCTCTCTCTCTCTCTCTCTCTCTCTCTCTCTCTCTCTATATATATATATATATATATATATATATATATATATATATATATATACATTTTCTTCTTAAAATACATACTGATAAATTAATTTGATTTAGGAGCTTTGCCGCTTTTATTCTTTTTTATATTTTAGTTCATGAAGCATTCCATTTTAGGGTTTAGAGAACCCAAGTGATATTTATAAAATTAATAATTATAATTAAACTGACTTTTCATCTACTCTCCCTGAAATATATGTCTACAGTTTCAACAGAAGCAGTTGCCAATTAACGCTTTTCTTAAAGGGACACTGAACCCAAATTTTTTTCTTTCATGATTCAGATAGAGCATGCAATTTTAAGCAACTTTCTAATTTACTCCTAGTATCAATTCTTCTTTGCTATCTTGCTATCTTTATTTGAAAAAGAAGGCATCTAAGCTTTTTTCTTGGTTCAGACTCTGGACAGCACTTTTTTATTGGTGGATGAATTTGACCACCAATCAGCAAGGACAACCCAGGTTGTTCACCAAAAATGGGCCGGCATCTAAACTTACATTCTTGCATTTCAAATAAAGATACCAAGAGAATGAATTAAATTTGATAATAGGAGTAAATTAGAAAGTTGCTTAAAATGTCATGCTCTATCTGAATCACAAATGAAAAAAATTGGGTTCAGTGTCCCTTTAAGGCTTGTTGTGCGAATTCTATTTTAAACATTCTCAGCACACCCTAGATGAGTTTTCCATGTTACATAAAACTTACTGCTTGCCTTAACCTTTGGTTAACCTTGTGCCCCAAAATAACCTCTGCTAATCACTAAATCAATGTATTGTTTTATTTGCAGCATCAACCATAACATTTAATTAACTGTCTTTGATAAATAGTGTCCTAAGAAGCCAAGTCAAATGCACTCTCCTATAATTCAATTAAACACAGGTTAATTGTGTGAAAAAATATTGCACTCTCAAGGTTTCACAATGGATACTACTATAGAATATTACTAAAAAAATATTTAATGCATAGTTGCTCTTTGTTGCATTGGATGATATGTTTATTGGCTTACTAATCTTTAAGGAATATTGCAATGATCTACAAGGCACAGGAGACTAAAAATGATTTTAAAATCTGAATTTGGCACTTGGTTATTGCATTATGATGATCTTGGTGTTCTTGATACCTCACTCACCTTCTGCTGTGACCCTGGTCTGATTGCTGGATAGTGAATTTTGCCTGACCCCTTGCTGTGTTGCTTGATCCTTGCTGACTACCTAGTTATTTACATTTGAAACTAATCTTACTGCTCTCTCCTGTTTAGTGGTGCCTGGCTACTGACAGATCACTGATTCCTAGCTTCCGCCCTATATCTGACTACTTGTCTAAATCTCTCTTGTGCACTGCTGTGACTTGTTGTTGATGGATCTGCTGGTTCCTGACTTTGGCCTATCCTGACCTTCACTCTCAAACCATCTCCTGCAAAATTTAATTTTAAAAACAACAAAAGTTATCTACTTTTACTTTTATAAGTATCAGTGTTTAACCCTCATGATATCAAAGATCACCTGTTTTATATTTTTATTGGGAATCCAAATGAATAAATGCAAATAAAAATTAAATTAGCATATTGAAAATAATGAATAGCTCACAAACTGACACTTATACATGAATTAACTATATCAATATTAACTTAAGATTTATAAAAGTATATTTATATGTATATATAGACGCCTATACTTGTATATATTAGGAAACTATGTTCTAAAGTCATCACCATTAATTAACGCTAAGATCTGAAGACTGTCAAATAGGCCAAATATGGGCCCGATTACAAGTATAGCGGTATTTAACACTCCCGCTTGAGTGCTAACTCTACTAGAAGTAAGCTTTTTGCACGCATCAGTTAGCGCTGTTATTACAAGTTGAAAGCAAAAAGTTTTTGCTCGCGCGCTAAACCCACATGCGTAAGAAGCCGTATTGTGCATGCGATAATCTATTCTCCCATAGAAGTCAATGGAGCAAAAAAATGGGGAAAAATAATACCCTACTCGCTTGCAAACCCGATCGCATATTCATATTTCACATTCCAATGTTCTTCACATAGCAGACTATGTTATATTTATATATATATACAGTGGGGCAAAAAAGTATTTAGTCAGCCACCAATTGTGCAAGTTTTCCCACTTAAGATGAGAGAGGCCAGTAATTTTCATCATAGGTATAACACAACTATGTTAGACAAAATGTGGAAACAAATCTAGACAATCGCATTGTTTGATTTGGAAATAATTTATTTGCATATTATGGTGGAAAATAAGTATTTGGTCACCTACAAACTAGCAATATTTCTGGCTCTCACAGACCTTTATCTTCTTCTTTAAGATGCTCCTCTGTCCTCCACTCATTACCTGTATTAATGGCACCTGTTTGAACTTGTTATCAGTATAAAAGACACCTGTCCACAACCTCAAACAGTCACACTCCAAACTCCACTATGGTGAAGACCAAAGAGCTGTTGAAGGACACCAGAAACAAAATTGTAGACCTGCACCAGGCTGGGAAGACTGAATCTGCAATAGGCAAGCAGCTTGGTGTGAATAAATCAACTGTGGGAGCAATAATTAGAAAATGGAAGACATACAAGACCACTGATAATCTCCCTCGATCTGGGGCTCCACGCAAGATCTCACCCCGTGAGGTCAAAATGATCACAAGAACGGTGAGCAAACATCCCAGAACCATCCCAGAAGCTTTTTTGCACGCATCAGTTAGCGCTGTTATTACAAGTTGAAAGCAAAACCCACATGCGTAAGAAGCCGAAATTAGAATATTGTGCATGCGATAACCTATTCTCCCATAAATGTCAATGGAGCAAAAAAATGGGGAAAAATAATACCCTACTCGCTTACAAACCCCGGTCGCATATTTATATTTCACATTCCAATGTTCTTCACATAGCAGAATATGTTATATTTATTCATAAATACATATATATATATATATATATATATATATACAGTGGGGCAAAAAAGTATTTAGTCAGCCACCAATTGTGCAAGTTCTCCCACTTAAGAAGATGAGAGAGGCCAGTAATTTTCATCATAGGTATAACACAACTATGAGAGACAAAATGTGGAAACAAATCTAGACAATCGCATTGTTTGATTTGGAAATAATTTATTTGCATATTATAGTGGAAAATAAGTATTTGGTCACCTACAAACTAGCAATATTTCTGGCTCTCACAGACCTGTATTTTCTTCTTTAAGATGCTCCTCTGTCCTCCACTCATTACCTGTATTAATGGCATCTGTTTGAACTTGTTATCAGTATAAAAGACACCTGTCCACAATCTCAAACAGTCACACTCCAAACTCCACTATGGTGAAGACCAAAGAGCTGTCGAAGAACACCAGAAACAAAATTGTAGACCTGCACCAGGCTGGGAAGACTGAATCTGCAATAGGCAAGCAGCTTGGTGTGAAGAAATCAACTGTGGGAGCAATAATTAGAAAATGGAAGACATACAAGACCACTGATAATCTCCCTCGATCTGGGGCTCCACGCAAGATCTCACCCCGTGGGGTCAAAATGATCACAAGAACGGTGAGCAAACATCCCAGAACCACACGGGGGGGGGGGCCTAGTGAATGACTTGCAGAGAGCTGGGACCAACGTAACAAAGGCTACCATCAGTAACACACTACGCCACCAGGGACTCAGATCCTGCAGTGCCAGACGTGTCCCCCTGCTTATCCAGTACATGTCCAGGCCCGTCTGAAGTATGCTAGAGAGCATTTGGATGATCCAGAAGCAGATTGGGAGAATGTCATATGGTCAGATGAAACCAAAGTAGAACTGTTTGGTAGAAACACAATTTGTCGTGTTTGGAGGACAGAGAATGCTGAGTTGCAACCAAAGAACACCATACCTACTGTGAAGCATGGGGGTGGAAACATCATGCTTGGGGTCTGTTTCTCTGCAAAGGGAACAGGACGACTGATCCGTGTACATGAAAGAATGAATGGGGCCATGTATCGTGAGATTTTGAGTGCAAACCTCCTTCCATCAGCAAGGGCATTGAAGATGATACGTGGCTGGGTCTTTCAGCATGACAATAATTCCAAACACACCGCCCGGGCAACGAAGGAGTGGCTTCGTAAGAAGCATTTCAAGGTCCTGGAGTGGCCTAGCCAGTCTCCAGATCTCAACCCCATAGAAAACCTTTGGAGGGAGTTGAAAGTCTGTGTTGCCCAGCAACAGCCCCAAAACATCACTGCTCTAGAGGAGATCTGCATGCAGGAATGGGCCAACATACCAGCAACAGTGTGTAACAACCTTGTGAAGACTTACAGAAAATGTTTGACCTCTGTCATTGCCAACAAAGGATATATAACAAAGTATTGAGATGAACTTTTGATATTGACCAAATACTTATTTTCCACCATAATTTGCAAATAAATTCTTGCCAAATCAGACAATGTGATTGTCTGGATTTGTTTCCACATTTTGTCTCTCATAGTTGAGGTATACCTATGATGAAAATTACAGGCCTCTCTCATCTTCTTAAGTGGGAGAACTTGCACAATTGGTGGCTGACTAAATACTTTTTTGCCCCACTGTATGTATGTATATATATATATATATATATATATATTTATATATATTTATATATATATATATATATATATATATATTTATATACATGATTATATATAGGTATAAATATCAACAGAAATACATACGAATATCTATTTAAAATACATAGAACATATTCTGCTATGTGAAGAACATTGGCATGTGAATTAATTACAGTAAATACACAGTATAACACTTTATTAAAAATAATATTGCATAAATATGTTTTTGTATGTTTTCATCTACTTAACTGCAAAAGGCTCCAATGCACTTAAATATGTCTTATGTGTGTTCATATGTATTTACATAGTAGATGAGGTTGAAAAAAAGACTGAAGTCCATCAAGTTCAACCTATACAAATCTATCATACTTACAAAAAACTCCAGCTGAACTTAAATTAATCACATTAAAAGGTGACCCATTAAAAACAAGAAATCATATCCATGAATTCTGTTTCTAGCCAGAAATGTATCCAAACCATTTTTAAATGTATCTAATGTATTGGCATCCACTACCTCCTTTGGTAATGAGTTCCACAATTTTATTGCTCTTACAGTTCTAGAGAAAACAGACCCAGTAAACTAACCTATCCTCATAGCTTACATTTTCTATTCCTCTTATTAGCTTTGTGGTCCTTCTCTGAACTTTTTCAAGGTCTGCAATGTCTTTTTTTGAGATCAGTCCCCAGAACTGCACTCCATACTCAAGATGAGGTCTTACCAGGTATTTATATAGTGACAGAATTATCCTTTCCTCCTTTGAATCTTATTAGCCTTAGCAGCCGCTGCCCTTCATTGTGCACCCATCTTTAGATTGTTATCTATTACTACTGCAAAATCCATTTCCTCCTCTGTTTGGCTAAATCTAGTCCCATTTAAATAATACATTGCCTGCTTATTTTTACTGTCACAATGTAGAACCTTGCATTTTCCCATATTATATCTCATTTTCCATTTACCTGCCCATACTTCTAATTTTTGCAGATCCCCTTGTAACACAAGTTTATCCTGCTTTGACCTTACACAACTTTGTATCTTCTGAAAAAATAGAGATGTTGCTATTTAATCCTTGCTCCAAGTCATTAATAAAAATATTAAAAAGAACAAGGCTATGTACTGATCCCTGGGGGACTCCACTAATTACCTTTGTCCAATCTGAGTATGATGCATTTACTACTAATCATTGCTCCCTGTCTTTTATCCAGTTATCTATCCTTGAGCTAAAATTTTCAGCTATTTACAGTCCCTTAATTTTGTACATTAAAGGGACACTGTACCCAAATTTTTTCTTTTGTAATTCAGAAAGAGCATGCAATTTTAAGCAACTTTCTAATTTACTCCTATTATCAATTTTTCTTCGTTCTCTTGCTATCATTATTTGAAAAAGAAGGCATCTAAGTTTTTTCTTGGTTTCAGTACTCTGGACAGCACTTTTTTATTGGTGGATGAATTTATCCACCAATCAGCAATGACAACCCAGGTTGTTCACCAAAAATGGGCCGGCATCTAAACTTACATTCTTGCATTTCAAATAAAGATACCAAGAGAATGAAGAAAATTTGATAATAGGAGTAAATTAGAAAGTTGCTTAAAATTTCATGCTCAATCTGAATCACGAAAGAAAATTTTTGGGTACAGTGTCCCTTTAATCTCTCATGTGGCACTGTATCAAACGCCTTTGCAAAATCTAAGTATATCACATCAACTGATTCCCCTTTATCTATATTTTTACTTACTTCCTCGTAGAATTAGATTAGTTTTACATGATATATTTCTCATAAAACCATGCTGATTTGAACTCATAATCATGTTTACACGAATATACTCATTAATATTATCCCTTATAATCCTTTCAAGTATCTTCCCCACTATTGATGTCAGACTAACTGGTCTATAGCTTCCTGGATCAGCCCTGCTTCCCTTTTTGAAGAGTGGCACCACATCAGCTTTACGCCAATACAGAGGTACTATGTCTGAGGATTATGAGTCTTGAAAATTTAAGAGTAGAGGTTTATCTGTTTGCATGTGATTATGTGTCTGTAACTACATATATAAACATTTAAAAGCATATATACATATGTAAACACATACACACACACACACATATATATATATATATATATATATACATATTCAGACATGTATATGTATGTATCTCAATGTTAAATCCTTTTGCCTGCCTTTTTTTTCTAGCACCTAAGACCTGATATCTTTGAGCACTGGAGCCCTTTGCCCTCTGCTATGTGAAGAACATTGGCATGTGACATAGCTACAGTAAAAGCATAGTATAACACTTTATTAAAAATAATATTGTATAAATATATATTTTGTATGTTTTCATCTACTTAACTGCAAAGTGCTCCAATGCACTTCAACATGTCCAATGTGATTATGAGTCTGTAAATACATATATAAACATTTAAATGCATAAATACATATGTAAAAACATACACACACACACACACATATATATATATATATATATATATATATATATATATATATATATATATATATATATATATATATATAAAACAGTCTGTAGCCAAGCACCCCACCATTGCAGTCTTAATATACCCGGGTGCAATCCAGAAATTAAATCATATAGAATAGTCACATCACAAAAGGACACTCGCAGGAATTTAAAATCTTCAGCATTTTATTATATCTTCATTAAAAAGTCATATGTCATATGACTTTTTAATGAAGATATAATAAAAGGTTGAAGATTTAAAATTCCTGTGAGTGCCCTTTTGTGATGTGACTATTCTATAAATACAGAACATATTTAGACATGTGTATGTATGTATATCGATGTTAAAGCCCTTTGCCTGCCTTTTTTTCTAACATCTGAGACCTCATATCTTTGAGCCCTTATAACTTTTTTGTGCAATATTGTTTTGAATATTTTATATTAGATGGTGTTATTATGAGTGCAACTGTACTTTGTAATGTATTTTTGATGGGTTTTGTGAGACATTTTTGTTTTGCAGAGCTCTAAGGACGGGCTATCCCGACGAGCATTAACTTCAATTGCGCTCAAACGATTGCGTTAACTTTCAACTTGTAATACGAGCGAAAAAAACCTGATGCGTGCAAACATCCACGATAAACCTCTTTTCACTCGTGCATAACTGTTAGTGTTCCAATCGTAATCTAGCCCTAAATGAGGTATAAGAATGATCAAAGGGATAAAACCTTCTAAAAAAGGCTGTAGGGAAACCCAGGTGACTCAACAATGATTTCACCTGGGAGTCTCCAGGATTCCCTGCTAAACCCATCTGGAGGCAGACAGATGGGAATTTTGGTGCCCCTTTACCCTTAATAGATAACAAGGAAGGGTAATTACCCTGGGGAGAGATATCCTTTTTATACAGAAATAATAAATTACATTTAAATAAAAAATCGCATTAAAAAATGTAAAAATAATCATTTCCAAAAAGCAGATTTTTACGGAAAACATAAAACAGCAGGTGAAGCTTTGTGCTCAGGAGACATTTATCTCCTTTTTCTTTCTGTTTGTAACTATCAGTTCATTTTGCTGAGAATCTAGGGCAAGGAGGAAATGTAAAAAAATAATAATAATTATTGTGTCAACTCAAAAATAGCTTTTTGGCTACGTTATGAAATCAGCATACTTGAGTAGGCCGATTACATGTTGCCTAACTGGGCGGTGGGCTACTTATGGGATTAGGAAAGCATGTGGATGTTTGGTATCATTGTGCATTCTTAATTACCCCTTTTTATTTAATTTTTCTACTATGTTCTCAAAAAATATGTCAAGAATGTAACTTTGGAATATTATCGGCTAGATTACGAGTTTTGTGGTAACAGCGGCTCGGTGCTAACTTGCAAGTTATTTCCACTACTCACCTCCCTATAGCGCTGCTATTACCGGTTTTCATAAACCCGGCTTTAGCAGGCAATATTGCAGCGTTGAGCAAAATTAAGCTCCATACCGCACTCAAATACCAGCACTGCTTTGAGCTGGTTTTTACGTGCTCGTGCTCGTGCACAATTTCCCATAGACATCAATGGGGAGAGCCGGCTAAAAAAGCCTAACACCTGCAATAAAGGAGCATAAAGCTCCGTAATGCAGCCCCATTGATTCCTATGGGGAAAAAAAAGTTATGTTTACACCTAGCACCCTAACATAAACCCTGAGTCTAAACACCCCTAATCTGCCGCCCCTGACATCACCACCACCTACATTACACTTAAACATAGAAACATAGAATTTGATGGTAGATAAGAACCAAAAAGGCCCATCAAGTCTACCCATATTACATGTTACTTTTTCCTTAGGATAGCCTCATGCATGTCCCAGGCATTTTTAAATTCCTTTACAGTCTTTGTGTTTACCACCTCAAATGGAAGTTAATTCCATGAATCCACCACCCTTTCTGTAAAAAAATGCTTCCTCAAATTTCTCCTGAATCTACTACCCTCTAACTTTAGATTGTGACCCCTTGTTTTGGCATTTATTTTTTTGTGAAAAATGCTTTCAGCTTCTATTTTATTAAGTTCCTTCATATATTTGAAGGTTTCTATCATGTCACCTCTTTCCCTTCTATCCTCTAAGCTATACATATTTAGATCATAGAGTCTTTCTTTGTACATTTTATATTTTAGACCATGTACCATTTTAGTAGCCCACCTTTGGACCGCTTCTAGTTTATTTATATCTTAAAAAACCACTAGATACCTAAATAGCATACACTATCAGGAACTAAATAGGAGGTGCGCCAATAAATATAATAATGTTAGCGTATATAAATTCAATTTCCCAACCTGTTAGTATATGGGGCAAAAAATAAACATACTACAAACACTGTGAAGTATAAAGATAATAATAATAAAAGAACCTTAGTACCAACAAAATTTGTGTTGAGTGTGTGTAAAACGTGTGTAAAAACGTCCCAAATCACAAAGAATATATGTACATATAAAACCATAAACCAGATCCCACAACGATATGAGGATAACAGCAGCTCTCTCCAAATAGCAGAAAAATAGAACCAGTCCTAAAAGACAAAAAACGAGAGGCGCTCTTGGTGCAGCAAATTCCAAACAGAGTAGACAACGAATACAAAATAAATCAAAGTACTCACAAACAAAATTGCACATGCAGTGCAATATCGTGCAAGCCGAAACTTCTGAGCCGTTCGGCTGACTCACAGTCAGCTTACCATCAGCTTCAGCCACTGTGAGTCAGCCAAACGGCTCAGAAGTTTCGGCTTGCACGATATTGCACTGCATGTGCAATTTGTTTGTGAGTACTTTGATTTATTTTGTATTCGTTGTCTACTCTGTTTGGAATTTGCTGCACCAAGAGCGCCTCTCGTTTTTTGTCTTTTAGGACTGGTTCTATTTATTTATATATTTCTGAAGATATGGTCTCCAGAACTGTACACAGTATTCCATATTTGGTCTAACTAATGATCTGTAAAGTGGCATAAGAACCTTGCTATTTCTGCTACTAAAACCTCTTCCAATGCAACCAAGCATTTGACTGGCCTTGCTGGCTGCACTGCGGCATTGTGTACCAAATTTTAAATCATCTGAAATAATAATTCCCAAGTCCCTTTCTTCTTTAATTACAGTCAGTAATGTACCATTGAGACTATAATTGGCCTTTGAATTTTTTTATTTTTTATTTTTTATTTTTTAAATGTTTTTATTCAGGACAGCATAAAAAAGCATGGTAACAACATAATTGTAATATACAACGAATATTCACATTATGCTTGATAATTTACATTATACATAGTAATAATCCTCTTTTTTTGTTATCTATCCCTTCTATATAGAAAGGTCACTCTTGGACCTGTTGTAATATATGTATGTCCGTGACTAGGGATTATTAATGGCCATAACATTCATAACAGTAACATGAGTAATAATCATAACAATAACATGAACAACAAAGATATAATTAATTTGATATAAGCCCTTTGATGTGGAAGATTAGCTGTACTACCCTAGGGATGCGCAGGAGTAAGATTTGAGGGAAAGGATGGTGTAGGATATAGGTCGAAAGTGAGCTCAATAATAAAATGTCAGTTGCCTGTGTGTTCAGCACCTCACACATATTGCAGATGAAACAACTGTGGTCTATAGGGGATATAAATGTGCAAGTGCGCTAGAACGTTAGTAAAGTGATTTATTTATAAATAGGAGATCGGGGTAGTCTGCACATGCCTCTGGCGAGCCTTCAGTATTTAGCACTCTGTGAGAAAACTTCATCGCTATCCGGCCTTTGAATTTTTAAATCCTATATGCATCATTTTGCTCTTGGTAATATTAAATTTCAGATCCCATTTATTTGACCAGTCCTCTAGTTCATTTGATCAACTCCTCCTGGAACATCTACCCTGTTACAAATTTTTGTATCGATGCTGGGTCTAGTGAGCCTGTTCCTGGCTGTGCAGTGAGTGCTGTGCTTCACACTACATTGTTGCAGTACAAATTTTTGTATCATCAGCAAACAAGCAAACCTTCCCCTTAAGCCCACTTCCAATATCACTTATGAACATGTTAAACAAAACAGGCCCAAGAACTTATTAACCCCTAATCTGCTGCCCGCAACATCGTCACCACCTACCTACACTTATTAACCCCTAATCTGCTGCCCCCAATGTCGCCGCCACTATACTAAAGTTATTAACCCCTAAACCTAACCCTAAGTTTAACCCTAACACCCACTAACTTTAATATAATTAACATAAATCTAAATAAAAATTACTATCATTAACTAAATAACACCTATTTAAAACTAAATACTTACCTGTAAAATAAAACCTAAGCTAGCTACAATATAACTAATAGTCTTGAAGATGGAGCCGCTCTGCGTCGGAAGGATGAAGATAGAAGATGCCGTCTGGATGAAGACTTCTGCCCGTCTGGAGGACCACTTCTTGGCGCTTGGATGAAGACTTCTACCGGCTTCGTTGAGGATGGATGGCCGGTCTTCAAAAACTGTAAGTGGATCTTCGGGGGTTAGTGTTAGGTTTTTTTAAGGGTTGGTTTTATTTTTAGCTTAGGGTTTGGGCCCTTTTAAGGACAATGCCCATACAAATGCCCTTTTCAGGGCAATGGGGAGCTTAGGTTTTTTTTAGATAGGATTTTATTTGGGGGGTTTGGTTGTGTGGGTGGTGGGTTTTACGGTTGGGGGGTTGTTTGTATTATTTTTTTACAGGTAAAAGAGCTGATTTCTTTGAGGCAATGCCCCACAAAAGGCCCTTTTAAGGGCCATTGGTAGTTTATTTTAGGCTTGTTTTTTTTTATTTTGGGTTTTTTTTTTGATAGGGCTATTAGATTAGGTGTAATTAGTTTAAATATTTGATCGTTTCTTTTTTATTCTGTGTAATTTAGTGTGTGTTTTTTTTGTAATTTGGTTAATTGTATTTAATTAATGTAATGTATTTAATTGTAGTGTAAGGTTAGGTGTTAGTGTAACTCAGGTTAGGTTTTATTTTACAGGTAAATTTGTATTTAGTGGCAGCGATGTTAGGGACAGCAGATTAGGGGTTAATAATATTTAACTAGTGTTTACGATGCGGGAGTGCAGCGGTTTAGGGGTTAATATGTTTATTATAGTGGTGGCGATGTCCGGAGTGGCAGATTAGGGGTTAATAATTTTATTTTTGTGTTTGCGATACGGGAGGGCCTCGGTTTAGGGGTTAATAGGTAGTTTATGGGTGTTAGTGTACTTTTTAGCACTTTAGTTATGAGTTTTATGTTACGGCTTTGTAACATAAAAGCCATAACTACTGACTTTCAGTTTACGGTACGGATCTTGATGGTACAGGATGTACCGCTCACTTTTTGGCCCGACAGGCAAACTCGTAATACCGGTGCTGTGGAAGTCCCATTAAAAAAGGACCTTTTGAAAGCTGCGGTAGTTACGTTGCGTTACAGCCAGAAAAGTGTGCAGTACAGATATACCTGCAAGACTCGTAATGGCAGCGATAGTGAAAAAGAGCCATAATGCTGCTTTTTCACTCATACCGCAAAACTCATAATCTAGCCATATAGAACACCCATTTTTAACATTTAATGTTAATTCCTGGACAGGTCTATGAATGAAATCCTATTTGACTTTTTATTTTGTCGAAGGTGTGCATTTTAGGGCTATATTACGAGTGGCATGCTAACTGTTGTGCACAAGCAATTAGGGGTTTATTGCAGCTCTTTGCACGCGTCAGAAGAAGCACGCATATTAGTGGTTGAAAGTAAATGTGTTCGCTTGAGTGTAATTGAATTTAATGCACGTTGGGATAGCGCAACTTCAGAGCTCTGGTTAACTGTCATGCGAGACAAAAAAGTTGTACAAAACACATAAAAAATTCACTCATAATAACACTATCTAATACAATTATTTTAAAAAATATTGCAGAAAAAAGTCATAAAGGCCTCCGGTGTAAGAAACAAAAAGACAGGAAAAGGGCTTTGACGTAGAAATACATACAAACACATGTACAATTTTTGCAGAAAAATGTATGTCAATTAAGCTCTTATATTAGAGATACTATTGATTTGTTATTGAAATTATCCAGCATTAACAATCAAGAAGGGCTATACTGGCTGACTTGTGATTCTAATGTGCTGTATTCCAACATAGCACATAACTTAGGTATAGAAACATTATCGAATGACCTGAATGAAGATTTATATTTGCCTTTGAAGAAAACAAGGTATCTCTTCATATTTGATCAATTTTATTTTGACACACAATTATGTTAGATTGTTTGAGGAGTACTACCTGCAAACTAAAGGAATAGCCATGGGTACCAGATTCTCTCCCAGTTAATCCTAATTGGTTTATGGTTTTTGAAGAGTGATATATTTATGACAATGGGACAAGAATCTGGTGTTCTATGATTGTTACATTGATGACCTCCTGTTTATTTGGAGAGGCAATGAGGCCTCAGCCAGTGCAATTGTTTCCTATCTCAATCAAAATTAGATGGGATTAACATTCTTATGATTAAAATTCTCATAACGGCTGATTAAATTGAAGACATATTTTAAACCAGTTGATGGTAACAATTTCTTGGATTTCCCCAGCAATCAACTACAAAGTTGGAAATTTAGGGCTCCATGTACGAAGAAGCTAGAGCTGCTCCAGAGCCCTTGCGGGGTTTGCATATGCGAGCCTGCTTCCCGCAATGTAAGAAGTAGCGGTCATTAGACCGCTGCTTCTTACACTCTCCGCCACCTCTGAGCTGGCAAAGAGAAATCACAGAGAGCTTGCTAGCTCTCGATTTTTTACAGTCCCTTCACTTGTGTGAATGAAAGGGTGGGCATTATACATTCATCGGAATGTGTAATGATACATACGGGCCAGTGGATCAGTAGATACGCTGACCGTATGCAGCGAAGGCAGGAGGACAGCTTTGCAGGTTGAGAAGCTGTCCTCCCACCTTTTAATACATAGGGCTCTAAATTCCCCCTAAAGTAAATTTTGTAGCATCTAAATGAATTGTACAGATTTGAACACATATGATGTTCAAAGTGAATTGTTAAAGGGGAGATTTAGCTCTATGTGCAAGTACATCACACATGGGTGTACCATGGTAAGGTCCAACATCACAGGTGAATCTTTTAAAATGAAGTAACTTCTAACTTGTGATACAAGTTATGTTATTTATGTGATCACCTGTGGTTGTGGAATCTAGTACTTATGTAGAACATGTAGAAAAAGAAGACGACGATGGTAGGAACACTATAAAAATATCCAGAAGGGTTCTTTAAAACACAGAGCATAAAGGTTCCCTTTACATGGCATCATCCAAGATGGCGTCCCTTACATACCTATTGGCTGAAAGATTTCTATCAGCCAATAGGAATTAAAGGGGAAAAAATCCTATTGGCT
Source organism: Bombina bombina (assembly GCF_027579735.1). Taxonomy (NCBI): domain Eukaryota; kingdom Metazoa; phylum Chordata; class Amphibia; order Anura; family Bombinatoridae; genus Bombina; species Bombina bombina. Next base: position 653,330,195 of record NC_069501.1, on the reverse strand, counting down.
GTTGCAATCAACCAATAGGATGGAGCTTTCATCCTATTGGCTGATTGGAACAGCCAATAGAATGAGAGCTCAATCCTATTGGCTGATTTCAACAGCCAATAGGATGAAAGCTCAATCTTATTGGCTGTTGAAAGGATTTTTTTCCCCTTTAATTCCTATTGGCTGATAGAAATCTTTCAGCCAATAGAAATGTAAGGGACGCCATTTTCAATCACGTCACTTAAAGGGAACCTTAATTTTTTAGTGACGACTGTAAGAAGAGGATGCTCCGCGCCGGATGTCTTGAAGATGGACCCGCTACACGCCGGATGAATGAAGATAGAAGATGCTGTCTGGATGAAGATTTCACGCTTGGATGAGGACTTTGCCGGATGGATGAAGATCGAAGAGGCCTCCTGGATGAAGACTTCTTTCCGCTTGGATGAGGACTTTGCCGGCTGGATAAGGATGGATGTCTGGACTTCGATAACTGTAAGTGGATCGTCGGGGGTTAGTGTTAGGTTTTTTTAAGGTTTTTTTGGGTGTTTTTTTTTAAGGTTAGGGTTTTAGGCCATGTAAAAGAGCAATGCCCATCCAAATGCCCATTTCAGGGCAATGGTTAGCTCAGTTTTTATTTGGGGGAGTTGGTTAGTTGGGTGGTGGGTTTTACTGTTTGGGGGTGTTTGTATTTTTTTTTACAGGTAAAAGGGCTGATTTATTTGGGGCAATGTCCCACAAAAGGCCCTTTTAAGGGCCATTGGCAGTTTAGTGATGGCTAGGGTTTTTTTATTTTGGAGGGGCTTTTTATTTTGATAGGGCTATTAGATTAGGAGTAATTCGTTTTTATTTTTGATAATTTCATTTTTTATTTTTTGCAAGATAGAAAATTGTATTTTAATAATTTAATTTATTTTATTTTATTGTAATGATAGTTTTTAGTGTAAGGCAGGTTAGGTTTTATTTTACAGGTAAGTTTGTATTTATTTTAACTAGGTAGTTAATTAATAGTTAATAACTATTTATTAACTAGTCTACCTAGTTAAAATAAATACAAACTTAGCTGTGAAATAAAAATAAAACCCAAGATAGCTACAATATAACTATTAGTTATATTGTAGCTAGCTTAGTTTTTTTTTTACAGGTAAGTTTGTATTTAGTTTTAAATAGGAATTATTTAGTTAATAATTGTAAGGTTTATTTAGATTTATTTTAATTATATTTAAGTTAGGGGGTGCTAGGCTTAGGGTTACGTTATGGTTAGACTTAGGAATAGGGTTACGTTAGGGTTAGGTTTAGGGGTTAATATATTTATATAGTGTTAGTGATGTTGGAGGCAAGAGGTTTAGGGGTTAATAACTTTAGTATAGTGGCAGCAACATTGGGGCGGCAGATTAGGGGTTAATAACTTAATGTAGGTGGGGGCGATGTTAAGGGTGGCAGATTAGGGGTTAATACGTGTATTTAGGTGGCGGCGATGTTAGGGGCAGCAGATTAGGGGTTAATAACTGTATGTAGGTGGCGGCAATATCGGGAGCGGCAGATTAGGGGTTGATAGTTTTATTTAGGTAGCTGCGATGTTAAGGGTGGCAGATTAAGGGTTAATAACATTATGTAGGTTGCAGCGTTGTAGGGGGTAGAAGATTAGGGGTGTTTAGACATGGCTTTTATGTTAGGGTGTTAGGTTTAAACATAACTTTTTCTTTCCCCATAGACATCAATAGGGCTGTGTTACGGAGCTTTTGTTTCCGCGATCGCAGGTGTTAGGTTTTTTTTGCCAGCTCTCCCTATTGATGTTTATGGGGAAATCATGCACGAGCAGCACTTGTATTTGGGCGCGGTATGGAGCTCAACGCCACCATATCGCCCGTACAAGCCTGCTTTTTGTAAACCTGTAATAGCAGCGCTATAGGGAGGTGAAATAACGCTGATTTTGTGGCGGTCGTTAATTTTCCTATAGCGCTGAAAACTCGTAATCTAGCTGATAGTGATTTAATCATCAATATGTCCCAAGAACGTTTGTATTAGTGGAGCGTCATTCTCCGATAGCAAGAAATTCATTTGCAAGTATTGATAATTTTTATAGTTTTATATTTTCTATATAGTTTTACACTTTTATAGTTAGGAGTCTATAGACATGAGAGAAGAGATATGCTGCAGTTGTATTTGTTCAAAGTGTTATAATACGCTCCTCTTGATTAATACTGGTGTAGAGCTGGAGCAGTCAATCCATTTTTACTAATTGAGGAGTAACGATTCGTTATTGATTATGTCACTCTGACATAGCATATGAGGATTGATCCATATGATTGTTGGTATTTGCGGATAGGTCTAAGGTGGGTTAATGAGTTTGTTTTTTTATTCTTTCATTTCTCTTGCCTGAAAACCTGATTGGTCTTATGTTAGTTTAAATTATACTCCAGCTGTTGGTTACACTATGCCTGATGAAACAGCAACGCGTTGCAATCTAATATATGAGTCTTACTTTCATAATGGTTTTTAATGTTTTATTTTTAATTACATTTTTATCGCTTACTAAAGACAGCTGAAGTTGATCCTTTCACCTGGGTGAATATTTTGATCCTGTTGGCATTGCTCACTAGAAGCTGCACTAGTGGAACAGTGAGCCGAGGCACTGTGATTCCCAGCAAGCTTGTTTTACCACATGCCTGTGCTATTCTCTTTGTGAGTATTACTCTGTTGGTGTGGCCTCTGGTGGTCACGTTTTGTGGGTTCTCTGCACTAGGAAGTACCTTTTTTTCTGCTTTACCTTGCAGTATTGAATATTGACGTGAAGGTCACAGAAGGAGCAGCTGCATGCACCTGTCCATAGATCACACTGCTCAGGAAGATTAAAGGACTTTATACCATTTAGCTGTATCAGTTTTTCGATCATTCGAAAGATTGGTTTCTTTGTTTTGTTTTGTTCATTTTGTTATGTGGCTCAATGATTTATGTGTTGAACCATTATATATTGTGGCGCCCTCTAGTTATTATTATATCTCCTCAGTGAGTTTGATATTTGTATCTAAATTGGAAAGCTGATAAAAAACTCCATGCTCTATCTGAATTAAGAAAAGAAAATGTGTATCATGTCCCTTTAACCTGGTAGAAATGTATTTGTACTTGAAAGAAAAAGATGCATGCATGATTTTACCTGTATTGTACCATCATAGCCAGCATTTTTAAAGGTCACATTACAGAGAGTAAAGAATAAATATACATAAAGGAACAGTTATAGTCAAACTAGCCATAGAGTGTAGAAATAAATGATCATTTAAAATCAGTCATAGCAGCATTACATTCTGAGTTATACTGCATAATTATTTATGCTAATTTATGCTAATTAACACGGCTCATTTTTTATTTTTCGAAGAAAGGTGTGAACCCTAACTATACTAGGAGGGCAGGATATGGTTATTAAACATGATGCTGCACTTCAATGTTTCTTTGAAATACATTATAATAAATGGCATGTTTACTAGTACATAACTGTGTGTAAATGCAATGAGCATGGCAGATTAATTATAGAGCCCACACCATTTCATATGTTTTAATGGTATGTCTGCAAAACAGCCTATATAGTCCACTCTTAATAATTAGGCAAGGTGTTTTTTTAACAGTCTAGCAAAAACAACTATATTTCTTGTTTTGATTTCAGTTTATTAAATGATTTTGAAAATTGTAATTTTTTTTTTATATATTTTTAGAAATCTTACCCTTTTTAAGCATAATATTTGGGAATTTTGTGTCTATGTGAAAAATGCTCAAAAGCTTTATAATTTGCAAAAAGTAGAACATCTTAATAATTAATTCTGGCATCTACCTTATTCCTTCATAGATGATAGACAGACAGATAGATAGATAGATAGATAGATAGATAGATAGATAGATAGATTATCTGTGTGTGTGTGTGTATAAAAATAAGGAAAGGTGTCTTTAGACACAGTTAGATTTTTTTGTTCTAAAATGCAAATAGTCTATATTTATATTTATTTAAAACAATAATTATTCACTTTCCCATTACAGAATGGTACTATCTTTCTCATGGTACTAGACTTGTGCGCAATCAAAAAATTATTTTGGATTCGTTTTGATTCCGCCCGCAAAAAAATTTGGTTTGAGACATTCGTAATAATTAAGTATGTGTCAGTAATTCAGTTTCAGAATTTATTCATGTTGTTCCGAATTTTGAAATTCGGATGCATTTGAAACCATTACCGAATTATTATTAATGTCGGACAGATTTCTAACTATTGCCGAAACAAAATTATGTTAAACTGCCGCAGCTGCCCCACATCACTAACACTACCTAAACCTATTAACCCCTAAACCACACCCCCCTCATTGACAACACTAACTAAACCTATTAACCCCTAAACTGCCATTCCGAAACTTTGCTGACACAAACTAAACCTATTAACCCCTAAACAGCACCCCCCCACATCGGCGACACAAACTAAACCTATTAACCCCTAAACCACACCCCCCCACATCGCTGACATGAACTAAACCTATTAACCCCTAAACCGCACCCCCCCACATCGCCAACACTAACTAAACCTATTAACCCCTTACGATTATTAACTAATAATATCTATTTAAATCTAGATACAAAGGCCTCTAGTTATCAAGCCGTCAACCGCAAATACTCTGGAATTCCGCGACGTATTTGTGGCAAGGCTGATTTGCTGTAGTTATCAAGCCCTACAGCCCAGCAAAAGTAGAATCTAGTGACGTAACCATACGATCCGTCTGACACAGATCGATGGTTACGTCACTCTAGATGTTCCGAATGCAAGTTCGGCACAATCTGACTACTTTTGCTAGTTATCAAAGAACTAACAGGTATGCTCGCCACTATTCCGGGCCAGCGTACCTGGTTTTCAATCCGCCGCCCTGGAGGCGGCGGATCCCATAGGAATCAATGGGAGTCTGACAGCAGCGAGAGCTCATGTTCGCTGCTGCCCGATATCCCATTGATTCCTATGGGAAGTGTCTGCACCTAACACCCTAACATGTACCCCGAGTCTAAACACCGCTAATCTGCCCCCCTACACCACCGCCGCCTACATTACATTTATTAACCCCTAAACCGCCGCTCCCGGACCCCGCCGCCACCTACATTACATTTATTAACCCCTAATCTGCCCCCCCTACACCGCCGCCACCTACATTATATCTATTAACCCCTAAACCTAAGTCTAACCCTAACACCCCCCTAACTTCAATATTATTTAAATTAATCTATAATTAAATAAATTATTCCTATTTAAAACTAAATATTTACCTATAAAATAAACCCTAAGATAGCTACAATATAATTAATAATTACATTGTAGGTATTTTAGGATTTATATTTATTTTACAGGCAATTTTGTAATTATTTTAACTAGGTACAATAGCTATTAAATAGTTATTAACTATTTAATAGCTACCTAGTTAAAATAACTACAAAATTACCTGTAAAATAAATCCTAACCTAGAAGTTAAAATTATACCTAACACTATCATTAAATAAATTAAATGAATTAACTACAATTACCTAACATTAAATACAATTAACTAAAAATAACTAAAGTACAAAAAAACCCTCTAAATTACAGAAAATAAAAAAATTACAAGAATTTGTAATTACACTAATTACACCTAATCTAAGCCCCCTAATAAAATAAAAAAAACACCCAAAATAATAAAATTCCCTACCCTAAACTAAATTACAAATAGCCCTTAAAAGGGCCTTTTTCGCACACCCCTACTCTAAAACCCACCCATTCCCCCCTTAAAAAAACCTAACACTACCCCCTTGAAGATCACCCTACCTTGAGCCGTCTTCACCCAGCTTGGCACAAGCGGTCATCCGATCCATCCAGAAGTCTTCATCGAATCCGGGCAGAAGAGGTCCTCCAAGCGGCAGAAGTCTTCATCCAAGCGGCATCTTCTATCTTCAATCAACCGGAGCGGAGCGGAGCCATCTTGAATCCAGCCGACACGGAGCCATCCTCTTCCATCAACGTCCTAACACCAAATGAAGGTTCCTTTAAATGACATCATCCAAGATGGCGTCCCTTGAATTCCGATTGGCTGATAGGATTCTATCAGCCAATCGGAATTAAGGTAGGAAAAATCCGATTGGCTGATGCAATCAGCCAATCGGATTGAGCTTGCATTCTATTGGTTGCTCCAATCAGCCAAAAGAATGCAAGCTCAATACGATTGGCTGATTGGATCAGCCAATCAGATTTTTTCTACCTTAATTCCAATTGGCTGATAGAATCCATCGACTGGATTCAAGATGGCTCCGCTCCACTCCGGTTGATTGAAGATAGAAGATGCAGCTTGGATGAATGAAGACTTTTGCCGCTTGGAGGACCTCTTCTGCCCGGATTCGATGAAGACTTCTGGACGGATCGGATGACCGCTTGTGACCGGCTGGGTGAAGACGGCTCAAGGTAGGGTGATCTTCAAGGGGGTAGAGTTAGGTTTTTTTAAGGGGGGATTGGGTGGGTTTTAGAGTAGGGGTGTGTGGGTGGTGGGTTTTAATGTTGGGCGGGTTGTATTTCTTTCTTTTTTTTTCAGGTAAAAGAGCTGATTACTTTGGGGCAATGCCCCACAAAAGGCCCTTTTAAGGGCTATTTGTAATTTAGTTTAGGGCAGGGAATTTTATTATTTTGGGTGGCTTTTTTATTTTATTAGAGGGCTTAGATTAGGTGTAATTAGTTTAAAATTCTTGTAATTTTTTTTTATTTTCTGTAATTTAGAGGGGTTTTTTGTACTTTAGTTATTTTTAGTTAATTTTATTTAATGTAAGGTAATTGTAGTTAAATAATTGAATTAATTTAATGATAGTGTAGTGTAGTGTGTAATTGTAACTTAGGTTAGGATTTATTTTACAGGTAATTTTGTAGTTATTTTAGCTAGGTAGCTATTAAATAGTTAATAACTATTTAATAGCTATTGTACCTAGTTAAAATAATTACAAAGTTGCCTGTAAAATAAAAATAAACCCTAAAATAGCTACAATGTAACTATTAGTTATATTGTAGCTATCTTAGGGTTTATTTTATGGGTAAGTATTTAGTTTTAAATAGGAATAATATATTTAATTATAGGAATATTTATTTAGATTAATTTAAATAATATTTAAGTTAGGGGGTGTTATGGTTAGGGTTAGACTTAGGTTTAGGGGTTAATTCATTTAATATAGTGGCGGCATTGTAGGGGGGTAGATTAGTGGTTAATCAATGTACTGTAGGTGGCGGCGGTGTAGAGGGGGCAGGATAGGGGTTAAACAATTAGTTTATTTGCGGCGGGGTCCGGGATCGGCAGGATAGGGGTTAATAACTTTATTTAGGTGGCAGCAGTATAGGGGGTGGCAGATTAGGGGTTAATAGGTATAATGTAGGTGGCGGTGGGGTCCGGGTAGCGGAAGTTTAGGGGTTCATATATTTATTATAGTGGCGGCGTGGGTCCGGGAGCAGCAGTTTAGGGGTTAATATATTTATTATAGTTGCAGAGGGGTCCAGGAGCAGCGGTTTAGGGGTTAATAAGTTTATTTAGGTGCGGGAGGCTCCAGGAGCGGCAGTTTAGGGGTTATAACAGTTTATGTATGGGTATGCTTAGTGACAGGCTAGCAAGAAAGCTGCAAAGAAGCCGATGAGCAGCGAGATCGATGACTGTCAGTTAACAACAGTCCGCTGCTCATCGCTCCGTACTTGGTGCGCAGCTTCTTGACAGTTTTCTTGATAACTTTGGCGAACGTATTCAGGTCTGCGGCGGCGATGTTAGGCGAGCTTAGGCGAGCGTATTGGGGCCGGCGAATGCAGATAAATACGGAGCTTGATAACTAGAGGCCAAAGTAACTTACCTATATTAACCCCTAAACCTAAGAGTAGACCCCTACCTTTAAACCTAACCCTAAAGCTAACCCTAACCCTAATCCTAACACCCCTCCCAACTTTAACATAATTAAAATTTAACTAAATAAAAGTTACAATTATTAACTAATAATACCTATTTAAATCTAAATACAAAGTAACTTACCTATATTAACCCCTAAACCTAACACCCCCTAACTTTAAACCTAACCCTAACCCTAAACCTAACACCCCCTAACTTTAACATAATTAAAATATAATGAAATTAAATTTGCAATTATTAACTAATAATACCTATTTAAATCTGAATACAAAGTAACTTACCTACAGTATATTAACCCCTAAACCTAACACCCCCTAACTTTAAACCAAAACCTAACCCTAACCCTAATGCCCCCTAACTTTAACATAATTAAAATATAACTGAATTAAAGTTAGAATTATGAACCAATAATACCTATTTAAATCTAAATACAAAGTAACTTACCTATATTAACCCCTAAACCTAACACCGCCTAACTTTAAACCTAAACCTAACCCTAACACCCCCTAACTTTAACATCATTAAAATATAACTAAATTAAAGTTACAATTATTAACTAAATATTATTCTAATCAGTCAATAGAATGAGAGCTGCTTAAATCCTATTGGTTGATTTGAACAGCCAATAGGATTTTAGCATCCCTAATTCCTATTGGCTTATTCAAAATTTTCAATCCAATAGGAATGCAATGGTACCCCCAGTATAAAAGGAGTACCTTGCATTTCAATCCTCAGTGTGCGGTGAACAATCGCATAACGAGGGCCTCCACATCGGATCGATGGACCTCCACCTTAGACCTTCGCCTGGGCCTCCGCCTCCATGCATCGCCGCTCCACCTCCACAGGGATGAAGAAGATGCCAATCCCGCGATGGATGAAGATGGAGCCGCCTGGATGAAGATGCCGTCTGGATGAAGATGGAGCCATTGGGATGAAGATTGTTCAAGCAGGACTTCAACAACTGTGAGTACCTAAAGAGGGGTTAGAGTTAGGTTTTTTTTAAGGTTTTTTGGGGTGGTTGTTTTTTTTTATGATTTGGATTTGGGCTTGTCTTAAAAGAGCTGAATGCCCTTTAAGGGCAGCAAAAGAGCTGTATGCCATTTTCAGGGCAATGCTAGTAAGATGTGTGGTGATATATGTGCAGAACTCAACTATGCAGCCCCTAATTCTGATATGCTCCCAGTATCAGAAAGTGTAAAATCTAAAACAAAATGGGGGAGGGGTGCACTCAAAAACAGAGCAGTGAGTGGGACTAAGTCTATTACCTAATAACTAATATCTAATATATATATATATTATCAAAGGCTCGTTAGTATCAAGTGAGTGGTTAGTCGTTAGTCGTGGTTATTTGGCAACCTAGTTATGGGAGGTGATTTGCCGTGATATCTGGCAATTATATAATGGGGGGTGTTTTTAATATGTGGGTCCTCAATAGGATATGATACACATATGTGTACAATGGGGTTTGTTACAAATTGTGATACAATATGTTACAAGATAGCAATGCTTTAAGGTGCAAAATACATATGGTGGAAACAAACAACAATATGTGGTGTTTAGAATAAAGACAGGTGCTAATATAGAGTGAAGATTCTGTTATACAGATATGTGTGTATATGTAAATACTTCCAGATTAAAAAACAAATATTCGATTTGTATTAATATTCAATTTATAGATATAAACAAATAAAAACAAATAAAATGAACAGATCAGTAAACCTTATCAATTGAGTATATCAAATAATGCACTGTGTCAGTAAAAATGGTGTCGGTAAAAATAACTTGTCAGCATAGACAAAAATACTGAGATTAGCTGATATGATAATAGACACTCTTGTTCATACTATGTCCTTGAAAGGATATGATGATTATAGTTCAGTATGAAATGTAAAAGTTAAAAGTTGTGGCCACAACTATTTGTAAGGGATCCAAAGAGCTCCAAAGAGCTATTTCCTGTTTAGGTAGCTTGTGTAGCTTATAATGTCCCGTAATTAAAATAGAATATACAGAGTTCTTATGATGCTCACCCCTACCGGACTACCGATATCCCTTACCTCCTCTTCTAGTATCGTGGGTTATGGGAAGGTTGTAATTGACCCGGGATGTGTCTCAGTTCGGCGTGTTGCCGTGTAGCTGTGGTGGTTTGTGAGCGTCTCACCTTCAAATTTCCCGGTCAGTCCTTCCTACCCTGACGTCTACACAGAGTAGTCACGTGGTCCTCGGAGGTCCAATCGGATAGCCGGGTCGTTGGGGGGAGTGGTGCAATAGCGGTTCTATCAGATTTTCTTGCTGGAGCCAAATTCGGTCACACTGGATTGTCAAAATCTACGCATTTCAGCGCTGGATATGCGCCTTTATCAAGTCTTGATAAAGGCGCATATCCAGCGCTGAAACTCGGAGATTTTGACAATCCAGTGTGACCGAATTTGGCTCCAGCAAGAAAATCTGATAGAACCGCTATTGCACCACTCCCCCCAACGACCCGGCTATCCGATTGGACCTCTGAGGACCACGTGACTACTCTGTGTAGACGTCAGGGTAGGAAGGACTGACCGGGAAATTTGAAGGTGAGACGCTCACAAACCACCACAGCTACACGGCAACACGCCGAACTGAGACACATCCCGGGTCAATTACAACCTTCCCATAACCCACGATACTAGAAGAGGAGGTAAGGGATATCGGTAGTCCGGTAGGGGTGAGCATCATAAGAACTCTGTATATTCTATTTTAATTACGGGACATTATAAGCTACACAAGCTACCTAAACAGGAAATAGCTATTTGGAGCTCTTTGGATCCCTTACAAATAGTTGTGGCCACAACTTTTAACTTTTACATTTCATACTGAACTATAATCATCATATCCTTTCAAGGACATAGTATGAACAAGAGTGTCTATTATCATATCAGCTAATCTCAGTATTTTTGTCTATGCTGACAAGTTATTTTTACCGACACCATTTTTACTGACACAGTGCATTATTTGATATACTCAATTGATAAGGTTTACTGATCTGTTCATTTTATTTGTTTTTATTTGTTTATATCTATAAACTGAATATTAATACAAATCGAATATTTGTTTTTTAATTTGGAAGTATTTACATATACACACATATCTGTATAACAGAATCTTCACTCTATATTAGCACCTGTCTTTATTCTAAACACCACATATTGTTGTTTGTTTCCACCATATGTATTTTGCACCTTAAAGCATTGCTATCTTGTAACATATTGTATCACAATTTGTAACAAACCCCATTGTACACATATGTGTATCATATCCTATTGAGGACCCACATATTAAAAACACCCCCCATTATATAATTGCCAGATATCACGGCAAATCACCTCCCATAACTAGGTTGCCAAATAACCACGACTAACGACTAACCACTCACTTGATACTAACGAGCCTTTGATAATATATATATATATTAGATATTAGTTATTAGGTAATAGACTTAGTCCCACTCACTGCTCTGTTTTTGAGCGCACCCCTCCCCCATTTTGTTTTAGATTTTCAGGGCAATGCCCATACAAATGCCCTTTTCAAGGCAATGGTTAGCTGAGGTTTTTTTAGATAGTTTTTTTTATTTTGTGAGTTTTGGGGGGGTGGGGGTTTATAATGTTAGTGGGTCTTTGTTTTTTTTTCAGGTAAAAGAGCTGTTTAACTTAGGGCAAAGTTTATTCTAGATTAGGTTTTTTATTTTGGGGTGTTTTTTTTTTAAAATGGGTATTAGAATAGCAATATTTTTTATTATTTTTGATAATTTGTTTGTTATTTTTTGTAATGTATTTTTTGTTTTGGGGTGGGTTTTTATTTTTAGATTAGAGCTTGGGCATTTCACAAAAGAGCTGAATGCCCTTTTAAGGGCAGGAAAAAGAGCTAAATTACCTTTTAAGGGCAATGCCCATAGAAATGCCCTTTTCAGGGCAATGGGTAGATTAGGTTTTACTTTATTTTTATTTTGTGGGTTTGGGGGGTGGGGGCTTGTATACTGTTAGGGGGTGTATGTTTTGTTTTGTAGCAAAATAGCTGTTAACTTTAGGACAATGCCCTCCAAAAGGCCCTTTTAAGGGCCAACAAAAGGACCTTTTAAGGGCCCTTGGTAGTTTATTATAGATTATGTATTTTTTTTTTATTTTGGGGTGTTTTCTTTTTTAAAAGGGTATTAGAATAGGAATAATGTTTTATTGTTTTGGATAAATTCGTTTGTTATTTTTTTGTAAAAAATGGTAGGTTTTTTTAGTTTTTGTAATTTTAGTGTTTTTTTATTTTTTGTAATGGTAGGTTTTTTTAAATTTTTTGTAATGTTAGGTTTTAGTGTAAGGCAGCTTAGGTTTTATTTTTATTTCACAGGTAAGTTTGTATTAATTTTAAGTAGGTAGCTAGTAAATGGTTAATAACTATTTTTTGCTAACTAGTCTACCTAGTTAAAATAAATAACTTACCTGTGAAATAAAAATAAAATGTAAACTAGCTACAATATAACTATTATTTATATTGTAGCTAGCTTAGGTATTATTTTACAGGTAAGGTCCTTACTTATTTAGATTTAAATAGGTATTATTTAGTTAATAATTGTAACTTTAATTTAGTTATATTTTAATGATGTTAAAGTTAGGGGGTGTTAGGTTTAGGGTTAGGTTTAGGGTTAGGTTTAAAGTTAGGGGGTGTTAGGTTTAGGGGTTAATAGGTTTAGTTAGTGTTGGCGATGTGGGGTGCGGTTTAGGGGTTAATAAGTTTAGTTCGTATCGGCGATGTTTCGGAATGATGGTTTAGGGGTTAATAGGTTTAATTAGTGTCGGCGATGTGGGTGGGTGCAGTTTAGGGGTTAATAGGTTTAGTTTGTGTCGGCGATGTGTGTGGGGGGGTGCGGTTTAGGGAATAATAGGTTTAGTTAATGTCGACGATGTTTCAGGACGGCAGTTTAGGGGTTAATAGGTTTAGTCAGTATCAGCGATGTCAGGGAACGGTGGTTTAGGGGTTAATACCTTTATTATAGACTTAGAGTTAGTGTCTGGGAATTGCGGTTTAGGAAGGAACAATGAAAAATTCTGAATATGAATAATAGATCCGAAAATTAGGAAACATATTTATTAATTTTCAGAAATTTTCGGAATTTTTCGGGATGTGCCGATTTTGAAATTCGGATGCATCCGAATCGCCGAATCGGCCAAAATTCGTCCCAATTTGTCTGAAACGAAACCCACATGTCTAAATATATAAGTATATGTGTACAAAAGTTACAAAATTATAAAAAACTACCTTTATGTTTAAGCTGTATTATGAAATGTAAATATTGCCTAAATGACCTAACATGGTGTTTACACTTGGTCCCATCCTCTCTTTAAACTGTTGCATTTTACAGATGCAAATATTCCAAAATCCAAACAGGATCCAAACCTTTCCTGGTCCCAAGCAGTTTGGATAAAGGGTTTTTATACCTGTATATATCATTTTTAATCAATTTCAATATTTTGAACAAAAATACTTTAAATTCCTATCAGCTAGATTCCAAGTTTGGCGTTATGATTGAAAAAGCAGCGTTATGCTTCATAACGCTGCTTTTTTGCTAACGCTGCTATTACGAGGCTTGTAGATATAGGTGTACCGCACACCTTTTTGGCCATCATGCAACGTCAGCACCACACTTTTTAAAAAGCCCTTTTTCAATGGGACTCCCATAGCGCCGGTATTAGGAGTTTGCCTGGGAGGCCAAAAAGTGAGCGGTACACCCTATACTGACAAGATCTGTACCACCATCTAAAGTCAGTAGTTATGAGTTTTACGTTACAAAGCTGTAGCATAAAACTCATAACTAAAGTGTTAAAAAGTACACTAACACCCAAAAACTACCTATTAACTCCTAAACCGAGGCCCTCCCACATCGCAAACACTATAATAAATTTATTAACCCCTAATCTGTCGCTACGGACCTCGCCGCCACTATTAAAATGTATTAACCCCTGTTCCGGCGCTCCCCGACATCGTCGCCACTATAATAAACCTATTAACCCCTAAACCGCTGCCCTCCCGCATTGCAAACACTATTTAAATATTATTAACCCCTAATCTGTCGTCCGCACACACCGCCACTTTAATAAACCTATTAACCACTAAACCGCAAGCCCCCCACAATGAAATATACTAAAATAAATTATTAACCCCTATACCTCTGACCTCCCACATCACTAACTCTACATAAATATATTAACCCCTAATCCTAACCCTAACGTAACCCTAAGCCTAACACCCCCTAACTTAAATATAATTAAAATAAATCTAAATAAACCTTGCAATTATTAACTTAATAATCCCTATTTAAAACTAAATACAAACTTACGTGTAAAAAAAAAAACTAGGCTATCTACAAAATAACTAACAGTTATATTGTATCTATCTTAGGTTTTATTTTTATTTAACAGGTAAGTTTGTATTTATTTTAACTAGGTAGACTGGTTAGTAAAAAGTTATTAACTATTTACTAACTACCTAGTTAAAATAAATACAAACGTACCTATAAAATAAAACCTAACCTGCCTTAAACTAAAACCTAACATTAAAATAAAATGAAATAAATTAAATTGATAAAATACAATTTACTAACTTACAAAAAATAAAAAACAAAGTATCAAAAATAAAAACGAATTAAAAAACAAAACAAAAAACCTAGCCTACACTAAACTGCCAATGACCCTTAAAAGGACCTTTTGTGGGGCATTGCCCCAAAGAAATCAGCTCCATTACATTGCAATAAAAAATACAAACAACCCGCAACAGTAAAATCCACCACCCACCCAACCAAACCCCCACATAAAAACCTATCTAAATAAACCTAAGCTAACCATTGCCCTGAAAAGGGCATTTGGATGGGCATTGCCCTTAAAAGGGCATTCAGCTCTTTTCCAAATTGCCTGAAACCCTAACCTAAAAAAAACCCCACCCAAAAAACTCTTTAAAAAACCATCCCTTACATTAAAGGGGAAAAATCCTATTGGCCGTTGCTATCAGCCAATAGGATTGAGCTTTCATCCTATTGGCTGATCTGATTGGAACAGCCAATAGGATGAAAGCTCAATCCTATTGGCTGATTTCAACAGCCAATAGGGTTTTTTCCCCTTTAATTCCTATTGGCTGATAGAAATCTTTAAGCCAATAGGAATATAAGGGAAGCCATCTTGAATGATATCACTTAAAGGGAACCTTCAGTTGACACTGACGACCATAAGAAGAGGATGCTCCGCGCCGAATGTCTTGAAGATGGACCCGCTCCGGGCTGAATGGATGAAGATAGAAGATGCCGTCTGGATGAAGACTTCTTCTCGCTTGGATGAGTACTTCGCCGGCTGGATGAAGATCAAACTATGCAAAAAGTTCAAGCAGCACCTCCACTTTTACAGAATATTCCATTTTATTGTACCAAGGCACACAAAATCATGACGTTTCGGGCTCAAATGCCCTTAATCATATAATTTGAGCCCGAAACGTCATGATTTTGTGTGCCTTGGTACAATAAAATTGAATATTCTGTACAAGTGGAGGTGCTGCTTGAACTTTTTGCATAGATCTATCTGTTTGGAGTTTTGGCAGGAGCTCCTCAGGCTTGCACTCCAATCACCAGTGCTGGACGATATTATTCTGTTTTATATTGGATGAAGATCAAAGAGGCTGCATGGATGAAGATTTCTTGCCACTTGGATGAGGACTTCACCGGCTGGAGGAGGATGGATGTCCGGACTTCGATAACTGTAAGTGGCTCGTCGGGGGTTAGTGTTTGTTTGTTTTTTTAGGTGTTTTGGGTGTTTTCTTTTAGGCTAGGGTTTTGGGCAATTCGTAAAAGAGCTAAATGCCCTTTTAAGGGCAATGCCCATCCAAATGCCCTTTTCAGGGCAATGGTTAGCTTAGGTTTATTTAGATAGGTTTTTATTTAGGGGTTTAGTTGGGTGGGTGGTGGGTTTTACTGTTGAGGGGTTGTTTGTATTTTTTATTGCAATGTAAAAGAGCTGATTTCTTTGGGCCAATGCCCCACAAAAGGCCCTTTTAAGGGCCATTGGAAGTTTAGTGTAGGCTAGGTTTTTTTTTTTTTTTTTGGGGGGGGCTTTTTTATTTTGATAGGGCTATTAGATTAGGAGTAATTCGTTTTTATTTTTGATAATTTCATTTTTTATTTTTTGTAATTTAGTGTTTATTTTTTTGTAATATAGAAAATTGTATTTTAATAATTTAATTTATTTTATTGTAATGTTAGTTTTTAGTGTAAGGCAGGTTAGGTTTTATTGTACAGGTAAGTTTGTATTTATTTTAACTAGGTAGTTAGTAAATAGTTAATAACTATTTACTAACTAGTCTACCTAGTTAAAATAAATACAAACTTACCTGTGAAATTAAAATAAAACCTAAGATAGATACAATATAACTATTAGTAAGTTTGTATTTAGTTTGAAATAGGAATTATTTAGGTAATAATTGAAAGGTTTATTTAGCTTTATTTTAATTATATTTAAGTTAGGGGGTGTTAGGGTTAGGGTTAGATTTAGGCTTAGGGTAAAGTTAGGGTTAGGGTTAAGCTTAGGGTTAGGGTTACGTTAGGGTTAGGTTTAGGGGTTAATATATTTATTTAGTGTTAGTAATGTTGGAGGCCAGAGGTTTAGGGGTTAATAACTTTAGTATAGTGGCGGCGACATTGAGGGCCACAGATTAGGGGTTAATAAGTGTAGGTGGGGGCGGCAGATTAGGGGTTAATAACTGTAATGTAAGTGGTGGAAATGTTAAGGGCAGCGGATTAGGGGTTAAAAAGTGTATTTAGGTGGCGGCGATGTTGGGGCAGCAGATTAGAGGTTAATAACTGTATGAAGGTGGGAGCGATATCGGGAGCGACAGATTAGGGGTTAATAGTTTTTTTTAGGAGGCGGCGATGTTAAGGACGGCAGATTAGGGGTTAATAACATTATGTAGGTGGCGGCGATGTCGGGGGCGGCATATTAGGGGTGTTTAGACATGTTTTTTTTTGTTAGGGTGTTAGGTTTAAACATAATTTTTTATTTCCCCATAGACACCAATGGGGCTGCGTTGCGGAGCTTTCCTTTCCGCGATCGCAGGTGTTAGGCTTTTTTTTTGCCGGCTCTCCCCTTTGATGTCTATGGGGAAATCGTGCACGAGCACGTCAAAGCAGCGCTTGTATTTGGGTACGGTATGGAGCTCGACGCCACCAAATCACCCGCACAAGCCTGCTTTTTGTAAACTTGTAATAACAGCGCTATAGGGATGTGAAATAACGCCACTTTTGTGGCGGTCGTTAAAATCCCTATAGCGCTCAAAGCTCGTAATCTAGCTGATTGTTCTTCACTTAGAAATTTAAATTTTTAAATAAATATGTATATAATTATTTTCAAATATATAAATCTAAATATAAAAAGATCCGAATTTATATATATATATATATATATATATATATATATATATATATATGCATACAGAAGAGAGAAGCGCTCTAACAGGAATGAACAACAGCTCATCAGCTAGTTCTCTGGGGATTTACCACCTGGAGCAGCCTCTTTTAGACCAGTGTGCCTTTCACATTGGAAAACTAACCTGAAGCATTTCAGTCTGATCCCGCCAGTTAAGGTCAGTCCAGCCCCGAAATACCAGGCAATTCTCCTTTGAACAAGGAACATGACAACCCCAGACGATCGTTTCGGCCTATTGGGCCTCATCGGTGAGGTGCAGCCACATTCCTCTAAGCAAGCACTGGCCAAGGAGTCCATATCTGGTTGCCCCTAACACCCATAGGGAGACTTCCCCAGGGTCATAATTAATTTGCATACAGAAGAGAGAAGCGCTCTAACAGGAACAAACAACAGCTCATCAGCTAGTTTTCTGGCGATTTACCACCTGGAGCAGCCTCTTTTAGACCAGTGTGCCTTTCACATTGGAAAACTATCCTGAAGCATATCAGTCTAGCTGATGAGCTGTTGTTCGTTCCTGTTAGAGCGCTTCTCTCTTCTGTATGCAAATTAATTATCCAGGTGGTAAATCGCCAGAGAACTAGCTGATGAGCTGTTGTTTGTTCCTGTTAGAGCGCTTCTCTCTTCTGTATGCAAATTAATTATGAATCCAGGTGGTAAATCGCGAGAGAACTAGCTGATGAGCTGTTGTTCGTTCCTGTTAGAGCGCTTCTCTCTTCTGTATGCAAATTAATTATGAACCCTGGGGAAGTCTCCCTATGGGTGTTAGGGGCAACCAGATATGGACTCCTTGGCCAGTGCTTGCTTAGAGGAATGTGGCTGCACCTCACCGATGAGGCCCAATAGGCCGAAACGATTGTCTGGGGTTGTCATGTTTCTTGTTCAAAGGAGAATTGCCTGGTATTTCGGGACATGGGAGGTGTGTAGGCAGCTAGCCAATTGCAGCCCTAAAAAGCTGGTCTGGAGAAATGTACTTGTGGCGGGGTGCCAGCTGAAGGAAGCCGAGCAGACTTCATAGAATCCAGGTTCAAAGATTAGCAGCAAAGTTACAAAGTTAAAAGTGAAAAAATTACACAAATAGTGCAGTACAGCACAGCACAGCACATCAGCAAAAAAGGTTCACAAGGAAAGGGAGCGGAGTCCTGACATGTTTCGTGCTATTCAGCACTTAATCATAGGATGATTCCCCACCTGTGTGATGCACCATTTAACTGGCTCTCAGCCAATCAAAGTTTCCAGAGTTATACACACCCTCAAAACAGAGAATACTAATATGAATGGTGCATCACAAAGGAAAACAAGAATAATGCAACAAAAATAACATAACAATGATTAAAAAAATACCACAAATATAAAAACAATTGTTTGTAGAATGAAAAAACATTGTTGTTAGTTCCCATTATTACACCTTAAATATATGTTCCAATATAATTGGTGTATAGCTCTTCACAAATATTTGTTTTCACATATTTTTTAAACCATAGTGTGTGTCAATAATGGGTACTTAGTTTACACAATTCTACAACTAGCCTCACACTCAATTTATTTATTTTGATCATGTTTAAGCTTAATTCATCCATTGATGTCATGGTTATCACTTATAATAATCAATAAAATGATTTGCATTATAATCATCTTTCTAAATATCAAAACGAGAAAAAGGTGTTAAATCACACATGTTTCAAAATCATATTTATTGATAACTATAAGTGAATTTGATGTGTATTACAAAGAAGAAATTAAAAGAAAGATTTAGAAGAGAAAAAGGGACCCAGATGGTACGGTGGAAAACTCTGGTCATGGGATAAGGAAAAACACAACCTAGTAAGATATCTCCAATACCTCAATAACATGTTAATGTGAAAACATATACAATAAATGCAGGCATTAGATATACAATTACATAGACTACTTAGCTAATGGGCATTACAGCAAAATGGCTTCAAAAAATCCACAATTATAAATAATCTTCCCAAACTAGCTAGGAATCAACAAAGAAACTGATGTCCCATTCCTTATTAAGGCCATGTGGTGTCCTAGTATTAAGCTTCCATATCCAATAAAGCTCTTTTTTGGAAAGAATGGAATAAATATTACCTCCTCGAATGGGTCTTTTGGCTACATCAATTACTTTAACTGTGAACTTAGATTGATCTGTAAAATGTATGCCGTTGAAATGTCTTGCTACACTAGAATCTTTATTATAGTTCTTTATGTCTCTTTTGTGTTCCCCTATTCTGGACCTGAGGGCACGTGATGTTTGACCAACGTACTGTTCCGAACATAAAGAGCATTCTATGAGATAGACTATGAATGTAGTGCTACAATTGGCATAATGATCAATCTTAAAATTACTTTTAGTTGAATAACTGCTAAAGTCTATTCCCATAGAAATATGCTGACAGGTGTGACAGTTCCTTGACAAGCATTTAAAAGTCCCTTTCTTATTAAGCCATTGCAGACTTTTGTCTCTGACATTGTCGTTATTCATACTAGGGGAAAGTTTATTTACCTAATGTAGGTGCCTTTTTCGACACAAATTTAATCTTATCAACAACATTTGCCAAAGTGTTGTCACTTTTAAGTATTGGCAAATTCCTTTTGATTATTTTGCACAAGTCAAGTCAAGGAAAATTCGGTAGAAAATATCACTACATCTTTATCAAAAGCATCTTTCTTAACCTTACTAAATGAAGGGTTAAAATTTCTCTTGACATCTTCCAATGACTTGTGCAATGAATCAGGATTGTATCCCCTAGCAATTAATCTGTCCATTAATTTATTGGCTTGATGGTTAAACAGATCGTCAGAGTTTGTGTTCCTTCGAAGCCTAAGAAACTGACTTTTCGGAATTGATCGAATTAAATGCTTGGGGTGACAAGAGGAGGCGTGTAAGATCGTATTCCCTGACGTTGGCTTCCTGAATGTGTCTGTAATGATCCTATTGGATTCTACTGAACCATACAAAGTAAGATCCAAGAAATGTATTTCTTTCTCCTGAATCTCACCAGTAAACTTCAAATGGAGATCATTATTGTTCACATATTTCAAGAATTCTTCAAAAACAAAATCACCTTTAACCACAAAGATGAGATCATCAATAAATCTCATATATGTACATATATTTTCAAAAAATGGATTACTACTGTTGTAGAGGCTGCCGAGTTCCCACCATCCCACAAATAAATTTGCGAATGAGGGTGCGAACTTCGCCCCCATCGCAGTACCACATATTTGTAAATAGTATTCACCATTAAACATAAAATAATTGTGGGACAGTAGGAACTCGACAGTCTCACAAAAAAACAGTTTAAACTCCCTTGAGTAATTGGTATAATTATCCAGGAAAAAACAGACAGCCTGTATACCCAAAGCATGTGGTATACACAAATACAGTGACACCGCGTCAATCACCACCCACCTAAAATCAGCATCCCATTTGATATTATCAATTATTGAAAGCAGATGGGAAGAATCCCTTAAGTAACTGCTCAAACCTTTAACCAAAGGTTGCAAGACTGAGTCCACCCACTCAGATAAAGGCCCAAATAATGACCCAATCCCAGAAATTATTGGGCGACCTGGTGGGTTGACTGGGTCCTTATGCAGTTTAGGTAGGTGGTGAAAGACGGGGGTCACTGGATGGAGCGGTATCAATGAAATATGCTCTTCTTTAGATATAAAGCCCAATGCTAATGCATCATCAAGTAGTCTGTCAAGCTTCCTAGAAAATTCTCTTTCTGGGTTAGAAGCTATCTTTCTATATGTGATGCCATCATTTAGCTGTCTGTATGCCTCATTGATATATTGTGCCTTGCCCATCACAACTACGTTACCACCTTTGTCAGATGTACGAATGACCAGATCTTGTTGGCTTTCTAATTGTTTAATTGCTGTCTTTTGCTTAATTGTGAGGTTATCATGAGTATTAGTGTATGTCTTTTGATTGCCTAATTGGACGATTTCTTTCTCCACTTGTTTCTGAAATAGGTTGATATACAAACCTCTTGATTGAGTGGGATAGAAATTTGATCTCGCTTTTTTTGGTTTTGGTATACATGAATCATTGATTTCAGTGCCATTTCCTCCCATGATTTTTAATTGTTCCAAGGTACAAATGTCCTTAAAGTCAAAATTCGAAGTTGAACTTAAATTTATATCTGGTCCAATGGCACTGAGATCAAAAGAACTAGGATGTACCTCTCTAGCCTCATACAATGCGTCATCATCAGTTTCATTACAATAATCAGAATCATGGAAGTGTTTGTGCAATGTTAACTTTCTTATAAATTTGTTAACATCGAGTAACGTGTTAAAGACTGAAAAATTGTAAGTTGGGGCAAAACCTAGGCCCTTAGATAAAACATTGATGTGGTCATCAGTAAGTTGAAAGTCCGATAAATTGACAACACTGAGTGCTAGTTCTTCTTTGACCCCCTCTTTGAAACTCTTCTTCCCTCTCCTGGATCCAGCTCTGCGCGTCCTTTTTCTTTTCCTAAAGGGATCTCTTGTGTTCTTGCTTTAGGGCGGACATCACCCTCTTTCCTTTTATGATCTTCACCTGATGGTTCCTGCAACGAGAGTAAGGGAGGGGCAGACAAAGAGGAAGAGGAAGAAGAAGAAGAAGAAGAGCTATCATCTGAGGAGACTGAGTCCTGATCCGATGTATCCAATTCAGTAGATGAAAAAAACACTTTTTTGTTTTTTTTCTTCTTATGTTTTTTCTTTAAGATGGATTTCGGTTCAGACGAGGATATCGATGCACTTGCTGTATATGACTTGTTCTTATGCTTGTTCTCATTCTTATTTTTATTTTTGGTTCTTGTTTTTGTTCTTATTTTTGTTTTTATTTGAATTATGGCTCTCCCCATCTGTATCCGTATTGGCACTTGAGTTGTGGTCCCTCTGATTGAAAGAAAACCTGCGTTGTCGCCTAGTAAATCTAGACCAATCGTATACATTGTTCTTTAAATAGTCATCTTGGTCTCTATTGAATTTTCTGCCTTTTAGTGAGGCCAATTCTGTATCACATTTCCATATTCTTGTCTTCATGTTGGATTTCAATTCAGAATATTCCTCATCTTGTTTATAATTCTTTAATTCCTGCTTGATGTTAAGAATCTGTGCCTTTAAGGAATCTCTTTTTGTATTTTTGCTCCTTATAAGAATGTCAATGATTGTTAATGAACAGGTAGTAAGTGCTTCTTTCCATTCAGTTGTAAGATCATATATTTCGGGGCTGGACTGACCTTAACTGGCGGGATCAGACTGATATGCTTCAGGATAGTTTTCCAATGTGAAAGGCACACTGGTCTAAAAGAGGCTGCTCCAGGTGGTAAATCGCCAGAAAACTAGCTGATGAGCTGTTGTTTGTTCCTGTTAGAGCGCTTCTCTCTTCTGTATGCAAATTAATTATGACCCTGGGGAAGTCTCCCTATGGGTGTTAGGGGCAACCAGATATGGACTCCTTGGCCAGTGCTTGCTTAGAGGAATGTGGCTGCACCTCACCGATGAGGCCCAATAGGCCGAAACGATCGTCTGGGGTTGTCATGTTCCTTGTTCAAAGGAGAATTGCCTGGTATTTCGGGGCTGGACTGACCTTAACTGGCGGGATCAGACTGAAATGCTTCAGGTTAGTTTTCCAATGTTAGAGCGCTTCTCTCTTCTGTATGCATATATATATATATATATATATATATATATATATATATATATATATATATATATACATACATATATATATATATATATATATATATATATATATACACAATTTGAAGATTGCAGCACTCTCACAAACTCCTGCAGACTCAGCTGTACTCAGACCAGGGTGCACCAAGGATACAATAAATGAAAGAAATGAATGCACTCTCGGGATTTAAACGTTTCAAAGAAGTTTTATTGTGTGGCGTTTCTAGGCTTTCACCCCTTCCTCAGACAAAGAAATAGTGAACAGAGAAATATTAAAAAGATATACATAAGACCCTCTCCCCAATGCACCACCAATCAAATGCATGTCATGTAATGTTGGATTTTATATTGTTTGTTGTTGTTGGGATGCCTGAATGTAGAGCCTTGTATCATTGCACTGCAGGTCGTGCAACTTGGGCATCTGTATGACCCTTGTTTCTTTGTTTTTAACCACTGTTCCTGTTTATAGCAGTGCATTAGGTCCGTTTTCATTTAGAGATCCTTCAAATTGCTGTTCCTTTTGTACCCTATTCTAGGTACAGTGCTTTCTGTAAAAGGTAAGCTGGGTTCAGTTTGGAGAACCCACCAGTTTTTCTGTATGCCTTTCGCTAGCAGGTGGGATGTAGGACCAAATGCAGTGGTCACTGTAACCCTCTGTTCCATGTCTTTTCTATCCTTGCCAGCAAGTAATGTTCCTTGATCCATTTTGGAAACATCTTCCTTAATAGCCTTTATCAATGGTTCAGCATATCCTCTCTTCGGGAATTTTCAGACATCTCCTGTACTTGTATGGTTGCCTTCTCAGGTACTGTGTTGTTCCTCATCACCCTGGTCAGTTGTGCTTTAGGAATATCTCTAATCAGTGACCAGGGATGATTACTGGTAGCCAGAAGGATTGAGTTGCGATCTGTAGACTTCTGATATAAAGTTGTGGCCAATTGTGTTTCATCTTTGAAAATCCTTAGATCTAAAAAGTCAATCCTTTCATCACTAGACTCAAGCTTGAATTTCACTGGAGTCATCATAGAGTTGAGTTCTGAGACCCATCCCTCTAGATCGTTGCTCTGTCCATTCCAGATAAGGAAAATATCATCTATGTACCTTTTATAGAATGATATGTTGGGATTGTTGTATATTTTCATTGCAGTTGTTTCATACTCAGCCATGTACAGGTCGGCATATGAAGGGGCCATACTTGAGCCCATAGCCGTGCCTGTGAGTTGTATATAAAATGTTGTCTCAAAATGAAAATAATTGTGGGATAGACATAGATATAGGACTCTGCAAATGTATTCTGGGTCTGGACCGACATAGGGATATCTCAGTAGCGCTTTCTCCACTGCTCTTACTCCATCGGAGTGTGGGATGATGGTATATAGACTGTTTACATCCATTGTTACCAACAAAGAAGATGGTCCCAATTCTGGTGTGTTGGCAACAGACTTATCATGTCAGCGGACTCTTTGATGTAGGATTACATCCTTCACACCGATGGTTGCAAAAAATGATTAATCCATATCGACAGTGTCTGAAATAAGGAGCCCCTTGCTGACACTATTGGTCTTACTGGTGGTTTTTCAAGTCTCTCATCAACCAGTCATATGTAGCTTGATCCATCCAATTTCTTTCATGTAATTGGCAAGAGTCCATGAGCTAGTGACGTTTGGGATATACAATCCTACCAGGAGAGGTTTCCCAAACCTCAAAATGCCTATAAATACACCCCCCACCACACCCACAATTCAGTTTTACAAACTTTGCCTCCTATGGAAGTGGTGAACTAAGTTTGTGCTAGATTTCTACGTTGATATGTGCTTCTCAGCTTTTTTGAAGCCCGGTTCCTCTCAGAGTGCAGTGAATGACAGAAGGATGTGAAGGGAGTATTACCTATTGAATACAATGGTCATCCTAACGGGGATCTATTTCATAGGTTCTCTGTTATCGGTCGTAGAGATTCATCTCCTACCTCCCTTTTCAGATCGACGATATACTCTTATATACCATTACCTCTGCTGATTCTTGTTTCAGTACTGGTTTGGCTATCTACTTTATGTAGATGAGTGTGTTTTGGTAAGTATGTTTCCTTTATTTAAGACACTCTCAGCTATGGTTTGGCACTTTATATTTAAAGTTCTAAATATATGTTTTTACTTATATTTGCCATGATTCAGGTTTATCAGTATATTTCCATTTTTGCAGACTGTCAGTTTCATATTTGTGAAATGCATATATATATAAAAAAAAAAAATTCTTATGATGATGCTCGTGTTTGTTGCAGATTTTTTTTTGGCGCCAAAAAATATTTTGTCAGTTGTGGGCGTCATACTTGCCGCCAAACTTTTGACATTATTTGTCATTATTTCTTTTTGCTTCTGGTTTCCAGAGGCTTATATTGTTTTGCATTTTTTTTCCCATTCCTGTATCTGTCATATAAGGATAGGAAATTGATAATTTTGATTATATATTTTATTTTTTCTCTTACATATTGCAAGATGTCTCAAACTGACCCTGTCTCAGAATCTACTACTTGAATCCTGCTGCTTGATGTTGGTTCTACCAAAACTTAGTGCATTTGTTGTAAACTTGCTGTAACTGTTCCTCCGGCTGTAGTTTGTGATAGTTGTCATGACAAACTTTTATATGCAGACAATATTTCCATTAGTAGTAGTCCATTACCTGTTGCTTGTCCTTCAACATCTAATGCTCAGGATATTCCTGTTAATGTGAGAGAATTTGTTTCTAATTCCATTCAGAAGCCTTTGTCTGTCATACCGCCTTCTAATAAATGTAAAAGTTCTTTTAAAACTTCTCATAAAATTGATGAATTTTTAAATGACCAACAACATTCTGAGTTATCTATCTCTGAAGAGGATCTATCTGGTTCAGAAGATTCTGCCTCAGATATTGACACTGACAAATCTTCATATTTGTTTAAAATGGAGTATATTCGTTCCTTATTAAAAGAGATGTTGATTGCATTAGATATGGAGGAGACTAGTCCTCTTGATATTAAAACTAGTAAACATTTAAATTCGGTTTTTAAACCTCATGTAGTTATTCCTTTAGGTTTTTCCAGTTCCTGATTTCAGATGTTATTTCTAGGGAATGGAATAGACTGGGTACTTCTTTTACTCCTTCTTCAAGGTTTTAGAAACTGTATCCTTTGCCGACTGATAGATTAGAGTTTTGGGAAAAGATCCCCAAAATTGATGTGGCCATCTCTACTCTTGCAAAGCGTACTACTATTCCTATGGCAGATAGTACTTCTTTTAAAGATCCTTTAGATAGGAAACTTGAATCTTATCTAAGTAAGGCTTATTTATGTTCAGGTCATCTTCGTAGGCCTGCTATTTCTTTGACTGATGTTGTAGCTGCTTCAACTTTTTGGTCGAAACCTTAGCGCAACAAGTACCAGATCATAATGTGTATAGCATTGTAAAGTTAATTCAACATGCTAATAATTTCATTTGTGATGCCATTTTTTATAACATTAGAATTGATGTTAGATATATGTCTTTAGCTATATTAGCTAGACGAGCTTTATGGCTTGAATCTTGGAATCTTGGAATGCTGATATGACTTCTAAATCTACGTTGCTATCTCTCTCTTTCCAAGGTAATAAATTATTTGGTTCTCAGTTGGATTCGATTATTTCAACTATCACTGGGGGAAGGGAGCTTTTTTGCCTCAGGATAAAAAATCTAAGGGTAAATTTAAGGCTGCTAACCATTTTGTTGCTTTCTAGAAAATAAGGAACAGAAACTGGATCCTTCCCCTAAGGGAACGGTTTCCAATTGGAAGCCTTCTTCAGTCTGGAATAAATCCAAGCCATTTAAAAGATCTAAATCAGCCCCCAAGTCCGCTTGAAGGTGTGGCCCTCATTCCAGCTCAGCTGGTAGGGGGCAGACTAATATTTTTCAAGGATGTTTGGATCAATTCAGTCTAAAATCATTGGATTCAGAACATTGTTTCTCAGGGGTACAGAATAGGTTTCAGAGTAAGACCGCCTGTGAGAAGTTTCTTTCTCTCACGCATTCCAGTAAACCCAGAAAAAGCTCAGACTTTCCTGAAGTGTGTTTCAGACCTGGAGTTATCTGGGGTAATTGTGCCAGTTCCTTTTCAGGAACGGGGTCTGGGGTTTTATTCAAATCTGTTCATTGTCCCAAAGAAGGAGAATTCTTTCAGACCAGTTCTGGATCTAAACATTTTTGAATCGTTATGTAAGAATACCAACATTCAAAATGGTGACTATAAGGACTATTCTGCCTTTTGTTCTGCAAGGGCATTATATGTCCACAATAGACATACAGGATGCATATCTTCATTTTCCGGTTCATCCAGATCACTATCAGTTCCTGAGATTCTCTTTTCTAGACAAGCATTACCAATTTGTTGCTCTTCCTTTTGGCCTAGCGACAGCTCCAAGGATCTTTTCAAAAGTTCTCGGTGCTCTACTCTCTGTAATCAGAGAGCGGGGTATTGCGGTGTTTCCTTATTTTGACGATATCTTGGTACTTGGTCAGTCTTTATGTTCTGCAGAATCTCACACGAATCAACTAGTGTTGTTTCTTCAAAGACATGGTTGGAGGATCAATTTACCAAAAAGTTCTTTGATTCCTCAGACAAGGGTAACCTTTTTAGGTTTCCAAATAGATTCAGTATCCATGACTTTGTCTCTAACAGACAAGAGATGTCTGAAATTGGTTGCAGCTTGTCAGAACCTTCAGTTTCAATCATTCCCTTCAGTAGCTATGTGCATGGAGGTTTTTTGGTCTCATGACTGCAGCATCGGACGCGATCCCCTTTGCTCATTTTCACATGAGACCTCTTCAGCTTTGTATGCTGAACCAATGGTGCAGGGATTATACAAAGATATCACAATTAATATCCTTAAATCCCAATGTTCCACTATCTCTGACTTGGTGGTTAGATCACCATTGCTTAGTTCAAGGGGCCTCTTTTGTTTTTCCAACCTGGACTGTGATCACAACAGATGCAAGTCTTTCAGGTTGGGGAGCTGTCTGGGGATCTCTGACAGCGCAGGGGGTTTCGAAATCTCAAGAGGCGAGATTACCAATCAATATTTTGGAATTCTGTGCGATCCTCAGAGCTCTTCAGTTTTGGCCTCTACTGAAGAGAGAACAGTTTATTTGTTTTCAGACAGACAATGTCACAACTGTGGCATATGTCAATCATCAGGATGGGACTTACAGTCCTCAAGCTATGAAAGAAGTATCTCGGATACTTGCTTGGGCGGAATCCAGCTCCTGTCTAATTTCTGCGGTTCATATCCCAGGTATAGACAATTGGGAAGTGGATTATCTCAGTCGTCAGACTTTACATCCGGGAGAGTGGTCTCTTCACCCAGATGTGTTTTCTCAGATTGTTCAGATGTGGGGGCTTCCAGAAACAAAGATAGTGATGTCAGGCGGAGTTCCTTTGGCGTTTTCAGCTTGCAGGTGCCGATAGCCTGGGCAGTTTAAACAGACGCCGGAAGAAACAGCCTGCTGTAAGACGCTACTCTTGAACCAGGAGTGCCCGGAGTTTTATCTGGAGGGCTTTTTATTGCCTTACTTCTTGTAAGTGTGTTGTTATCTGTGTGTCCAGTTGGATTGTAATAAATACTTCCTTGAGTCGAGTTGCGATGTCCCTTTCATGACAATTAAACCCAACATACCACATGTAGGATATCATCAATTGTGCTATATAGCATTCACAGCGATACTCGCTAAACAGAGAACAATTTAATATAAAAAAAATAGAATAACAGTTTTGACAACACTAAGCAAAACCATTTTTTCATACACAGGGAATTAGCAATCGTTTGCGCCACCTATTCTCACCATAGCTCATTTCTATAAAACATTGGGATAAAGTTTTTTATAAGGTGTGCAATATTCCCCTCCTAACTTACAGTCTAACCATATCCCAGATGTACCAGTAACATTTTATCCCAAGACTGTTAAGAAAGGTTCATCAGGGCTAGAAATATCGATAATATGGACATATTTAACACTAGGAATAGCATTCTAGATGATATTACAAATAAAATTGACCCCTTAAACTCAAATTTTAATAAAATAGACTATATAAATGAAAAAGACACCTTAAGTGAATTAGAAAATATTCTATTTAAGGAAAGAAAACAGAAATTGGAGTTGGCTTTCTTGAATAAATACATAAAAGAAAATATGGTTCCTAGGGGACTACGCCTTAAAAAAGATTGTACATTCGAACTAAATGAAGAGCATAGTAAAGAGTGGTTTGATATTCTGGAAACAGCCTCCCTTAAACTTATAACAGTAATTATAAAATCAAGAGAAATAACTTCACAGGAATTAGGGATCAAAATTCAAAAATGTAAAGAAACGTTGGAACACACAGATTTAACAGAATCTTTGAATACAAAACAACAAGAAATAGCTAAAAAACTAGGTGAACTAAATAAAGACATATTAGAAGTGAAATGGAAAAAATTCAATAGAGATATTGAGGACTATAAAAGAGAATCAGACAATAATAATGAAGAATCACAGCCTAATCATAAATTACTTTTTAGTAATAAAAAATATACAAATGAATCAGAATCAGTGAACGTGCAGGTTGAACAACAAGATTCAGGAAAGTCCTTTAAATCAAACACGAAATGACAGCAATTATGACTATCATAGACACCATAATCAAAATAGACCATATTACAGAAATAGATTCCAAAGACAAAATAATCACTATAGTAAAAATCGACACTGGGACAATGATAGAAATATAAATTATAGACGTGACAATCACAGACCTAATGAATACACATATAATGAGTACAGACAATAGAGAATTACAACAAGGAGGAAGGAACACGGGATTTTCACATAAGGAAGAAAATAGATACAACACAGAAGACAAATACACACAAGAACACAGAAATTATAACCAGCAAGATTATCAAAATTTTAATAGAAATCACCACCATAGAAATAATTATAGAGATGCCAATGATCACTATTACAACAGGAATGAACACTATAGAGGTGAAAACAGAGACTCACATTTCCAAAAATATGAACACTACAGAGGTGAAAACAAAGATTCACATTTCCAAAATTATAGAAACTATGGGGAAAGAAGATTTGAAGATGATAGATATGATAATCACAATCACACTTGGAGAAACCAAAATAGGGATAAATCAAATTGGGAAACACCAAAAGAACATTTTAAGAGACCACAATCACCGAAAACCAAAGATAATTTTAAAAAACAAAGCACCACCACAGATCCACCAGAGAGAAATATAGAACACCACAATAGATTCACTTCTTTTTTAGAAGAGGGCCCAAACCAAACTCACGACCCACCGAAAGGAAAAAGACGATTATAGGAAACAGAGGAAGGGGAGGGCGAACCAAAAAAAGCCATGAAGAAATCAAAATAGAACCCAAAGGTATCTTTAATTTGAGTAAATTAACATTAAATGACAAACAAAAAACAATACTCAACAAAGGCCTATCATTTGCTCCGTCCTGTAAAATCAATACATTTGAGACCCTCATTAACGTAAATCAATTCACAAGAAAACTAGCCCTCAAAAAGTATTTTCTGAAAAATCCTCTGGAGACTAATACCAATTACACATCAAAATACATCCACACTAACTTCAAACAAAAATCCACTTTTAACCCCACTCAAGAAAAAGGCAGTATAATTGAAATATTTGAGAAAAAGGTAAAAGAGGATATTGAAAAACTAGAAGAGAAAAAAGAGCTAAATTGGAATCTAAGTAAAAAAGAAAATGAGGTTCTAAAAGATCTTAAAGAGAACAAAAACACCACAATAAAACAAGCAGATAAAGGGGGGGGGGGAGTGTGGTTATTATGGATACAGAAAACTACCTTAAAGAGGCTGATAGATTATTAGGAGACAAAACCACATATAATAAACTAATAGGCAATCCTTTAGAACAAATTAAAAAGAATCTAGAAAGAATGATTCTTTCAGCAAAAGATAAAGGCATAATAAATAATCAAGAACTCAATTTTATTTTGATAGAACATCCCAGAACACCAGTATTTTATTTTCTGCCTAAAATCCACAAGGATATAATCAACCCCCCAGGACGTCCCATCATATCGGGAATAAATTCACTGACATCAAACCTATCTCAATACACTGACTTCTTTCTTCAAAAATAAGTCAAAAACATACCATCTCACTTAAAAGACACAAAGAATTTCCTAAATTTAATCAAACATATTAACTGGAAAGAAAACTACATCTTAGTCACATGCGATGTAAGTTCCTTATTGTAAGGATGTGAAACACTGCAATGATATATACTTTGAATGGGTGAACTAGTATCCTTATTCTTGCAGGACCACTCAGCCTCACACCATACCTCGAATTCTGTAAGACTTAACTTATTAGAATCCTGTTGTGCTCATCGTACTGAGGGTCTCTACTGTAGGGATACAGAGAGATACGGAGCCTTCACGCAACTTAGAAGTTATGTAAGCAGTGTACAGAGAATAGGCAAAGGTACTTTGGAGTTGAGCTAAATTGAAATCCTTTGGCAAAAGGAACTTCATACACACATCTCATACAAATAAAATATATACAATATTCATACACACCCGCAATCACACACGATAGAGATATATATGTTGCAGGATGAAATGTCACAATGCTCTGGTTTGTGAAGTATATGAATAGTTGGTAAGCTTAGGTAACATATAAATATAGTGCTTAATATGATACAGATCAGACAATGAGAAAATGTCTATATGTCAATTAGGTGATACACTATTAGACAGTATGGCAGTAGATGAATTAAGCTGAGGAGTGACACAGGAATCGATACTGAGTATATTTGCCCTTAAGCACTATAAACATGTCTCTTGGGAGGAAGTCTGTATAACACCTGTAGGCAGTCTTTAGTAGGTGTATAAGGCAGTCCGTAGTACAAGTACACAGGCAAGTATAATACTGACAGTAAATAAGTAACAGATACAGACCAGGATCCGGAGAAATACCAGGTAAGTCTAGCAGAGTTAGCTATGGTGCTGCGACAGGAAAACACAGCTTGCGATGTGAGAGGAGCAGACGCTGAATCTGCAGGACCGGATGCCGGGTCTGACGTCACACGCTGAACGGATCAGCAGGGGAACCGGCAAAAAGAAACAGCTTCAAGTTTCAAGGAGGATAGAGAAGGTATGTCCCCCAATACCTTGATGAATGAACAGGGTCTTTAGGCAGGAGAACTCACAATCTAGTGAGTAAGGAAAGCAAAGATCCGAGCAGAGCTGCAGGGATAGGCTAGGTGTCTTCACAGGCTCTTGAGGAGATCAAGTGCAACAAATTACCAAGCATAGGTTAGAGTGAGGAGGGGCCTTAAATAGGGGTAAATTAATCAAGACTTAAAGGAACAGTACATAGTCCTAACAAAACCCTGACACTTATACACATGCATAGAACATTCAAAAGGCTTAGAAGCCACAAAATCTTTTTTAACCAGAGACAGCAAAATGGAAAAACCACAACAAGAATTTATATTGCAATGTATGGAATTCATACTCAAAAATAATTATTTTTCTTTTAATGGAAGTCATTATATACAAAAAAGAGGAACAGCTATGGGCACGAGATTCGCACCCAGTTACCCGAATTTATTTGTAGGATATTTCGAAGAACAATTTTTATCAAACAGTCCGTGGGGTGCGAATCTCGTGCTCTATAAACGGTTCATAGATGACATATTCATCATTTGGAGAGGAGATGAGGAACTATTAGAACAGTTCATACTAGACTTCAATAATAATGACTTTGGTTTAAAGTTCACACATGAACACAACAAAACGAAAATCAGCTTCCTAGACATAGAGATAGCCATAATAAATAATTTCACAACAACAACTTTCTTCAAAAAAGTAGATGCAAACAGTTATATTGACTATAAAAGCTGCCACCATGTAAAATGGAAGAGTAATATACCTAAAGGCCAGAACTCAAGAATAAGAAGGAATTGCACCAAAATATCAGACTATGACACACAAGCTGAAATTCTAGATAAAAGATTCGCTGAAAAGGGATATCACCCTAAAATTCTACTTGACACAAAAAAAACAAGTCAGACTAATAGATAGAAAGGTCCTTTTGGAGGATAAAAACAGCACCACGAAACATGAGGAAAGAGACCCATATCACATTCCATTCATTACCACATATTCCAGTCAATACAAACAGATAGAAAATATTATAAAGAAACATTGGCACATTGCCAAAAGTGACCCCATTATAGGGAAAAGATTAAAACAACACCCAGACATTATATTTCGAAAAACCACCAGTTTGAAAAATATCCTAGCTCCTAGCGAGTACAAAGAACAAAAAAACCACACTAATCAACATGACCTTAATAATGAAACTATATCAGGTTTTTTTCCCATGCCATGAGTGCAAATCATGCAAACATAGCACCAAATCCAAATTAGTCCGATCCACTGTGACAAATAAAGAAGTAAAAATAAACGATGTAATCAGATGCACAGACAACAATATCATATATCTTATAGAATGCACTTGCAAACTTCAATACTTAGGCCAAACGAGCAGAAAGTTGAAAGACAGGATGAGAGAACACATCCTGAGTATTGAGAAAGAAAGAGACAATACAAAATTATATGCACATTTCAAAACATTTCATAGAGGAAATCCCAATGAAATGCTATTTTGGGGTATCAGGAAAATTAAACCAGACAGCAGAGGAGGCAATCTAGGAAAGAAACTTCTCCACCAAGAAGCTAAGCTAATATTCGAAATGGGAACCCTGCACCCAAAAGGTTTAAATAGTGAACTAGATATAAATGCCATTCTCTAGAAAATCCTGAACAACAATTTCTATTATTAAATAAAAAAATAGCAGTTCTATGGAAATCAGTATCAAATCTAATACACACCTAATCATATTACTCAACAGTCAATTACAGAAGACAACTCAATAAATATATATAAAATACATTAAGTTCAATTTAAAATTAAATATTAGAATTCAACAAAAATAATCTCACATGCTCACTGTCTACCCAATAGACACACATGCTCAACAAGAAGTTATATATCATACAACTTCCTAACAGTCTAAACAATAAGGCACCTGTATACCATGTTAACACTCAAACGTAACAACCATTATAAGAAAGGTATATACATATGTAAGTTCAAGAATAAGAATCCTTAAATCTAGAATAAATTTTAAAATTATAACGACCCTCTATAACATAGAATAATTTATATAATGATCCAGTACAAAAATCAGGTAGTGATACCACTGAGTGAAGACAAAAGGAACTTTTTCATTTTTATTTTTAAAAAAATATTTTTCATACATTTTTATTATTATTATATATATTTTTTCTTATTTTTTTCCCTTTTTGTGCAAAACCACACCAATTTACTATAATTAAGACAAATTTAAACATATACTTAAAATGAGCCAATCCGTGTACACACGGAAGAATAACATAAACTGGGGTACAAAAATATATACGACAATATAGTATTTTAAATATCAGATTCAAGAAGCAATCAATGTTTACACACGTTAAATAACATACTCCTTATAGCCATGTTGCATAAGATATGTACAAGAAGCAATCTATGTTTACACACGCTAAATAGCAAACCTCTTATAGTCATGTTGTATAAGATATTTTTCCCACCAACTATGAGAACTGAATTAACTCATGATGAACTTTTAGTCTCATAATTCACAAACTAAGACCCCATCAGAATTAAAAGTGAGAATCACACATAAAGGACAAAACACTAAATTGGCACTCAAACGGTTAACCCAAATTGGTATAAATAGCAGGCTAATCCACCCATCAGGTATCTTGACAAAGGCTTTGAAGCCGAAACGCGTAGATACCAGAGTACCTTCATACGGATTTGCAAGACACGAGAGGAGCGCTTCTAACCAAACATCACAGGAAGGGTAACCCACTTAAACCCATCTCAACTGAAATTATCCATCTGGCGGCACACTTAACCGCACTTATCATCAAACAGTTACAGTGGTAACTGTCCCACATCTTTTGCAACTGTAACCTTTGACATCACAGCAATCGGATCGGTCACTGACCGACAAAGAATAAACAAAGGTAAAAGAACAGCTGACTGAAGGGGCAAAAAGATTCTACACCTGACGGATAAAAATCATCCATACTTAAGACATCATCAGGGACCATCAACTTTCAAGGAGCTCGATCGGTCACTGACCGACAACAAAAAAGAACAAGAAATAGAGCGGTCACGGGAACCGCACAAAGCATTCACGTCAGTGTGAACTTTAACGCCAAGACAACCACGAAGAAAAAACACCGCCTGTGCTTATCTGCAGAAGGCTGATCTCCAACCACAGTAAGAATCATACAGCGGCATATATTTAACCGCCAGAGAGATCCAACACCACAACTTACTAAGCAAGCTTAGTTACTGAAGGAAGTCAAATAGCGGCATTAATTTAACCGCACCATTCTCCAACTAAGAAAGTGTTATCAAACAGATAAACTTTAAGGTACTAGATCGCACAAATATAATTTAGTGTGACAGACATCACATATATAAATTCAAACCTAAGCAAGAAATCAGAAACTATAAATCTGAACTTTACACAAAGCATTGTTTTAACCATTGTAACAGATTTAATGTTCAAATGTATACTGTGAAAATAAGCAGCTTTTAACATTTTATTTACTTTTAAGTATTTTATATATTACTACTAGACACCGGTGTCAATATAACATTATGCAAGTATATATATATTTTTTATGATCTAATAAAACTGTATTAACTATATCCAGCATATTGGCTTTTATTTATATTTAAGGAGTATATTATTAATACCAAGTAACATACGCGGAATATTCACAAATTTTAGTATTTAAGGTATAGCGACAATATAACAATTAAACCCAACATACCACATGTAGGATATCATCAATTGTGCTATATATCATTCACAGCGATACTCGCTAAACAGAGAACAATTTAATATAAAAAATAGAATAACAGTTCTGACAACACTAAGCAAAACCATTTTTTCATACACAGGGAATTAGCAATCGTTTGCGCCACCTATTCTCACCCTGGCTTCCAGAAATAGATCTGATGGCTTCTCATCTAAACAGGAAACTTCCCAGGTATCTGTCCAGGTCCAGGGATCCTCAGGCTGAAGCAGTGGATGCGTTGACACTTCCTTGGAGTTATCAACCTGCTTATATTTTTCTGCCTCTAGTTCTTCTTCCAAGAGTGATTTCCAAAATCATAATGGAGCGTTCGATTGTTCTGCTGGTGGCTCCAGCATGGCCACACAGGTTTTGGTATGCAGATCTTGTTCGGATGTCCAGTTGTCAACCTTGGCCACTTCCGTTAAGGCCAAACCTTCTATCTCAAGGCCCGTTTTTCCATCAGTATCTTAAATCATTAAATTTGAAGGTATGGAAATTGAACGCTTAGTGCTTAGCCATAGAGGTTTCTCTGACTAAGTGATTTATACTATGTTGCAGGGTCGGAAATCTGTGTCTAGAAAGATTTATTATCAAGTTTGCAAGACTTATATTTCATGGTGCTCTTCTCATAAATTCTCTTGGCATTCTTTTAGAATTTCTAGAATTTTTACAGTTTCTTCAGGATGGTTTAGATAAGGGTTTGTCTGCAAGTTCCTTGAAAGGACAAATCTCTGCTCTTTCTGTTCTTTTCCACAGAAAAATTGCTAAACTTTCTGATATTCATTGTTTTGTACAGGCTTTGGCTCGTATCAAGCCTGTCATTAAATCAATCTCTCCTGCTTGGAGTCTTAATTTGGTTTTGAACGCTTTACAGGCTCCTCCGTTTGAGCCTATGCATTCTCTGGACATTAAATTACTTTCTTGGAAAGTATTGTTCATTTTGGCCATCTCTTCTGCTAGAAGAGTTTCTGAATTATCTGCTCTTTCTTGTGAGTCTCCTTTTCTAATTTTTCATCAGGATAAGGCGGTTTTGCGGACTTCATTTAAATTTTTACCTAAAGTTGTGAACTCCAAAAACATTAGTAGAGAAATTGTTGTCCCTTCTTTGTGTCCTAATCCTAAGAATTCTCTGGAGAGATCTTTACATTCTTTAGATGTGGTAAGAGCTTTGAAATGTTATGTTGAAGCTACTAAAGATTTCAGGAAGACTTCTAGTCTATTTGTTATCTTTTCTGGTTCTAGGAAAGGTCAGAAGGCTTCTGCCATTTCTTTGGCATCTTGGTTAAAGCTTTTGATTCATCATGCTTATTTGGAGTCGGGTAAATCCCCGCCTCAGAGGATTACGGCTCATTCTACTAGGTCAGTTTCCACTTCCTGGGCTTTTAAGAATGAAGCTTCTGTTGATCAGATTTGCAAAGCAGCAACTTGGTCTTCTTTGCATACTTTTACTAAATTCTACCATTTTGATGTTTTCTCTTCTTCAGAAGCAGTTTTTGGTAGAAAAGTACTTCAGGCAGCTGTTTCAGTTTGATTCTTCTGCTTATAATTTAATTTTTTTCATTTTAAAGATTAAAACTATTGATTTGGGTTGTGGATTAATTTTTCAGCAGAATTGGCTGTCTTTATTTTTATCCCTCCCTCTCCAGTGACTCTTGCGTGGAGTTCCACATCTTGGGTATTTGCTATCCCATACATCACTAGCTCAATTACATGAAAGAAAACATAATTTATGTAAGAATTTACCTGATAAATTCATTTCTTTCATATTGGCAAGAGTCCATGAGACCCACCCTTTTTATGGTGGTTATGATTTTTTTGTATAAAGCACAATTATTCCAATTCCTTGTTGATGCTTTTTGCTCCTTTCTTATCACCCCACTTCTTGGCTATTCATTAAACTGAATTGTGGGTGTGGTGGGGGGTGTATTTATAGTCATTTTGAGGTTTGGGAAACTTTGCCCCTCCTGGTAGGATTGTATATCCCATACGTCACTAGCTCATGGACTCTTGCCAATTTGAAAGAAATTAATTTATCAGGTAAATTCTTACATAAATTATGTTTTTTCTCTAATCCCTCTGATAGAATGAGCTTTATTTAATCCTGAAATCTCATAGTAGGATCCCTTGATAGTGGGCTGTATGTGGTGTTCTCCAACAATTGTATCAAAATGTCCTCTTTGTAGTCCACATAATCCAGGATGACTAGTGCACCACCCTTGTCAGTGGGTCTAATGACAATGTTAGGGTCTTTGGCTAGGTCACTGATGGCCAACCTTTCTTCAGCTGAGATGTTCTGTTGAGTCTTGGTGTTAAACATGGTTTGTGCGTCTTGTGTAACCA
This sequence comes from Bombina bombina, assembly GCF_027579735.1. Lineage (NCBI taxonomy): Eukaryota > Metazoa > Chordata > Amphibia > Anura > Bombinatoridae > Bombina > Bombina bombina. Next base: position 653,291,794 of record NC_069501.1, on the reverse strand, counting down.
GGCGCATATATGTCTTGATACTCGGATTGACTGGGTCAAATGTACTAGGATGTTTAAATAACTTGACTGTAGGATCCATAGTACTGAACTGGAAAAAGTCTTTTAATTTCAAAGTTTGATGAAATTTGTGTAGATCTAGCCATACATCAAACGGTCTGGTTTGTGCTGTTGGAACAAAGCTGAGTCCCCTATTGAGGACTTTCAGTTCATATTCAGTCATCGTTCTAGAACTAAGATTAATAACTATTTCCTCCTCATTCTTCCATGTGGAGGTGGTCTTCTTGCAGAACTCCCCTCGCCTTGTGTGTGGCCTTCTTCTCTGGGTCTGTGACCGGACCTGGTGGTCACCCCTAAAAAAGACTGAATTCCCACTGCTAGTTGTTTGGGTTGTTGTGATGTAGAAGGCATCTCATTGCCTGAGCCAGAACTGCTGTCAGTAGTTTTTAGCTGTCGTCTGATGTGCACCTCTGCCTTTGTGGTCTCCTCTGGAAGTAGGTGTTGCGCTCCTCAGGGGTTAATGTCAATTTGTAAAGCTTCTTGTCTTTATAGTCCCTAACTACATATTTAAGTTTTTTGTTCTTGGAATTGGTTATTGCTTCCTGGTATTTCTTCATTTGTGCTGATAGTTTACTGAGCCAGTCTTCGGATACGTCCTTCTGTATGATGACAATGTTAATGCTTTCAAACTGGCTAATTTCATTTTTAACTTTCCCCAGTTGGGTTCTGACTGTGCACCATTTTTTGCAGAATTCTGGATTAGGTGAAGCCTCTCGGGATCATCTTTTGTTTAAAATTTTTTGATAGGTATGTGCCGTGCATTTGTAGATCAGTCTCTCTTTGTTTCAATATCAACAATTGTAGGTAAATGGAATTTGCCAATACTGGTCCTGTAGTGTCTGTAATCACTGTATCAAACAATATCCTGGCTGCATCCTCATCCATGAGTGATAGCACCTCTGCACCTTCCACCTTCATTGGTAATGCTTCAGGATTAGTATTAATCTGTGCTGGTTCCATGTTGCCTGGGCTTTGAAGATAATCACCAATGTCCCATGTGAATCCGTTAAAGGTGGACCACGTGTCCCAATGTGCTGATGTGATAGTGAAGTGATGTTACTGGGGTAGAGGAGATCCTTAGCCAATGGGTGGGTGCTGAATATACGTGATATATCCAATTTGAAGATTGCAGCACTCTCACAAACTCCTGCAGACTCAGACCAGGGTGCACCAAGGATACAATAAATGAAAGAAATTAATGCACTCTCTGGATTTAAATGTTTAAAAAAAAACTTTACTGTGTGACGTTTCGAGTCTTTCACCCCTTCCTCAGACAAAGAAATAGTGAACAGAGAAATATTAAAAAGATATACATAAGACCCTCCCCCCCAGTGCACCACCAATCAAATGTGAGTTTGTGCCATAGCAACTCTCTAGGCTGATTAGCCATGAGTCAAATGTACATTTAATCATATAGCAAAAGGATATAATACAATGCAAAACAAAAAAAAATATATGGCCAGATACACATTCAATCATGAAATAAAAATAAAAAATTAAAAAATACAGATAATGATAATAATAATAATAATAATAATAATAATAATAATAATAATAATAAAGCCATATATGTACTGATCAAACAATGTGTACTTGTGTGTGTACTTATTTACTTAATGCCTAATCAAATGAGGCCCTGTCTACGAGTTCTTAATAGGTGAATTGAGATGCAGGTTTGTACATCCCTTTTTCGCTACAATGAAGAGACACATTTATTTGTATATACAGGGAAATTTGTCATGTACAGAGATTTATACACTTAATGATCTGATACATTACCACACGCAGATCAGGTTTGACAATCCCTTTGTACACAGAGTGGGCTTTGCAACCAGTTCAGGCACCCCCACAACAACAAACAATATACAATCCGATATCACATGACATGCTCAACCAAATTTGTGGTTTATTTATTGAGCTGTGTTTGTGGGAAGTTTTACGTGGGAAAGACAGATGATGACATTCGGAAGAAAATGGCTAACCATCGGAGTGCGATAAGAGCAGCTTTGGATGCGAATAAGACTGATCAACCAGGTTGCACGTCATTTTCTAGAAGCCAAACACACTGTCAAAGACTTAAGGTTCATTCTGACAGACCATGTCCTCCCCTTACCCTGAGGGGGTGATAGGAAGAAGAAATTATTGCAGGTGGAGGCTAGATGGACCTTTAGACTGGATACACTACACCCAAGAGGTCTAAATGCCAATATTGATTGGCATTGTTTTCTTTAACATTCCCTGGAACTTATTACCACATACAGGGTTACTTGCCTTATATAACATGATTACTATGATGTAATAGGACACATATGCAATGCACAGTGACCGATGTACATAATTGGGCTAATGTGAATTCTACAGATTGTTTGCAGCTATTATTGATACACTGTCAATATGTAAAATCACCCCCTATTATAGACCATTCTATTCTAGTGATGAAAGGATTGACTTTTTAGATCTAAGGATTTTCAAAGATGAAACACAATTGGCCACAACTTTCTATCAGAAGTCTACAGATTGCAACTCAATCCTTCTGGCTACCAGTAATCATCCCTGGTCACTGAATAGAGATATTCCTAAAGCACAACTGACCAGGGTGATGAGGAATAGCACAGTACCTGAGAAGGCAACCATACAAGTACAGGAGATGTCCGAAAAATTCCTGAAGAGAGGCTATGCCGAACCATTGATAAAGGCTATTAAGGAAGATGTTTCCAAAATGGATCAAGGAACATTACTTGCTGGCAAGGAGAGAAAAGACATGGAACAGAGGGTTACAGTGACCACTGCATTTGGTCCTACATCCATCCTACTAGCATTTTTAACTTTCCACAGTTGGGTTCTGACTTCATCTATCACAATAGAATTAAATCTAGTGAACATTTATTCAGCACTGCGCACCATTTTTTGCAGAATTCTGGATTAGGTGAAGCCTCTCGGGATCATCTTTTGTTTACATTTTTTTGATAGGTATGTGCCGTGCAGTTGTAGATCAGTCTCTCATTGTTTCAATTTCAACAATTGTAGGTAAATGGAATTTGCCGATACTGGTCCTGTAGTGTCTGTAATCACTGTATCAAACAATATCCTGGCTGCATCCTCATCCATGAGTGATAGCACCTCTGCACCTTCCACCTTCATTGGTAATGCTTCAGGATTATTATTAATCTGTGCTGGTTCCATGTTGCCTGGGCTTTGCAGATAATCACCAATGTCCCATGTGAATCCGTTAAAGGTGAACCACGTGTCCCAATGTGCTGATGTGATAGTGAAGTGATGGTACTGGGGTAGAGGAGTTCCTTAGCCAATGGGTGGGTGCTGAATATATGTGATATATCCAATTTGAAGATTGCAGCACTCTCACAAACTCCTGCAGACTCAGTTGTACTCAGACCAGGGTGCACAAAGGATACAATAAATGAAAGAAATTAATGCACTCTCGGGATTTAAAAGTTTAAAAAAAACTTTACTGTGTGACGTTTCGTTGCTTTCACCCCTTCCTCAGACGAAGAAATAGTGAACAGAGAAATATTAAAAAGATATACATAAGACCCTCCCCCCAGTGCACCACCAATCAAATGTGAGTTTGTGCCATAGCAATTAACTAGGCTGATTAGCCATGAGTCAAATGTACATTTCATCATATAGCAAAAGGATATAATACAATGCAAAACAAAAAGAAATATATGGCCAGATACACATTCAATCATGAAATAAAAAAAAAAAAGAATACAGATAATAATAATAATAATAATAATAATAATAATAATAAAGCCATATATGTACTGATCAAACAATGTGTACGTGTGTGTACTTATTTACTTAATACCTAATCAAATGAGGCCCTGTCTACTAGTTCTTAATAGGTGAATTGAGATGCAGGTTTGTACATCCCTTTTTCGCTACAATGAAGAGACACATTTATTTGTATATACAGGTAAATTCGGCATGTACAGAGATTTATACGCTTAATGATCTGATACATTACCACACGCAGATCAGGTTTGACAATCCCTTTATACACAGTGTGGGCTTTGCAACCAGTTCAGGCACCCCCACAACAACAAACAATATAAAATCCGATATTACATTACATGCTCAACCAAATTTGTGGTTTATTTATTGAGCTGTGTTTGTGGGAAGTTTTACATGGGAAAGACAGATGATGACATTTGGAACAGAATGGCTAAACATCGGAGTGCGATAAGAGCAGCTTTGGATGCGAATAAGACTGATCAACCAGGTTTCACGTCATTTTCTAGAAGCCAAACACACTGTCAAAGACTTAAGGTTCATTCTGATAGACCATGTCCTCCCCTTACCCTGGGGGGGTGATAGGAAGAAGAAATTATTGCAGGTGGAGGCTAGATGGACCTTTAGACTGTATATGCTACACCCAAGAGGTCTAAATGCCAATATTGATTGGCATTGTTTTCTTTAACATTCCCTGGAACTTATTACCACATACAGGTTTACTTTCCCTTATATAACATGATTACTATGATGTAATAGGACACATTTGCAATGCACAGTGACCAATGTACATAATTGGGCTAATGTGAATTCTAAAGATTGTTTGCAGCTATTATTGATACACTGTCAATATATAAAATCACCCCCTATTATAGCAGGTTTGTACATCACTTTTTTTTAGCTATAATGAAGAGATACATTTATTTGTATATACAGGGAAATTCAGCATGTACAGAGATTTATACACTTAATGATCTGTTACATTCCCACACACAGATCAGGTTTGACTATCCCTTTGTACACAGTGTGGGCTATGCAACCAGTTACTGTCAGTTTACTAGCCCCAGTACAAATTGAAAATATTAATAGATTGTACCACGAACATAGACTAGTTTACACTTCGATCCCTTGGGATAAGCTATATGGAGCGTGGGATTCCCCTATCTCACCATTATTGGCTTATCAAAAAGCTTTTTGCAATACATATGCTGATTAAGCCATGCCCCCTTTTGTCCGCGGATAAGCCACGCCCCTTTTGCACACGAATGCCGGAAGCGAGGCGGCTATACAGCTGATATGGATGGCGTCCTAGGCTGTTTACACAAGCTACTTACAATAGGAATCAAGGTATCCTATTATGGGCTGGTAGATACACGGCTCAGAGTGGGGCAATATAATGGTTAGTAATATGACGTTAGAATACAAGCAGTTGTAATCCCTCTGTTATACATTTATTTCAGTCCATGCAGTTACAGACATAATCTGGCCTATTTCCATGCATTTCAATTCACCTATTAAGAACTCTTAGACAGGGCCTCATTTTGATTAGGTATTAAGTAAATAAGTACACACACAAGTACACATAATTTGATAAGTATATATATGGCTTTATTATTATTTGTATTTTTATTTTGTATTTTTTATTTCATGATTGAATGTGTATCTGGCCATATATTTATTTTTGTTTCCTTTTGCTATTCGATAAAATGTACAATAGACTCATGGCTAATCAGCCTAGTTAGTTGCTATAGGCACAAACTCACATTTGATTGGTGGTGCACTGGGGGAGAGGGTCTTATGTGTATCTTTATAATGTTTCTCTGTTCACTATTTCTTTGTCTGAGGAAGGGGTGAAAGCCTCGAAACGCCACACAGTAAAGCTTTTTTGAAACTTTTAAATCCAGAGAGTGCATTCTTTTTTTTTTCATTCATTCATTCATTCATATATATATATATATAATGCATCACTATTTTTTTATCCTTGAGCACAGTTAGCACTTGTGCGAATAAAAAAAAGAAGTAGTGACCGTTTTTGGAGGTCTTTTACAGCCAGCGATACAAGTTAATTCCTATCTTATACATCCAAACAGTTTCCAAAGAATATCCAAAATGCTGTGCCTTGTAGACTCAGGTAGATTCTGGGATGAAGTTGTGACAAACCAAGGTGGGGTCAAATTATATCAGGGCTCCTTTACATCTGTCCCTAATTGGAGACCAGGGGCATGAATTCCAAGGGGTGTATTCCTAAACTGCTCTTCTTAAACTCCTAACCAAAATTAAAGTGTTAAATGATTTTAAAATATGTACTGTATTTTGCAAATGCAAGTGTATAACTTTTTATATATGGTATATGTTTATGTAATGTCCCTTTAAGGTGCTTGCAAATTAAATCACTGTAAGACAATTGCAATATATGCCTAACCCTTGTATTTTGTTCTGTGCTTAGAGAACACTCATTCAGTGCCTTATTAGAGCCTGTTTTCTGTCACAGTGCCTGTAAGGTTTTAAAATAATCTGACATTTGAGTACAACAGCTACTTATTCTGTAGAAACATCAATAAAATGTCATGAAACATTGTTTATTGTGTTTTTAAGAAAAATGAATTATTATGAAATGCTTTGTGTATCCCAATTTAAAGCTCCCAAGTGAATATTTGCTTTGGTATAGACAGGTATAGACAGGTGGCCTTTCATCCTCTATAAATATGTATTCATATATGAAGGCAACCAAAAAGATATAATTTAAAAAATGTATTTAAACCTTGTCAATTCTGGATTTCAACGTGTGCTCTATATCATTAGAAATAGTAAGGGATTAATTGCCCTACTTTTACAGTCCTAAAAGTCTGCAGCCATGATCCTGACCACCTGCCAGACTAGGGTGCCATCAATGGAAACTCCAAACCAGTAGGTCCAGCATCAACTAGACGAACAGAATGTCAGTAACTGGTGAGCTCAAGTTACTGTCTTTGGACACTAAATGTATCGATTGCCGCCCATACAATAAAACATAACATTGTTCATCAGGGAAGGGAGAGTGGGAAAAGAACTTCCAGGAATCCACAGGATCAAAGAGGAAGTGGATTCCCTGCACATCCCATATAAAGGGTAAGTAAACCCCTCCCAACAGAATGCAACATTGTAACAATACACACACAGCACTCACTCAACCAGACCTTAACCCTTAGCTATGCTCCAGGCTAGGCGCCCTGCACTTTCTTAAGGGATTAAATGCCCTACTTTTCTTGAGTGGCTGACCATAACATATAAATAGGTAATAACTTAGCTTAACAGCTAAACATAAATAACTTCTGGTCAATAAAGACTCAACACAGTAGGTGGGTGAAAGACCCATTGGTCATATTTATTATTGTCCAGCAATGGTAATTGATAAATGACAAACACGGGTGACAGCAATCGGGGCCTAGATAACTAATTATATAACCCCTTCTAGAAAATGGACAGGGGCCACTGCTGCAGACCAAAATCGTAGATATCTCAACACAACTTAACTTAGGGAGTTATCGGCCCATCACCAACCAGTCAGAGCACCCCCAAGCTACCAAGCCTGGGAACGTCACCCTGACTGCAATGGCCATCACTCAAGCCTCCTTACAGCCTGCAGCCATGATCCTGACCACCCGCCACAAGAGCCAGACCTGCAAATTAAATGGTCCAGACTCTTGCTGCCACCTCACTATAATCTAGAAATGCCTGCCTGATATTCTGAAGGAATAGGTCAACTCCTGCCGGTTCTAAATGAACCCTATCCTGCCTTTATAAACCTTCATGGGCTGCTGAAATATTCCCATTCTCAATTACAAAACCCTTGAGGTCCCTTCTTGCTTCCTCAAGTCCCTATTAATATTTCTCCTACATTGGTGTGTCCGGTCCATGGCTTCATCCTTACTTGTGGGATATTCTCATTCCCTACAGGAAGTGGCAAAGAGAGCACAACAGCAGAGCTGTCCATATAGCTCCCCCTCTAGCTCCGCCCCCCAGTCATTCTCTTTGCCGCTCTGAACAAGTAGCATCTCCACTGGGGTGGTAAAGAGTATGTGGTGTTAGTTGTAGTTTTTTATTTCTTCTATCAAGAGTTTGTTATTTTAAAATAGTGCCGGTTTGTACTATTTACTCTACAGCAGAAAGTGATGAAGATTTCTGTTGAGAGGAGTATGATTTTAGCACCAGTAACTAAAATCCATTGCTGTTCCCACGCAGGACTGTTGAAACCAGAGAGCATCAGTTGGGGGGAACAGTTTGCAGGCTTAACTGCTTTCAGGTATGATCAGTCAATTTTCTAACAAGACCATGTAATGCTAGAAGACTGTCAGAAATTCCCTCTGGGATAGGTAAGCCATTTTTTCTTAGACTGTATAAAATGATGGCTTATATTTAGGGCTCTATGCTGGTTGACACTATTGTGGGCTTTAAAATCGATTGCTTTTTAGCATGTTTTCACTATAAATAAGGTGTTTTTGCAGACTTTAAAACACTTTTGGGGTTTAATTTCGGCCTGGCACTTATTTGGACACCTAAATCTAGTCAGAAAGGCCCCTCCACTCTGGAATGAAGAGGGAGGAGGCCTCATTTTCAGGCCTCAATTGCGCAGTTGATTTTGCCTAGGCAGTCCATGCAGCTTCATGTGGGGCATCAGAAAGGACTCCAGAGAGGCTTATTTCCTACTAAAATAATCCCTAAGAAAGGTAAAAGCTACAGGGGAAGCTTTTCATTAAGGGGTTAATTGGTCTGAAAATTTGTGTGCAATCTTTTCAAAGCATTAAGGCTCTGTGGTGAAAATTTCATTAAAATCGGATGTTTATTTCATGGTTTTTTGATGTTTCAGTAATAATGTGTGCTCTTTTATTATTTAAAGAGACAGTAACGTTTTTGTCAAAAATAATTTTTATTGCATTGTAGTTCTGTTTAAGCCTGTCAAACATGTCTGAATCTTCAGATAGACTATGTTCTGTATGTCCAAAGGCCAAGGTGGTTCCCCCATTAAATTTATGTGTGCAGTGTGCCATAGCGTCCAAAGAGCTTAAGGACAGTACAATCACACTTAAAAATATAGCCCAAGATGATTCTTTAGCTGAAGGTAGTGAAGATAGCTTGCTTTCCTCTCCTTCTGTGTCAACACCAGCTATTCCTGCGCAGGGTGATGCCCAGTACATCTAGCGCACCAATTGCAATTACTATGCAACAATTAGCATTTTTATCCAAACTGCCAGCCTTTCCTAGGAAGCGTGATTGCTCAGTTTTAAACACAGACAATGAGCAAGCAGACGCAGAGGATAATTTATCTGTAGTGCCCTCACATCAAGCTGACTTGGCGGTGAGGGAGGGCCTGTCTGAGGGAGAAGGAAAAGTTTCTCAGCAGGCAGAACCTGATACCATAACATTTAAATTTAAGCTAGAACACCTCCGCGCCCTACTTAAGGAGGTCCTAGCTGCACTTGATGATTGTGATCCTTTGGTGATCCCAGAAAAATTGTGTAAAATGGACAATTTCCTAAAGGTCCCAGTACACACTGATGCGTTTGCGATACCTAAGATGCAGATATAGTGACTAAGGAGTGGGAGAAGCCAGGTGTTCCTTTTGTTCCCCCTCCTATATTTAAGAAAATGTTCCGCATTGTTGACCCCAGAAGGGACGCATGGCAGACGGTCCCTACGGTAGAGGGCGCAGTTTCAACGTTAGCTAAGCGCACAACTATTCCAATAGAGGACAGTTGCGCTTTCAAAGATCCTATGGATAAAAAATTAGAAGGATTGCTTGATAAAATTTTTGTTCAGCAAGGTTTCCTTCTTCAACCAATTTCGTGCATTATTCCTGTCACCACAGCGGCGTCTTTTTGGTTCGATGAACTAGAAAATTCGCTCCAGAAGGAGACTCCATATGATGAAGTCATGGACAGAATTCACGCACTGAAGTTGGCTAATTCCTTTATTTTAGATGCCGCTTTTCAATTAGCTAAATTAGCGGCGAAAAATTCAGGTTTTGCAATAGTGGCGCGCAGGGCGCTTTGGCTAAAATCTTGGTCGGCCGATGTGTCGTCCAAAACAAAATTGCTTACTATTCCTTTCAAGGGTAAGACCCTATTCGGGCCAGAATTGAAAGAGATTATTTCAGACATCACTGGGGGAAAGGGCCATGCCCTTCCACAGGATAGACCTTTCAAAGCAAAAAATAAGTCTAATTTTCGTTCCTTTCGCAATTTCAGGAATGGACCGGCTCCTAGCTCTACAGCCTCTAGACAAGAGGGTAACACTTCCCAGCCCAAACCAGCATGGAAACCATTGCAAGGCCAAGAAGCCTGCTGCTGCTACCAAATCAGCATGAAAGGATAGCCCCCGATCCGGGACCGGATCTGGTAGGGGGCAGACTCTCTCTCTTTGCTCAGGCTTGGGCAAGAGATGACCTAGACCCCTGGGCTTTAGAGATTGTCTCAGGGGTATCTCCTAGAATTCAAGGACCTTCCTCCAAAGGGAAGGTTTCACATGTCTCGCTTGTCTTTAGACCAGACAAAGAGACGGGTAAAGATCCTAAACAAATTCCTCAGAGTTCCATCATTCAAAATGGAAACAATTCGAACAATTTTACCAATGATCCAGGAGGGTCAATACATGACTACCGTGGACCTAAAGGATGCATACCTGCATATTCCGATCCACAAAGTTCACCTTCAGTTCCTAAGGTTCGCCTTCCTGGACAAGCATTATCAGTTTGTGGCTCTTCCCTTCGGATTGGCCACTGCTCCAAGAATTTTCACAAAGGTGCTAGGGTCCCTTCTAGCGGTACTAAGACCGCGGGGCATTGCAGTAGCACCTTACCTAGACGACATCTTAATACAGGCGTCATCTCTTCCTAGAGCCAAGGCTCATACGGATATCGTTCTGGCCTTTCTAAGGTCTCACGGGTGGAAGGTGAATGTAGAAAAGAGTTCTCTGTCCCTGGTCACAAGGGTTCCCTTCCTGGGAACAATAATAGATTCGGTAGAAATGAAAATTTTTCTGACGGAGGTCAGAAAGTCAAAACTCTCAAAAGCTTGTCGAGTCCTTCATGCCATTGCTCAGCCGTCTGTGGCTCAGTGCATGGATGTTATCGGTCTAATGGTGGCGGCAATGGACATTGTCCCATTTACCAGAATTCATCTAAGACCACTGCAATTGTGCATGCTCAAGCAATGGAATGGGGATTATGCAGACTTGTCTCCCCAGATACAGATGGACCAGAAAACCAGAGACTCGCTTCTCTGGTGGTTGGCTCAGGATCACCTGTCACAGGGAATGAGTTTCCGCAGACCGGAGTGGATCATTGTCACAACCGACGCCAGTCTCCTAGGCTGGGGTGCGGTGTGGGACTCCCTGAAAGCTCAGGGTCTATGGTCTCGGGAAGAATCTCTTCTCCCGATAAACATTTTGGAATTAAGAGTGATATTCAATACGCTCCTGGCTTGACCTCAACTAGCAAAGGCAAAATTCATAAGATTTCAGTCGGACAACATGATGACTGTAGCATACATCAATCATCAGGGAGGAATGAAGAGTTCCCTGGCGATGAGAGAAGTATCCAAGATCATCAAATGGGCAGAGGATCACTCCTGCCATCTATCTGCAATTCACATCCCAGGAGTAGACAACTGGGAGGCGGATTATTTGAGTCGTCAGACTTTCCATCCGGGGGAGTGGGAACTTTACCCGGAGGACTTTGCCCAGTTAACTCAACTATGGGGCATTCCAGATCTGGATCTGCTGGCGTCTCGTCAGAACTCCAAGGTTCCACGCTACGGGTCCAGGTCCAGGGATCCCAAGGCGACATTGGTAGATGCATTAGTGGCGCCTTGGTCATTCAATTTAGCGTATGTCTTTCCACCGTTTCCTCTACTCCCCAGGCTAGTAGCCAGGATCAAACAGGAGAAGGCTTCGGTGATTCTAATAGCTCCTGCGTGGCCACGCAGGACTTGGTATGCAGACCTGGTGAATATGTTATCGGCTCCACCATGGAAGCTACCATTGAGACAGGACCTTCTAGTGCAAGGTCCATTCGAAAAATCCAAACCTAGTTTCTCTGCAGCTGACTGCTTGGAGATTGAACGCTTGATTCTATCTAAGCGTGGGTTTTCGGAATCCGTTATAGATACTCTGGTACAGGCTAGAAAGCCTGTAACCAGGAGAATTTACCATAAGATATGGCAGAAATATCTCTATTGGTGCGAATCCAAGGGTTACTCATGGAGTAAATTTAGAATTCCAAGGATTCTTTCCTTTCTCCAAGAAGGTCTGGAGAAAGGTCTGTCAGCCATTTCTTTAAAGGGACAGATATCTGCTCTGTCTGTCTTGTTACACAAACGTCTGGCAGCTGTGCCAGATGTTCAGGCGTTCGTACAGGCGTTGGTCAGAATTAAGACTGTCTACAGACCTGTGACTCCTCCATGGAGTCTGAATTTAGTTCTTTCAGTTCTTCAAGGCCGTTTGAACCTTTACATTCCATAGATATTAAGTTACTTTCTTGGAAAGTTTTGTTTTTGGTTGCTATTTCTTCTGCTAGAAGAGTTTCTGAATTATCTGCTTTGCAGTGTAATTCACCCTATCTGGTGTTCCATTCAGATAAGGTCATTTTACGTACCAAACCTGGTTTTCTTCCGAAGGTGGTTTCCAATAGGAATATTAACCAGGAAGTAGTTGTTCCTTCTCTGTGTCCTAATCCAGTTTCCAAAAAGGAACGTTTGTTACACAATCTAGATGTGGTTCGTGCTTTAAAATTCTATCTAGAAGCAACAAAGGATTTCAGACAGACATCTTCATTGTTTGTCGTCTATTCTGGTAAGAGGAGAGGTCAGAAAGCTACTGCTACCTCTCTTTCCTTCTGGTTAAAAAGCATCATCCGATTGGCTTATGAGATTGCCAGACGGCAGCCTCCTGAACGAATTACTGCTCATTCTACTAGAGCTGTGGCTTCCACATGGGCCTTCAAGAATGAGGCTTCTGTTGAACAGATCTGTAAGGCAGCAACGTGGTCTTCTCTGCATACTTTTGTCAAATTTTACAAATTCGATACTTATGCTTCTTTGGAGGCTATTTTTGGGAGAAAGGTTTTACAAGCAGTGGTGCCTTCTGTTTAGGTTACCTGACTTGCTCCCTCCCTTCATCTGTGTCCTAAAGCTTTGGTATTGGTTCCCACAAGTAAGGATGAAGCCGTGGACCGGACACACCAATGTAGGAGAAAACAGAATTTATGTTTACCTGATAAATTTCTTTCTCCTACGGTGTGTCCGGTCCACGGCCCGCCCTGGCTTTTAGTCAGGTTTAAAATTTTTGTTTTTGTACACTACAGTCACCACTGCACCCTATGGTTCTCCTTTTTCTCCTGACCGTCAGTCGAATGACTGGGGGGCGGAGCTAGAGGGGGAGCTATATGGACAACTCTGCTGTTGTGATCTCTTTGCCACTTCCTGTAGGGAATGAGAATATCCCACAAGTAAGGATGAAGCCGTGGACCGGACACACCGTAGGAGAAAGAAATTTATCAGGTAAACATAAATTCTGTTTTTTCTGGACTTGAAAAGCTGCCTTATGAAACATCATGTGTCTCCACCTTAACCTAGGGATCACATTCGACCACCCGATTCGTACACCTGGAATTCAGAGTTTAAACCGCCACAGATCAGCATGCCCTTACATTTTTGCCGCCTGCATGCAAGATCAAGATGTGGGGTTTTTCCCACCTCCTAGCAGTGTCTTGCAGCAATGCCGGCAGATCTGCCCAGGACAAATCCCTGCACCATAACCAACGTATCACGGCCATAAACGATGGGAATCCTAGCTGTTGTCCTCCTGGCATAGTCGCAGCTTGAATTGAAGCCCAGTGTAAATAGGAATGGCCAAAGATCCAAACCCGAACAGGACCTGGACGTGTGCCTGTAAAAGAAACGATAATTAGATTTCTGCCATAATGGACCTGACATCAAGCTTACATAGCCAGACCCCCTGCCCCCCGTCGCCAAACCATACCACATGGGTAACCCCATCACTGCTTGCCACCATTACTCTATGAATTCAATGACCTGGCATAAGATCTGTACCTCTGTGATCTCTAGCGGCCTAATGAGCGAATACGGTCTGAGGACCAACCCAATTCTGCTTCTGTTGTGGCCGCCCCTACCCTGAATGAATGTGGTGCAATGCACAAAGAGTCGAGAACAGCCTGTTGAGCCACTCTCCCCAAAACTGTGTGCATGGATCAGAAACCTGGAGGATCCTCCTGGATGTACTTCCATGTAGGAGGATACCAACTGCACCAACTGGACAACAGGCCACCCCTGGTTGCCCTGGGAGAGAAAGTCAGGCTCCTATGCCTTCTTGGTCTGTCTTAGACTTCGGGATAAAGAGAAGACCTGAATCATCCATCACCCTAATGTGATTATGCATGATGCCCCCTCTTAGTGCTGCTTTAGAAGGCGGGACCAACTCCCCCACTCTTAATGTCCCATGAAACACCAAACCAAGGCTGCCCCAAAAAAGCTTGACCTCGAAAGGAGAGGAACAAATTACAGGCAATACTTCCAGTAATTTTACTAGTCGATCCGCTGTAATCGGTTCCCTGCTGTCTCTACGTGGGACCTCCAAACACCCCCAGCCTCGCACTATCTGCCGAACGAGGAAGGTATGCAACGCGTCCTGGAAAACATACAGTCTGCAAAAGAAGGCAACTGCAGAAAGCCTGGACAGCACTGCCCCCTTCGTCACCTGCTTACCTCTCAGCTCAGCGAGCCACTGTAGTAGGAAGCGTTGCTTACCCTCACAAGAAGGAAATCTATGGTGGTCACAAAAACTCACCCATTCACTCCAGTACCTCACGTAAGCCGTCCAAGTAGCCGGTAACAGGCATAAAAGCATTGGAAGAATCAGCCGCTGCAGTCCATCACCATCTGCCACAAAAATTAGGGGCAAGGAAGACTATTAGCAGCCATCAACGAAGCCACGGCCCTGAAAGCCTCCCACTGAAAGTGAGACAATGTATCTGCAACTATATTCTGCAGGTACATGGCAAGCTCTGAAGTTGATATTCAACAGCAGGGATCTCAACACCAAGTGCCTCAGGTAATGTATTACCACAGGCAATGAGGCTGAAAGTCTATTTATGTCAAAAACTTCACTGAGAAAATCACAGCCTGGTCATGAAAAAGGTGACCCCATAGCTCAACAGCCACAATAATCGGAAACAATTCCAGGAAGCATAGGTTGAGCGTGAGTCCGATCTCCGGCTAATGCTCCACGCTCCATGCTCCATCAAAATATGCACCATACCCATTCAATCCAGCCGCACCTGTGAAAAGGTGCAATGTCTGATTTGACACTGGATTGCCTCTCCACATGCATATGCCATCGAAGTCCTGTAGGATCCTCTCCCATACCTGTAGGTCTGCCACCAATTCCCTTATGATTCTGATGTGAAAAGTTGCTTTCTTACCATCCCCCAACTGCCTTTCCAATCTTTGCTGGAAAACCCTGCCCCACGGGATGACTCTCCCCGCAAAGTTTAGAAGGCCTAGGAGTGATTGCAACTCCTTCAGTGAACACAAGGACGATTTGGCAATTGCCCTAATGGTTACCAACATCTTATGCACCTTATCCTTGGGTAACCTACATTCCATCGTTACTGAGTCTATCTCAATACCCAGGAACGTCAGACACATACACGGACATTCCGTCTTGTCCTCTGCTAAAGGGACCCCAAATCTGGCCATCATGAACCTCATGACGTGCATCAAGGAGGCATATTCCTTCATACTGGGGGCTCCCACTAACAGGAAATCATCCAGATAATGGGTGATATTGTCATTACCTGAGGCTGAGGCTACTGCCCAGTACAGCAAAGAGCTGAGTGCCTCGAAGTAGGCACAGGATATGGAGCAACCCATGGGTAGACAGCGGTCCACGTATTAACCATCTTCAAACCAGCACCCTATCAACCTAAAGGAAGTAGGCGGAATGCGGACTCAGCGTCCAATTTTGCCATTAAGACTCAAGGCCCAACTCCCCACACTGAATCCAGCGTGTCGTCAAATGACTGGTAGTGCACTGAACTCAATTCTGGAGGGATAGCATTGTTCACTGAGTGCCCTTTATGATAGGATAGGTGCTGTATCAATGTGAACTTACCAGTCTCCTTTTTGGGAACCACTCCCAGCAGGGATATCACCAGATCTGGAATTGGCAAGTCTGGAAAGGGGCCTGTCACCCTGCCCAAAGCTACCTCCTTACCTAATTTATCCCACACCACCTCCGGGAACTGAGAAGCCGTCTTCAGGTTCCTCTAGACCCCAGCACCTCGCCCACCACTGGGATAGTGAAACCATAGCACAGGCCGAAATCCAGCAAAACAGCAGCTGCCCTGTTTGGGTACCTACTCAACCACTTACCAATAGCGGGGACCTTAAGAGGTGTGTCCGCCCTTACCTGAAGCATTTCTTTTAGACCCAAACTGTTCAGTTTGGTGGTCCCATTTTTTAGCGCAGTCGACACTAGAGCTCTGTCCACTGCAGAACTTGCACACATTCTTGAATGTACAGGATGCGCCTCTATTGTATGATTTCTCTTGGAAGTGCCAGCATACCCCCGTCCATCATCGAAATCGAGAGGGTTGCCTTGGCCCCTGAATGACTGCTCTTGGGCTGCCTGTGACACCCTTTGAGGGTCAAGATGAGCCCAAAGGTGAAGATCCAAGGTGCCAAAATCAAGCAATGAGTCACCCACCTTCTTCTTCCAGTAGATCACATCATAACCCCGCCAGGTTCCATCTGCATATTTCCTCTGGATGGCATCAATTGTATCTAAATATATAAACAGAGCCTTGCCATGCTCTTGAATTTCTTCGGGCCCATTCCATCCTCAGCCATTTCCTTGAGTCTATGTGCCTCTGTGGATAACTCAAATATATTGACGTATATTGGGCATGCAGACTATGCACCTTGCACGAGTATGTATCACCATGCAATGCTGCCTTTTTGTCCACAGCCTGTGTTGAGCCTACCTGCACCGCTGGGGGTTGAGACACCTGATCCGGATATCCCCCACTAGCAACCCCCAGGCTTTGCTTTACTCATTTTCCTTAGCATCCTATACATCATCTGATGGCCTTTTGTATGCAAACCCACGGACCTGTCACTCTCAGACCCGACCCTGACACACTAGAGGTAGATGACTTATACCCCCGGGACATTTCAAGTTGACACTCACCAGAAGTTGGCGCCAAAGGTCCTTGGCCTGATCCTGATGTACTGGGGTCATCTGATCGCGCCGTAGCTACCTTGGGAATGAGACCCCGCGACCTCACTGCTCACTGCATCACTGCTAGTTGTAGACGCCATCGAAACCTGAAACACAGAGGACAAGAGATGAGTACCACGGGAAGAGCAAGCTGTCTCCTCCCTATACCCAACAGTCAGGTATTCCTGATCACACTCGCAATCACTGTCACTCGCACCAAACTGCATATTAGGTTCCTCATCCATGCTAGCTACAGGTGCACATTCATACTCATCCTCAAACCTAACTGCCTTGCTACGCCTTTGTGCACAAACCATTCCCAATGGGCCTGCATCCCCATGATCGCTGCCCGCTAATCCTTCAACCAGACTATTTTTACTGCTCCCTTTGTTACCACTTGCCCTTGTGCCACATCTTTTCTGCTTGGTGTTAACGTATCCTGCAGAGCCGCGGCATTTAATTCCCATTGACAAGTGGCGCCACCACTCAGGGTCGCAACGTTTTTGTCCCTTTTGGCCCTGCTCGAGCCGCAGGAGCCTTCACCTTATTTTTTGCTGCAGTGTGTGAAGGGGCGGCCTTGGCCTTGCTAGTACCAGCATTAGGCTGTGAGCGCAATGAGGGGGCCTTAACGGCTTCCCCTCCCTTATTGTCAGCCATGGTGGAAGACCTTGTATGGACTTGCGGCCCGCCTGTAGTACCTCCTGTGTTCCTACTCAGCCCCAAGCCCTGAGACACACTAGCCACCATTAAGTCCTCAGCCTCAAATACCGGATGCCGCAATATGACCTCACTTGCCCCCTGCTGCCTAATGGACTTACTCCCTTGAGCGGGTGTCCTCCCATTTGGTGCTCCCTTCTTACCTGTGGTGACTGAGGGGGACAATCCGCTCTGTTCGCTGCCCAAGTTCTGACTGCCAAGACTGGAAATGACAGCACCGGAAGCGACGATGGGCAGCGCCATGTGACTGGAAATCGACACGGCGGCTACCTTGGATGGGCATTCACCATCGAACATGCCGAGGCCAGCGCAATGCCAGAAAGCCAATCCTGGGACTAGGCCAGCGCCGCACCCGAGGATGAAGCCCCCACAAAGACCGGCGCCAGGGATTGGAGGAGCACCACTGCTGTCATGACAAATTCACCAGAAAGGACTACCGACGCAGGTAAGGCCTCACTGCTCCCACTACACGCGCCACCTGTCCGCGGGCCTACCAGACCCCCACTAACATGCTGCCCCAGACTAACTTGGGATCCTTGCCTAACGCCTACTCCCAACAACTGGGACCCCAGCCTACTCCCTGCTCCCAGACCCTGGGACCCCAGCCCAGCACCCCCAGCAATCCCAAAATCCAGACACTGCTCCACCGGCTAATAAGCCTGCACAGGCCCAGTCTCATCCTCTAGCCTCTCCCGCTCCAGAGAGGGAAACAAACTCTGACTCCCCTCCCCAACAAAAGGGGAAGAAGGGATAGAAAGCCCCAAAATATGGCCCTGACCCAAAGTAATAGTCCCGGAGGGAGAAGGTGCAACCCATTTAATATCCTCAAGGTCTATCCCTTCCCACTCTGCAGGTTTGGCCTCCTCCAGGAAAACTCTGCTTTGGTCCATGCTGAAAGAACTTCCAGGGATCCACAGGAACAAAGAGGAAGTGAATTCCCTGCACATCCCATATTGTTATTATATGACTAAGTTACAAAATTATTATTTATTATTATCTTAGCAGTAACCTCCAATACAATGTTGTATATATTATCTCAGCAGTTGCCAACCAATCAAATGTATATACGTAACAACATATTTATTAAAATCAATATTTATTACTTAATTCTAGATTAGTTACCTTTATAGACATCTTGAATTATATGTATGTAGAAACTAGATTATGAATCAATTATATGTCTATACTGTAACAATATTCTTTACAAAGCAAACCGAAATATATCTCTAAAATTATCCTTACTCACAATGAATTGCATTAAAATACCCCAAATGATAATACCAGAATAGTCTATAATTAGCCAATAACTCAAATGCTGAACTTATAACCATCAGAGAAATTGTATATTATTAACACAATAACCAATGTATATGCAATTTCTAAGAGATTTCACAATAAGTAATATTGACTTATAAATAAAACAGTACAAATTCTTTTCTAGCAAATAAAATTATTTAGCATTAATATGACTAGTTCTAAACTGCACAGGACTATGAATATAAATTTAAAATACCAAATATCCCTTTGAATCACCAGCTTCAATTAAACTATAGCTCTAGAATACCTTTGATTTAAATATTATATATACTTAACACTAATGTATACTTTACAAAATAACCAGATGAGTGCTCAGCTTCCAGAGTTTCTTGTGGGTCATATGAGAAGAATTTAGTCCACTATTGCAAGGATACAGGCCTCAAATTATTATCTTTCTTTTCCTAAGAAAGTGTCCCAAAATTGCAGAGATAATACTTAGAACAAGTCTGTGTTTTTCTCTCTCAGTGAAAGTGATTCTCTCTCTTTGAGTCTGTCTCTTTGTCTAGTGTGTGTGGCAAAATTTATCATATGATAAACCACTCCTTTTCTTTAATCATTCGCACAGAATTTTGTATACGCCCTGATTGTACTTGTCCCTCAGAGGTTATTTGGGAAATGCTTCCCTGAGCAGCTAAATACCGTTTAGTTGCAATACCATTTTTATTCCATTGGGGACAGCAGACAAAGAAAAATAGTTTCGTTATCAAAATGCTACAGAAAATATAGATTCTTATATTTATTTTTATCAAATGCCTATTTTTTATATTAATACAGTTATCTGGTCCACATATATGAGACTAATTAATACTATTTAATTTGAGTATTTTCATACTAAACATGTAGTATTTGAAGAAACTGCATTTAAAAATTACATTTTCTATGAAAGGATTTAAAAGGACTACAAATACTTTTAGTATGGATCCAACCATTTTCTCTGTCTTCAACTTCCATCTTAATGTCACATAAATACCTTCTGGGTGGAAGCCCAATGTAATTTCATATAGCTATATTTACATTTGATTATTATCCCATATTAATATAAATATTGCATATCTGTATATCTCTTGCTGAGTCTATAAAAAAAAATATGGTATGATTCAGGGCACACATTATATAGGCATTTATATATTAGTATCTACTAGTCATATCTGGAACTTAGTTTGTATCCCAGATGTCTACAAAACAAAAGAATGCTATTTATTTTGAAATAAATTGGACATTTTAAATTGACCATATGGTTACTTATTCAATTTAGCAGATACTTATCTAATATTCCACTGTTAGGCATTTCTCTCAGATCCACAAATATACATTTATACAATACTGAGGTATACCATAACTGAAAATTGGACATAAGTTGTACTTTAAAATGAATTACAAAGTTTTGATTCTTTCAACTTACACATGTTTTTAAAAGGCTCTCTTAGTTATCTTTAACTCATACGAGGAGTCTAGGGTTCTGTGTATTCAACTCTGCGTGGGGTAATTAACTTTTGCATGCAAAGTGGTTTACTTCCATGAAAACCTGTTTTCTTGTGCATACATTTGTGCTTCAAAAAGCTGACTATTGTAGACTGTCTACCTCATTGCAGGGGTTTGTCAAATTCACTAATTGAAACAAATGTTTCCCTTTTGCTCTATCTTAGATGTCTTGAGCAGGGAGGGGGGGGGGGTCAGAGGCTATAGTGAGACCAATTCATATCAAATTAGATATTAGCTCAAATTAAATATTAAATTATGTGATACATTTGTAGTTTATTTAATGTTACTTCACAGGTACCCTGACATAATAAACGGTAAGTAAATCCCTCCCAACGCAATGCAACATTGTAACAATACACACACAGCATCACTCAACCAAGCCTTAACCCTTAGCTATGCTCCAGGCTAGGCGCCCTGCACTTTCTTTATATAATATATATATATATAGTGTGCATTTTAAAAGATGTATTGCTGTAAGAAAATACAGCTTAAAGTGTCTGAGCCAAGGCTGAGCACCCCTGCTTTAGAATGCGGGTATTAAATAGCTATGATCATTGGGGCTTCAGACAAATGCAAATTCGTCCAAATTTTGATGATTTGTCAATTTTTTTTTATATATTAACAGCCAAATACATTGGGCAGATTATGAATGGAGTGGTAGTTTGCAGTCGTGTTTGAGTGTTAATGTCGCTAAAAGAATTTTTTTGTGCTCATATTATGTTTTGAAGGTACAAAGTTTGCACTGTTGCGTTTGCAAAAGTTGCAGTAACAAATAGACTGAGAGATCGCACACATAAAATCTCATTTCCCTTATAGACTTCAATGGAGCCAAAAAAGTTGAAACCCCCTCCACAAAATGTTCAAACACGCTCGTTGTTATTTAAAAGTGCAACATAAGAAGATAATATTGCATATTTCATAATCCAATGTTTTGCACATAGCAGAAAATGTTCTATTTATTCCCAAAGAGATATTTAAATACATACCTGGGGGGGGAGTGTCTCTGGGCAGCACCTTCAATGGTCACAATATCAGTTGCTCTGAAAGAAACATTAATTTGCCTTTTATTGATGTTTAAGAGGATCATCCATCTTCCTCAACCTGATAACTAATACCCACTTAATAAGCTGAATTGACTGATAGAAAAAATATTGAGACCATCCCTCTTAATAGCCGATCCGGAGCATTGAGGCCTAAGGCAGACTCCTACGTGAGAGGCACACAACATCCCCCCCAGTATCTTGTACGCCGGATATGCAGTGCAAAGACATTGAAAACGTTTGCAACAGAATGGAGCCTAATGCAGCGATCCTGATAAAGGAGATAAAGAAAATCTTAAATTACCACCTTTTTCAATTAGAGAGACAGATGGCATCAGCATGGACATATGAAGGAAAAATCCCTTCAACTGAGGCTGACCTGTCAGATCTCGATATGGCGATAGATTGCAGGACTTTCAAGTACTACGAGAATCCGCCTTCACTCGACACACAGCAGGACAAGAAAGCCTCTGAAGTTAATTGGCCGTTAACGAGGATCTAAGTGACGCTCATTCAGCTAATAGTGATAATGAAGATATCTCTGAATCTGAGGTGAATTCTATGTCGCAGAAAACCCTACCACCTATGAACATCTATTCACACTATCAGTCGCGAACCAACGGATTTCATGAGGAGATGTTGTCACACTGAGCACTAATCTCATCTCTCCTGCAGAAAATGGTAATGGTAACACCGATACTGCAGTGAGCGGAGGCGCCATGTGGGAGGCAGACTTCCACCAGAATGGGACATTCATTAAAACCATGCTATCGTCAGGTCGAAGGGGATTGAAGACTCTTAGATCAAGCTGGTGTTGAGAGTAAAAATGGCTTAAAGGGACACTAAACCCAAACAAATTCTTTCATGATCCAAATAGAGAATACAATTTTATGTTGAATTGTTTTTATTGAAGTTTTACATATAACAAAACAAATAAAATCAAATAATATAGAATAAAATAAAATACATGTGTCAATCGTTTTTCTTCATAATGTTCATATTTTACAGTATATAACCTCGGCATAAATAAAGTCTATCCATAGTTTACAGTTCAGTGAAAGCAGGGTATTTATATGCTCTATACCATCCTTACGTTTGTCCTCATCAAGGGCCCCGGCTCTTGTTTTAAATTGTAGGATCTGGAGCATGAGTATTATTCTGGGTGGTTTTTCTTTTTGACTCATGGTACATTATAAAAGGTTCCCATCTAGTGAGGAATCTTTCAGTATCGTTAAGGGTTTCGGCTGCTGCACTTGCCATATTGTAATGATACTCTAATTTGTTATAGATAAAGGATACATCAGGTGGAGTGGATTTCCAGAATTGGGCTATGCTGATTTTAACTACCGTGCAAACCATCATGACTAGTTTAAGGTGGGTCTTTGGAATTCCTGGGATTGGGAAATGAAGCAGAGCTTGCTCTATCGTTAATGTTATTTGTTTTTGGAAGATTGCACTTAAAAGTCGTGAGGTGTAGTCCCAGGTTTCCTTAATTTGCTCACATTCCCACCACATGTGGATATATGTGCCTCTTTCCCCGCACCCTCTATAACAAAGCTGTGATAGTGAGCCCCCTGTTTCGTGTGTCCTTGTGGGATGGAGGTACCATCTGAAGGCAATTTTTATGAAATTTTCTCTAAGTTGAGCGTTCTGCGTAAAGGAAGCACCATTTTTAAGGTTTGTATACCATGTTTCAAGTGGCCAGACTTTACCTATGTCTCGTTCCCATCTACTGATGGTTTGTGTTTTTCCTTTGTTTTCTGTGGAATTAAAGATTGAGTATAAGGTTGATATCGCTCCCGATATCTGAATGGCTGTAAGGCATAGTGTTTCTAGTTTTGTGTTTGGGGGGGGTTTCGCTGTACCTAGTATCTCAATCGCCCTCGACCTCAATTGCAAGTAATGATACCATATGTTCTTGTCACTAACATCTAGGTTATGATATTGTTCAAAAGATAATACTTTATCTGCTGTGATCACGTCTGCTATTCTATAAAGCCCTTTATTGGACCATTTCTGCTGAACCTCTATGTCTATTGAGGTGTCAAGCGTTACTAGAGGGGTTAGTGTGGATCTATCTCTGATAAGAGTGTATTTCGAATTTAGGTATTTCCAAATGTGGATAGTGTGTTCAATCGCAATAAATTTACTGTTGTGTTTGTGCTTTGAGAGATGTGGGGCCCAGAGCGCTCGGGATAGGAAGTTTGTCTCTAGAATGTTCGACTCAATGTGGGTCCAACTCTTCTTACTATTATCTTTAAACCATTGTATGGTCTGTGACATTCTTGCGGCATGGTAGTATGAGATTAAATTAGGCACTCCTACCCCTCCTTCGTTTCTAGTCGTACACATAACTTTTCTATTGATTCTGGCTTTTTCCCCTTGCCAAATGAATTTTAGTAAATCTCTTTGTAGTTTGTGTAATTCTGAGAGTGGGACAGAGATGGGGAGGGCTCTAAACAAGTATAATATTTTGGGTAATAATGTCATTTTAGTGGTAATAATTCTGCCGTACAGAGAGATTTTAAGTTTAATCCATTTACTGATTAAATCTCTAATATGCTTGAACATGGGTGTATAATTAGATTGATAGAGACTATGTATGTTAGTTGGAAGATTTATCCCTAAGTACTTAATAGTCTTCTTGGCCCATTTAAATGCAAAATTGAGTTCCAGTAGTTTTTTTTGTATGCTGTGGAAGTTTGATGCTTAAGGCCTCGCACTTGTCTTCATTTATTTTGTAGCCTGAAAGGTTACTAAATTGTTGCATTATATGATATAGGGGAGGAAGAGATAACATTGGTTTAGTCAGTGACAAGATGATATCATCCGCGAATAGGGATAATTTGTGGTCTGTTACTCCATCGTTAATACCTGCTATATTCTGATCATCTCTTATTTTAATTGCCAAAGGCTCAATACAGAGGGCAAATAATAGGGGGGATAGTGGACAGCCTTGGCGGGTGCCGTTCTTAATCTGTATTGCTTGGGACTGGTAGCCAGATAGCCTAATGAATGCCGTTGGGGATGAGTAAAGATTGGTGATTGCGTCAAGAAATTCACCCCTAATACCTGTTTTCTTGAGGACCGCAAACATATATTGCCAATTAACTCTGTCGAACGCCTTCTCTGCATCCAGGGCTAGAAACAGAGAAGGCATCCCTCTGACTGTGGCGAGATTAATCAAGTCTATCACTTTACGGGTGTTGTCTGGAGCCTCTCTACCGGAGACAAACCCCACTTGATCTAAGTGTATAACCTTGGTAAGTAGAGGGTTCAATCGATTTGCCAATATTTTGGTGAATAGCTTTATGTCTTGGTTTATCAGTGATATAGGCCTGTAGTTTTGGCAGTGCTGCTTATTTTTACCTGGCTTCGGGATTACTGTGATTCTGGCTGTTAACATCTCGGGGGGTATTACTTTATTTTGTAGAATAGAGTTGAATACATTCGTTAGTTGTGGTATTAGAATAGGTTGCAGCAATTTTATAGAAAATTCCCGAGTATCCATCTGGCCCTGGTGCCTTAGAACTTTTAAGAGTTTTTATGGCTAATTTTACTTCTTCGTGGGTGATCGGACTATTCAGGGAATCCCTATCTTGTTCAGTTATGGATGGCAAGGAACTATTTTCTAGGAATGTGTCGAGTTCTTTAGTTTTGTCTATATCGGTTTTGTTATGCGTGAGATTGTATAATTTATGGTAGTACTCAGCAAATGTATTTGCAATAGACAGGGGGTCATTAGTCGTTTTATTATCCGACAGTTGTATTTGGGGTACAGTAGTGATTCTGGTAATTTCTTTCAATTTATTAGCCAACATTTTGTCGGGTTTGTTGCTGTAGATATAGTACTGTGAGTCTATCATTTTGATTGTCCTTATTGCATCTTTATTTAAGAGATGATCTAGCTTGTCAGTTTTAATCTTTAATTGTTTCATTAATCCTTTCGTTGACTTATCTAAAATTTTAGTTCTTAAGAGATTAATCTCTGATTTCAGTTGCTCAATTTGGGTGTTTTTGATTTTATGTCGCTTGTTTGATTCTGTGATCAAAAGACCTCTAACATAGGCTTTTAATGCCCCCCATTCATAGATAGGGTTGGAGGTAGTGTTTTTATTAAGTGTGATAAACTCCTGTATGTGTTGTTGGATTGTATTTAGTATCAACTTATCTTGTAATAGGTTGGGGTTGAGTGTCCAGGCTTTTATTCTCTTTGGGTTAATCATTCCTGATAACGTAATTTCCACCATGGAATGGTCTGACCAAATGCAATTTATAATTGTAGCTTTAATCAATAAGGGCACCATAACTTGACTTAGGAGAATGTAGTCGATTCTTGAGTATGAATTATGTACTGGGGAGAAATATGTATAGTCTTTTACTGTTGTGTTGAGTGTTCGCCAACTATCTATTAGGTTATGATCTAAGGTGAAGTCTTTTAAAACTTTATGAGTGGGTCTGCGTGCTTTTTGTTGTGAGATAGTTACTATTGATCTATCTACATTATCATCCATGGTTGTATTGAAGTCCTCCCCCAATAATTGTTTTGTACCTTTTCCAGAGTGTAAGTTGTTTGCTAAGTCTAGACATGAATGGAGATAGATGTTCGTTAGGGGCATAGATATTTACCAGTAGGACCGGGGGTGTCTTGTATAAGGCCTTTTAGGATTAAGAATCTCCCCTCTTTGTCCCTTATAACTGATTCTTCTTTAAAGTTTAATGAGGAGTGGAGGAGAATTGTAACTCCACACTTTTTGTTTGGATGATTGAATGGTATTGTGTAGGGTATGTTTTATCCCAGTATTTAGGTGTGTAAGATCTGGTAAAATGTGTCTCCTGCAGCATTACTATTTGCGCTTTTAGGGACTTATATTCATTGATGGCCTTTCTGCGTTTTATGTCAGAGTTCAATCCTCTGACGTTATGTGATATAATTTTAATGGACATAATAGCTGGATAGGCATATTGCTATTGTTTCCCTATCTTTACCCCCTGAATGGAGTTCACAGAATACCTTAATGCTCACATATTGTTGCTGAATCTTACCACTCGAAGAGCCGGGACCCTCGTGGGATTGCTGTGGGGTACCATGCTGTGGGATAGCCCTTACAGTATATCTCGGTGGGAGACAAGAGGATTTTTGAGGATACTTAGAAAGTGGAACCAGCTATGCAACCGGTAATCGTATAATGGTGTAGGCTTCAAAAGGAAGCTCATCCTGTAACACAAAGCAGTTTTTGAGAAACCATGTAAAAGTAACAAAAAAATAAACATGTCAGCAATTCTAACTTAAGTATTCCTAGTAGAGGAACGAAACATGGCATGCATTCGATGTATACATTGATCTGAACAATTCTAACTTGGGGAGGGAAGGGGAGGCAGGGGAAGTTGAAGGTATATGCATGGAGGGTAAGGACAGGGAAGGAATAAGGGAGGGTAGGGGATGATGGATGGGGAGGGGGGGGGGGGGGATCCCGAGATACTAGACGGCATCTCATTCTGCAAAAATAGAAAATAGAAAATAGAAAATAGTGGGGCACTGATTATTTATCAACCAAAGATAAAAGTTCAAACATGGTGCTAATAAATGAGTTCCATATATTGCAATAAACTGTGGTAATCAGTCTCTGAAACTTCTCTTATTTAACTGTTAACTCAATCAGTGCCCCTTAAGATATCTGGAAGCCTAATTGCTTCACCAATGTTATTACCAGTACCGTCTCTTATTGTTACAGCACTTCACTCCGGGTCTTCATCTTCTGATGAGGATTCTGATTCTTTAGGGTCGCTTGGTGTAGGTTTTCTTCGTTTGGTCTTTCCCATTTCACGGGCCAGCGTCCACTCTCTTTGAGGATTTTTCTTTGTAGTCTTGCTGGGTGCAGGTGTGTTGGACTCTCAGTTGGAATTTTGAGCTTGGCCAATAATGAAAAGCCTTCTTCCCTAGTAGTGCAGCTATACATGATGTTTTGGATGGAGAAGACTAACTTGAATGGGAAGTTCCATCTGTATTTGATGTGAGCCGCATTGAGGGCTGTTGTTATGGGTTTCAGGTCTCTCCTTTTCCGGAGTGTGATGGGGGCTAAATCAGTGAAGATTTGGATATCATGTCCATCATAAGTGATAGTCTGGTTATTTCTTGCAGCTTTTATTATGAGTTCCTTAATGTGAAAGTAGTGAAGTTTAGTTATAATGTCCCTTGAGGCGAATTGCTGTGGCTTTGTCAGTGCCCTGTGCACACGATCCATAAGTAGCATGTCTACTTCCACTTCAGGAACTAGTTGATGGAAAAGATCTGTGATAGTTTCATCTAAGTTTTTATAGGATTCCGGAAGGTTTCTAATGCGAATATTCGATCTGCGGGATCTGTTTTCAAGATCCTCGATGTGATCCTCTAATTTAGTTATATAGGTAGAGTTCTCCTGTATTGAGTGGCGTAGCTGGGGGATTTCTTCCACTATATTATCCAGTTTGTTTTCTAGTTCAGCCGTGCGGCCTCCAATTTCTCTGATATCCAGTCTTAATTCTGAAATAGCGGATTTTAGTTCCTCCTGGAATAATGATTTTATCTGTGTTAAAAGTTCTTTATTGGATATCGACACAGTGGGGTGCTCAGTAGCCATTTGTGGGTTTTTTGTAGGGCTAGCGGTTTGAGTTGTGATGCTTTTATCTAAGGTTTTTTGCTTTGCTTGAGATTTTGATAAGCATTCTTTGACTGTCTGCATTTTATTTTTCATTGTAATGCAGCTTTCTTGTGTCCAGGGGATGGTGTGTTCTTTAATTGCTATTCAAAAGGTGGAAGGTTTATTGGCTTAATCTAGCTGGAATATGTACTCGGGATCTGGAGTAGCTTAGGGAAATTACATTAGACGGAATTGCTCATAATCTTTAGTGGTGTCGGTATAGACAAAGTAGATCTTTAGTTTGCCATTACTTTCCTCATTCAGAGTGATGTGCTACATATCTCTATCTTTCCTGCTGAGGGGGTGAGATAAAGAGTTTCTGAGAAATCTTGTGAGTCCCTGCAGCTCCTATTCCTCCGTTGTGTAACTGAGCCCTCCCCGGTTCTGGCCACCTGTACTGTCCTGTTCCAAGGCTAACTGCACCTCCAAACAAGGCAGGCAGCAAGGGTGTCTCTCTCAAGGAGGGTCGAAAAGGAAAAGGAGAACTGTAGGTTTTGCTTGTTATTAATACGCCATGAGCAGTGAGTCTGCTTTTTAAAAAAATATTATAGTCTGTTCTAACTCTGACTTTCAGTATTGTGGCGCAGCCGGGGTATGTGGGATCTGCTTATTTATTTTAAGGTACTAGTGCAGCGGTCTATTAATGAGCACTGTGGTCCCTAAGGCAGATTAGGTAGCCCTTTGAGTATGTAGTTCTAGAAGAAAAAACTGTAGCTTATTAGGGCTTTGCTGGTATTGTTCTTTTATCTTTTCCTGCTACGGTGTTGTGGTCTGTGGGTTCACAAGTAATGCAGACTAGCAGGGCTTAAGCTTGGCCTATCTTCCAGACACCGTTATCCTAAAGCTAGTGGGATACTGGAGTGCCTTGTGAGGGGGGAATCGTTATCCCTGTGTAAGATTCTCACACTTTATAGTGGGTGGGTTTGCACTGTGAGATTTCTCTATGGCTCTCGGCAGGGACGAGGTAAGGCCCAAGATGGCGCGAGTTCGCGCCCAAAAATGTCAGCGTGGTACAGTTCAGGTCCCAAGTCTCTCCCTATCTTCCCGTAATGAAATTATGCCCCTAATGCAGGTTAGTCTGGTGATCGGGAGGGGAGTTAGGTCATGGGGGTATTTCCTTACCGCATGTAGGAACAAGAAGTCTTTCACCTGAGAGCACCGTTGTCTGCTGTTCGATCCGGAGCGGAGCCCCGACCCTCCGGATCGCAAGGTGCAAGTAGAAAGGGTGGCCTGCAAGGTCAGTCGATGTGAGCGGTAGTGAACTTCGGCTCCGTCTCGGCTTTTCTGGATGGCAAGTATGCTCCGCGGTCTGGTTGATAAGTTCACCGGTAACCCGCCGCGTCCGCGGCCTTTCTTTATATGTGCGGTAGGGACTTAGGCTGTCCTGTTGCGCAAAAGTATCGGGTCCGGAAGGGTCACCGGGTGTCTTTTTGTGAGGTGCCCCGGAGCGGAGCCCCCCGACCCTCCGGGGACTTAAAAGCTGGGGGCACTAGTCTTCTATGGGGGCTCTGCTGCAAGCGATCAGCGGTGTTACAGGAGTGAAGGCAGCGGGGTCCCGTATCCAATGGATTAGGTTGGCACTTTTCTGAGGTATTCACAGCCGTAGTATAGATCTTAGCTTTATACAAGTCAGAGAGAGTTTTTATGCCCAGTTAGCAGACTTTTTTTTCTGAGAAATAAACTATTTTATTAAGCTGAGGCCTAAGAGCTCTTGAAACATGCGTCTGCCTGCCTCAGCTGCTGCTCCGCCTCATCCGAGATACAATTTTAAACAGCATTCCTATTTACTTCTATTATCTTAATTTGTTTAATTCTTTAGATATCCTTTGCTGAATAAATAGCAATGCACATGGGTGAACCAATCACACAAGGCATCTATGTGCAGCAACCAATCAGCAGCTACTGAACCTATCTAGATATGATTTTAAGCAAAGTATATCAAGAGAATGAAGCAAATTAGATAATAGAAGTAAATTAGAAAGTTGTTTAAAACTTTCTAAATCATAAAATAAACATTTGGGTTTAATGTTCCTTTAAGAACAAAAGTGTAAGACACTATAAGAACCACTCTCCCACAACATCATATCACCTGCAATCGCAAACAGTTTAAAATATCATGCTTCTGCCATGGCAGGTGTAGTGAAGCTAACTGCATTTCGCCGACATGTAGACTCAGAACTGCTTCCCCTTTTGTCTGGACAGTCTCTGTTTAAATCTATGAGTTTCCACCATGTGTTGGTTGAAATATGTTTGTCACTTCTACCAGTCTGGTAGTTATTTATTGTTTTTGTTTCCTTATGTTCAACTATGACGAAGTTAGCTATTTTAATATCTTGTTACTAGTACCGCATTTATATAAGTTAAAGCTATCATTAAATGGTCACTGGGTGGGGACTTTAAAGGGACAGTCTACACCAAATTGTTTCTTATTTAAAAAGATAGATAATCCCTTTATTACCCATTCCCCGTTTTTGCATAACCAACACAGTTATATTATATACTTTTTACCTCTGTGATTACCTTGTATCTAAGCCTTTGCAGACAAACCTCCTTATCTAAATGCCTTTGACAGACATGCAGTATAGTCAATCATTGAATACTCCTAAATAACTTCACGGGAGTGAGCACAATGTTATCTATATGACACATGTGAACTAGCACAGTCTAACTGGGAAAAACTTTCAAAATGCTCTGAGCTAGGATACAGTTTTCAACTGTTTAGAAATCAGTTTGAGCCTAGCTAGGTTTAGCTTTTCAAAAATACCACCAAGGGAACAAAGCAAATTTGATGATAAAGTAAATAGGAAAGTTGTTTAAAATTGCATGCCCTATCGGAATCATGAAAGTTTAGTTTTGACCTTTACTGTCACTTTAATGCCGTTGATGGCCAAGATGGCAAGATGCAATTATCCTTTGTAAAGCTTGTAGGGCATCTCAATACTCTAACCAAATGGGCTTCTAGCTCTGTGTTATTATTCTTTACACATTGACGCCACAGATCGTACAGGGACAATAAATTGACAGCCTCCTTGTCATCTCCAAAATTAGCCACGGTAACTATATACATGACCCTCTATACAACATCTAGTCACCCGACTAAACAGAAAGCTTTATTGGGTGTTATCCAATCCTACCATTACCATGAGCCCTTTTTACTAAAAGCATATACAACAGTCCATAACCACTACCTACTATGATTTATGAAGTAATTTTAGTTATTGTGGCCCTCTAGTCTGGGGATATACAGCACTTCCCACTCTAATGATAGCCTAATTATGCTCCAATTAGTATTGGAAATTCTGGAACACAACATATGGGTTACATGTTCTTTAGAGTATCATCCCCATTTTAGTATATAGCTTTGCATGTGTATCTAATATATAGTCTTATAGCCATATACACACCGTATTCTAGAGGCTGCTTTTTTTCATTTCCTGTTAGGGTTTATTCACAAACAGCTAGATTACAAGTTTTCAGCACTACAAAAAACCCACCCAATAAACCCTTAAAAAAAAATAACACTAACCCCAGACGATCCACTTACAGTTATCAATGTCCAGACATCCATCCTCATCCAGCCGGCAAAGTCATCATCCAGGCGACAAGAAGTCTTCATCTGGGCAGCCTCTTCCATCTTCATCTAGCCAGGGAAGTCCTCATACAGAAGGCAAGAAGTCCTTCATCCAGATGACATCTTCTATCTCATCCATCCGGCACAGAGCGGGTCCATCTTCAAGACATCCGGCGTGGATCATCCTCTTCGTACGATCGTTACTGGAAAATTAAGTTTCACTTTAAGTGACGTTATCCAATAGGAATTAAAGAGGAAAAACTCATATTGGCTGTTGCAATCAGCCAATAGGATTGAGCTTTCATCCTATTGACTGATTGCAACAGCCAATAGAATGAGAGTTCAATCCTATTGGCTGATTGGATCAACAGCCAATAGGATTTTTCCCATTTAATTCCCCACTGGCTGATAGAAATCTTTCAGCCAATAGGAATGTAAGGGACGCCATCTTGGATGATGTCACTTAAAGTGAAACTTCATTTTCCAGCGACGATCGTAAGAAAAGGATGCTCTACGCTGGATGTCTTGAAGATGGACCTGCTTCGCCCTGGATGGATGAAGATAGAAGATGTCGTCTGGATGAAGACTTCTTGCCGTCTAGATGAGGACTTCGCCAGCTGGATGAAGATGGAAGAGGCTACCCGGATGAAGGACTTCTTGCCTCCTGGATGATGACTTTG
Organism: Bombina bombina; assembly: GCF_027579735.1. Classification (NCBI taxonomy): domain Eukaryota; kingdom Metazoa; phylum Chordata; class Amphibia; order Anura; family Bombinatoridae; genus Bombina; species Bombina bombina. Next base: position 653,259,225 of record NC_069501.1, on the reverse strand, counting down.
CCAGCTGAATGAGGATGGATGTCCCGGACTTCGATAACTGTAAGTGGATGCTACCAGCCAAACATGGAGGCATCTGGCCCACTTCATGTGCTGGTTGGCTTTAGTTTGTGCTGGGATTTGAGTGGTGGACTGGGTATGCCTCCTTAAGTATTGATCCAGTAGATGCTGCAAAGACTGGTGTCAGCTGACCCAGGTCATTTCCTAACAACACTTCAACCAGCAGATTTTTCATGACCACAGCCTCTATTGTAAGGGTTCCAGAACCCCAATCCAAATGCCATCCAAGTGGTGGGTAACTGATGTATTGCTCCCCCTGCCACCCGGATAAGGACAGTGTATCCACTCCTCTACTTTGACTGAGCTCAATATGGCTTTATTAAGGTTAGGGTAGCTCCACTGTCCTGTAACCCCTGAGCTGGTTGACCGACCAATAGTAGTAGATGCCGGCAGTTATCCTGGCGGCTGCTTGGATGTGGTCCACTTCATGGAGCACCCCCATACTTCTTGAGTTTCAAGGGGGTCCGCTCCTAAATCAATCAGTGGATGCTGGTTCCCTTCTGTAAACGAGCTCACTGGGGCAGGTCCTAGTGGGGGCCAGGTCCATACCTGCCAGGGTTTACCTTGTGTGCAATTTCTCTAAATGTGTCCTATCTGCTTGCATCCATAGCACCGGGGCCTGGAATCTCTTTTTGGGGTTCTGGGGTTCTGTTAGAGAGAATTGCTGTTTGCGGAAGGGGTGGTGCTGATTGAGGAGACATGGGCCGGGGTATTTCTCGAGGAACAGATTGCTACAACCCGCCTGGTGTCCTTAATTCATCGGCCAGGTGAGCAGCTCCCTTCACAGTTAGTGATCTCCTGTCTCGGACCCAGTCTCTAACCCTCTGAAGATGTGTAATTGTAAAATTGCTAAAGAAGTAGCAGCTGCAGTGCATGGTCCAGGGTAGTTGCCTGGCACCCCTGCATCCAGTTGTATGCGGCCTGGTGCATCAGGTAGGCCCATTTCTATAAGTGTCTTGCTCCTTTTTTCCACAGAACTCTGAATGCTCTGCGGTAGGCCTCCGGGGTAATGGCATAATGGGTCAGCAGTCTTTTACCCAGCTGTAGTCCAGGCTATCATCATTTGGAACTGCCCAGAAAGCTTCAGAAGCTCTCCCCATCAACTTACTGGCCAAAATTGTAACCCAGTCTGTGGAAACCACACCTTGTAGAGCACACTGCCTCTCAAAGTCCTGCAGGTATGCATCAATGTCCCTCTCAAGCCTCGTTGAAAACTTTAAATGCAGCAAAGGGCAGCTTCTTTGTTCCTTTGTTGCCCCCTGGCAAGAAGAGGCCCTGTTTCCTGGCCAATGCTGTATTTCAGCCATGCGGAACCTAAACTCTCTCTCTGCCTGCTGCATGGTAGTCACATCAGCCATAATTTTTTCAACAGTCTCCTGAGTGGGCTGGGGCATAAAAGAGTCAATCGTGCTTGTACTTCCCACTGAAAATCTGACTCACCAGGGGTCTCCAAGGGTGGGTGGGTGGGACTGGTCGACTTCCCATTAGATCAGCAATTAGAGTATCTTTGGATTTATTATTGGCTGATTTTCCTAGGGCTTCCAACAAATCCTTAAGGGTGTTTCGCTTTATGAACCTGTACAGCTGCTCCATCCAATTTTCAACTGCTACTCATGAAGGATCTCCCGATGGAGATCAGACCCAGTGGTGGCTTGGACCTTCCTATACAGAAGGGATGATTCCACCGCTGCCACCAGATGTAGCGGTACTCCGCTAAGGGTCTCCCTTCCTCCGTTCCAAACCCAGGGATGGCCACCGGATAGTGGGACCAGAGCTAAATTTGCTGATATGGCAGGTATCGTCCCCTCAACTGGCTGCTTCTAGGCAGGAATAGATCCCTCTGCCATGCTTCTCCTTTCAGGCAGGTATCGTCACCTCTGTCTGGCTTCTTCTAGGTAGCAGGTTTTTCTTGCAGGGAAAGGTGCTGCCAGAATGCAGGACTAGAACCTCTGCTAATGGTATACCTGAAAGATAAAACAAGACTGTTGCAGAAGGAACTTGTCACGCCCTGCCCACTCTAGCCGTTGCTAGAGCAAAGCATCTCCTTCTCTGCTTGTTATCAGGGGCAGTGTCAACTCTGGATGCTCCAGATGCCAGGCGGACCTCTGAGGTGTGAATCTGTACCTATTTGAATCTGAGAGAACGGTCTGTCACTGCCCAAGTATAGGTGTTGCCTTGTGTGCTCCTGGGTGTGACAGATCGTTCTCTCCTGTGCCTCTTATCGTTACTGAACCTGCCTGCCTGACTACTCGACCTGTCTTAACCCTTAAACTGCTGTATTGTTTGCTGTTGCTGAACCTGCCTGCCTGACTACTCTACCTTCCTTAACCCTTAAGCTGCTGGATTGCTTTACTGTTGCCAAACCCTGCCTGCCTGACCATTCTTGTGGTGTGCCCTTGGACTGCTTTACTGTTGCCAAACCCTGCCTGTCTGACCATTCTAGTGGTGTGCCCTTGGACTGCTTTACTGTAGCCAACCCCTGCCTGCATGACCATTCTAGTGGTGTGCCCTTGGACTGCTTTGCTGGTGCCAAACCCTGCCTGCCTGACTTTTCAAGTGGTTTATCTTTGGACTTCTCCTGTTACCGCTGGGGACGGTCCTGCCTGTGGTGAGTGCCACTCTCCTCATCTCTTTATCTTTCTCTGCTCTGGGATATTCCCTATCATTCTGGCTCAATGCCAGGATAACAAGACTACAGGCCGAGTTTGGTTTGATAGAGGCATATCCCATGAGCATTATATTATATTTGGGCCATGCAGCTAGATGAGGTGCACGAGCTGTTTATCTCCAGGGACAGAAGTTGGGAACCACACATTTGCAGAATATGGATTCCAAGCTTAGAGGCTATTATTGGATCAACTCTCCCTACTAGTTACAGCATGGGATGTCGCTCCTGTTTGCTACACCACCATCCCAGTGCTGAGGCTTCTTCCTCCACTTCTGGAAGCATACCCAGGATACCCTTGCCTGACAAGTATGATGGTACCACTGACTGCAGGGGCTTTCTAAACCAATGCAGGCTGCACTTCCGCAATGATCCTCACAACTTCCAGTGTCATCAGTCAAGGATCACCTTTGTCATTTCCTTGCTAAAGGACAAAGCTCTAGTCTGGGTCTCTCCCCTTCTGGAACAGAACACTACACTCCTACATGATACTGATGAGTTCATTTCTGCTTTGTCCTCTGTGTTTGGGACTTTGGCCGTACTTCTGTTGCGGAATATTCGCTCCTGGATCTCCGTCAAGGCAGTAAAACTGTGGAACATGTTTGCCATTGAGTTCCGCACCTTGGCACTGGTAATGACATGGGATGGCAGTGCTCTCAAGGCAGCCTATAGGCGGGGTCTCCCATGAAAGCATCAAAAATGAACTCACCTATCGTGATAATTCCTTCTTCTTTGGACGCTTTTATAGCACTTAGTATCAATCTGAGACTCTTGCTTTCAGTAAAAGGCAAGGAGAGGATAGAAACTAAGTGGGTGCTTCCCTCCCGGACCTCCTGTTCTCCCAGTTTCGGCGCAACTGCTACCCCCTTCAGCTACTCCAGATACCTCAGTAGAGGTAGAGGAATCCCTTGGATCTCTCTCCTAAACCGTCAGAGTCTGAAATACAGAGAAAGGAGACTATGTTTTTATTGTGGATCTAACATCCACCAACTGAAGGACTGTGACATTCAGCGGGAAGGAAAGCCAATGCTTAGGGATAATGCTCGGGGTACCTCTAAGCATGGTCATCAACAAAACCCCCTCACTCTTCTCGAATCCTGGTACACGTTACCCTTACCTTCCTTTAGAATACTATCCACATTTAAGCCTTCATTGATTCAGGTCACCTGGAAACTTTCTGGATCACCATTTTATGATTCAAGCTGGTTTGCCTCTTCTGCAGAAAAACATTGTCTCAAAAATAACCACCCTGGATGGCACCCCCCTTGGTTCAGGCTTGATCCATTTTGAGTCAGCCACCCCTGACCCTGACTGTGGGAATCCTCCACTCTGAACAGCTGCAATTTGAGGTCATCCATTCCCCAGCACAGCCTGTCATCCTTGGTCTTCCTTGGCTTAGGTTACACAATCTACAGTTCGACTGGGCCTGAGGGACAACTGGCCTCCTGGGATACCTCCTGTTTCCTCTCCTGCCTTGCTAAAGTCACTCCTCTGCCCTGTATTCCCATAGTCCAGTATACAGACTCCTTCAAACCTTCCTTCTGTATACACAGACTTTGCGGACGTCTTCGAGAAAAAAGCAGCCGACGTGCTGCCACCCCACCGTCCTTATGACTGCAAGATCAATCTCTTTCCCGGAGCCCCACTTCCTAAAGGGAGGACTTATCCTCTCTCCAAGGCTGAAACTAATCCATGGAGGAGTACATCCAAGAGAACCTAGCTAAAGGGTTCATACGCCCTTCCTCCTCTCCTGCTGGTGCTGGCTTCTTTTTTGTCAGTAAGAAGGATGGTAGGCTCAGACCCTGCATTGACTAAGGGCTTTGAACAACATAACCATCAAGAATCGCTTTCCTATACCTTTGATCACCGAACTGTATGACTCACTCCAGGATGCTCGCTTTTTCACCAAATTGGACTTACGTGGGGCATACAATCTGATTCGCATCTTTCCAGGCCACGAATGGAAGACCACCTTTAACACAAGATCAGGGCATTACAAATACCTAGTAATGCCCTTTGGGCTGTGTAACGCCCCTGCAGTATTCAAGGTATTTGTCAATGATGTTTTCCTTGACCTCCTCAACCGCACTGTCATCGTTTATCTGGATGATATCCTTGTTTTCTTGTCCACTTTAGAGGAGCACCATAGGCACGTGAGACAGGTGCTTCTTCGTCTCAGAGAGCATTCCTTGGTAGCCAAGCTAGAAAAGTGTGAGTTTGATCAAGAGCAAATCCAATTCCTTAGTTATGTCATCTCGAAAGAGGGTTTTGCCATGGATCCTGCTAAACTTGCCGCAGTATTGGAGTTGCCACAACCTACCTCTTTAAAGGAATTGCAGAGGTTCTTGGGATTCTCCAATTATTACTGCAAGTTCATTAAGAACTTTTCCCGAACAGTAGCTCCTCTCACTGAATTGACAAAACGGAACAAATACTGTAAACATTGGCCTCCTGAGGCCATAAATACCTTCTCTTGTCTGAAAAAGGCTTTTTGTTCAGCTCCTGTGCTTTGCCATCCTGACCCTGACCTACAGTTTACTTTAGAGGTTGATGCCTCCGAGATAGGGGCTGGATCAGTTCTTACCCAGAGGGACCCCTTGACTTCCAAGTCAAACCCTGTAGTCTTTTTTTCTAAACATTTTACTCCTGCTGAAAGGAAATACGATGTGGGTAATCGTGAACTCTTAGCCATTAAGATGGCCTTGACTGAATGGCATCACTGGTTAGAGGGCACCACCAATCCTATTCAGATTTTCACTGACCACAAGAATCTGACTTACCTAGAGACTGCTCATCGACTCAATCCTCAACAGGCCAGGTGGGCCTTATTCTTTTCCCATTTTAACTTTGTGATCTCTTATCTTCCTGGGACCAAGAACAAGTAGACGGACGGACGCCCTTTCCCATCAGTTCCCTCACTCAAATGATTCTTCAGAAGCTCCTATCGAACACATTATACCCCCTCCTGTGTGGTTGTTCAACTCAATACCTCCCTTCTGCAAAGATTGTAACAAGCTCAGTCTAGTAAACCTCCTGGTGCCCCCATGGCCTCTGACATCCTCTTTGTACCTCTGAAACTATGTATCCCTGTGCTAGCCTAGGCTCATGATACCAAACTCTCAGGACATCCTGGTTCAACAAAGACTTTCAAGTGTCTTTCCCAACATGTATGGTGGCCTACTATGAAATCTGAAGCTCAGGCTTATGTAAAAGCCTGCACAATTTGTGCGGCCAACAACACTCTCCGATCCTTGTCTCCTGGCTTGCTCCAACCATTGTCCGTTCCCAAACGACCCTAGAAACACATTACAATGGACTTTCATTGTGGACCTTCCTTCTTCCAACCACCATACAGTTATCTGAGTGTAGTGGACCGCTTTTCCAGACTGACTCACTTCATACCCTTAACCAAACTACCTTGTGCTCAGGAATTGTCGTCCCTTTTTCTCTTGCATGTGGTGCAACTTCATGGCATTCCTATGAATATTGTTTCCGACAGAGGTCCACAGTTCATCTCTGCCATCTGGAGAGCCTTTTGTAAGTTGATTGGGACCACTGTTTCCTTGTCATCTGGCTACCATCCTCAGACCAATGGACTAACTGAGAGAACAAACCAGGATCTTGAAGCCTACCTTAGAGCCTTTGTCAACTCGCCATACCAACTGGTCTGAATTGCTACCACTAGCTGAGCTGGCAAGAAACACACATTGGCACTCTTCCCTTCGATGTTCCCCATTTCAAGCTGCAGCAGGGTATCAACTTTGTGTCTTCCCTCTTTCAGCTCAGTCCACAGGTGTCCCTGCCACAGACCAACACGTCACAGAACTCACCACACATTGGCAACGTATTTGCTCTCAGCTACGTTCAGCTGTCTCTAGACATAAGAAGTTTTGTGATCATCATAGGGCTTCTGTACATGCTATCCCAGTGGGTGAACGTGTTTGGATCTCCACTCGACACATTTGTCTATGTCAACACTGTCACAAATTGGGGCCTAGGTTTATCGGTCCTTACAAGGTCCTGAAAAGACTGTCTCCTGTTGCCTACAAAGTGGCCTTGCCATCCAGTCTTCCACATCTCACTACTTAAACCGTACATCAAGAACAGATATACCCGGCTCCAAGCTCCTCCTCCTCCGCTCTTGGTTTGTGGTGACCCTGAATATGAAGTAGCTAAGATTCTGGACTCCAGATACAGGCGCAGACAACTGCAGTTTCTATACATTGGAAGGGTTACTCCGTGGCAGATCGTTCCTGGGTTCCTGCCCGTGATGTGCATGCTCCTTCTTTGGTTTCCAGATTCCATGCTTCTCATCCTGTGAGGCCGACTCTGGTTCCCGGAGGGAACCCTTGAGGAGGGGGCTATGTCATGCCCCGCCGCTCTAGCCGTTGCTAGGGGCGCGGCATCTCCTTCTCTGCTCATTGTCAGGGGCAGTGTCGGCTCTGGATGCGTGTGGTGCTGACGTCATCGCCGCACGCTCCAGATGCTGGGTGGACTTTGAATCTGAGAGAACGATCTGTCACTGCCCAAGTATAGGTGTTGCCTTATGTGCTCCTGGGTGTGACAGATCTTTCTCTCCTGTTCCTCTTATCTTTACTGAACCTGCCTGCCTGACTACTCTACCTGCCTTAACCCTTAAACTGCTGGATTGTTTGCTGTTGCTGAACCTGCCTGCCTGATTACTCTACCTTCCTTAACCCTTAAGCTGTTGGATTGCTTTACTGTTGCCAAACCCTGCCTGCTGACCATTCTTGTGGTGTGCCCTTGGACTGCTTTACTGTTGCCAAACCCTGCCTGACCATTCTAATATGTGCCCTTGGATTGCTTTACTGTTGCCAAACCCTGCCTGCCTGACCATTCTAGTAGTGTGCCCTTAGACTGCTTTGCTGCTGCCAAACCCTGCCTGCCTGACTTTTCAAGTGGTTTATCTTTGACTGCTCCTGTTTCCGCTGGGGACTGTCCTGCCTGTGGTGAGTGCCGCTCTCCTCATCTCTCTCTGCTCTGGGATATTCCCTATCATTCCGGCTCGATGCCGGGATAACAAGACTACTGGCCAAGTTCTGAATGAAAGCGGAGTATCCCACAAGCATTACAGAACTACTACTAATGCTTTATTTCCCCAGCACTAGCTTTTACAAACAAACAGTAAGCTTATGGTGACACACACTCCTTAAAATATAAACATAGAAAAACATATAGGAAACAAAATAATAAAGGAATATAACTTGCCAACAGGATGGAGGATTTAGGTAGTTCTAAACAGTAAAAATAAAAACCATCTGTTTGTATTTTCGCCCTATGCAAATATATGCAAATTAGTAATTTCTTCTCTTGTACCCATTTTGGTGGTGAACTTGCAACCAATAGAGGGCGCTGTGTTATATTTTTGGCATAGTTCAACCAATAGATGGTGCTGTGTCACACATTGTCCATGTATGTGACTACAGAACCTCACAGGGGGTGTTTGTATTTTTTTTAAGGTCAATTGGCAGTTTAGTGTAGGCTAGGGTTTTTTAATTTTTTTTGGGAGGGGGCTTTTTTTATTTTGATAGGGCTCTTAGATTAGAAGTAATTTGTTTTTATTTTTGATAATTTCATTTTTTATTTTTTATAATTTAGTGTTTATTTTTTTTTAATTTAGAAATTGTATTTTAATAATTTAATTAATTTTATTTTATTGTAATGTTAGTTTTTAGTGTAAGGCAGGTTAGGTTTTATTTTACAGGTAACTTTGTATTTATTTTAACTAGGTAGTTATTAAATAGTTAATCACTATTACTAACTATTAGTTATATTTTAGCGAGCTTAGGTATTAGTTTACAGGTAAGTATGTATTTAGTTTTAAATAGGAATTATTTAGTTAATAATAAATTATTTTAATTATATTTAAGATAGGGGGTGTTAGGGTTAGACTTAGGGTTACATTAGGGTTAGGGTTAATATTTTTATAAACACAGAGAGTCAAGCCGCTACAGATGCGTAGTTCCGGCAGGGTCCGTGAGCTGAAGCGGAAGCGGAGTAATCCCAGTGAAAAGCAGGTCACAAGGGGTGCTTGCTGTTAAGTAACGGCCGATGTAGCCGAAAAAAGATATAAGAAGTAAAAAGGAGGGCACAGCAGCACATATGCAAAGGAATCCCAGGGCCAAAAAAGTAAAATAAAGTTTACCTTTATTAAGACAAATTGAAAAAGTACACAAGAAAACCTTCCTGACTAGTTTCGTGCTCAGTTGAGCACTTAATCATAGGGTAAGTTACTAGGTGTAAACACACCCTATTTAAAGGGATAGACACACCTGATAGTGATTAGATAAAAAATAACATACAATTTAAAATTATATATATGTATATATACCTATAAATACACATACATATAATAGAATCCATCTATCACCAAACATACATTATCTGTTCTAACTAATTGCATAACAATGAGTGAAGAAAAAATAATAAGAAAAATACATAACAAAAGATATATATATATATATATATATACACTTATGCACATATGTTCATGTCTGCAAACAAATCAAACCAAAAACAATTATTGTGGTATTTTAACTATTAGAAGGGCTATGGAAATGAGTAAATGCAGACTAAAGATATTACACCAAATTTACAACAGGCCATAAATGATGGCCCATATACAAAAAATCTGCAAATACACATGTCCAAAGGATTTATCCAAAGTCACCAAAAAGAAAAAAACATAACAAAATATGACATATCCAAGAAGTCAAAATATTTAAGGTAATGCATTCTCATTGGTGTTAGATGAAACATTTACTGGAATAAACTTATTTAGTGTTTTGATAAACAAATAAATAAAAAATGTGAATTGTAACAATCATCACAAACAAGGAAAATGCATGTGTAAAAATCTTCAACATAATTATTCACTTGCATGGACAACATATTTTGTCCTATTAACGTGTATTTAATGTAAATCATTATGTCTAATCTGAGCAAAGAAAACAAAACAAAATGGCTAAGTTATTAAAGTTAAAGAAAAAACTACTCAACAAAATAGCTCATGTCCCACTCACGATTTAAACCCAGGGGTGTGATGGTTCTGAGCTTATAAATCCAATATAGTTCTTGTTTTTGCAATAACTTACACCTATCACCACCCCTGGGTGGAAACATGATGCGATCAATCACTTGAACTTTCATATTGAAAATGTTGGTCATATGCACTAAGTTAAAGTGTCTAGCCACTGCAGATTCTTTCACATACTCCCTAGTGTCCCTTATATGTTCTCTTATCCGGGATCTTAGCTCTCTGGTCGTTTTTACCATTGTACTGCAAATTACAATGCTTACACTCAAGTAGATATACAATGTATGTACTTCTGCAGTTTGCATAAAACTTGTGTGAAAACTCATCACCAGTTTGTGTGCTTTTAAAGTCAATTACCTATCCAAATAAAGCTACAAGTGACACAAGGGCCATGACCACACTTATAGGTCCCCTTCCTTCTGATCCAATCACTTTTGTCCTTACCTCCTAAACACACCAGACTAGGAGACAGTTTGGAAGACAAAGTGGGAGGCTTTTTAGACACAAATTTACAATTCCCAATTAGTGGTTTCAAAACCTCATCCTCATTGAGTAAATGGAGATTTTTCTTCAGAATAGAGCAAATTTCATTATATTGGCTTGAATACTCTGTAGAAAAAACTACTGTCTCTTTGTTTACAGCACTACGCCTCACAGATCCCTGAACTAGCTCACATTGGGATTTAGATCTCACCTCTGCATAACTCCGATAGAGTAACGATTCATTGTAACCTCTCAACTTGAGTCGCCCAATAAGTGCCATAGCGTGTTCATCAACAAAACGTCTGAATTGGTATTTCTGCGTAATCGCATTAATTGGCCACTTGGATTGAGCGCACCAAGGCCTAGATTTGGAGTTTGGCGTTAGCCGTGAAAACCAGGGTTAGAGGCTCCTAACGCTGGTTTTTAGGCTAACTCCGGTATTTGGAGTCACTCAAAATAGGTCTAACGCTCACTTTTCAGCCGCGACTTTTCCATACCGCAGATCCCCTTACGTCAATTGCGTGTCCTATCTTTTCAATGGGATCTTTCTAACTCCGGTATTTAGAGTCGTGTCTGAAGTGAGCGTTAGACATCTAACGACAAAACTCCAGCCGCAGAAAAAAGTCAGTAGTTAAGAGCTTTCTGGGCTAACGCTGGTTCATAAAGCTCTTAACTACTGTACTCTAAAGTACACTAACACCCATAAACTACCTATGTACCCCTAAACTGAGGCCCCCCCCACATCGCCGCCACTCGATTAAATTTTTTATACCCTAATCTGCCGACCGCCACCTACGTTATACTTATGTACCCCTAATCTGCTGCCCTAAAACCACCGACCCCTGTATTATATTTATTAACCCCTAATCTGCCCCCACAACGTCGCCTCCACCTGCCTACACTTATTAACCCCTAATCTGCCGAGCGGACCGCACCGCTACTATAATAAAGTTATTAACCCCTAATCCGCCTCACTAACCCTATAATAAATAGTATTAACCCCTAATCATCCCTCCCTAACATCACCAACACCTAACTTCAATTATTAACCCCTAATCTGCCGACCGGGCTCACCGCTATTCTAATAAATGTATTAACCCCTAAAGCTAAGTCTAACCCTAACACTAACACCCCCCTAAGTTAAATATAATTTTAATCTAACGAAATTAATTAACTCTTATTAAATAATTATTCCCTATTAAAGCTAAATACTTACCTGTAAAATAAACCCTAATATAGCTACAATATAACGAATAATTCATTGTAGCTATTTTAGGATTGATATTTATTTACAGGTAACTTTGTATTTATTTTAACCAGGTACAATAGCTATTAAATAGTTAAGAACTATTTAATAGCTAAAATAGTTAAAATAATTACAAATTTACCTGTTAAAATAAATCCTAACCTAAGTTACAATTAAACCTAACACTACACTATCAATAAATTAATTAAATAAAATACCTATAATTATCTACAATTAAACCTACCACTACACTATCAATAAATAAATTAAATAATACCTACAAATAGCTACAATGAAATAAACTAACTAATCTAAAGTACAAAAAAATAAAAGAACTAAGTTACAAAAAATAAAAAAATATTTACAACATAAGAAAAATATTACAACAATTTTTAAACTAATTACACCTACTCTAAGCCCCCTAATAAAATAACAAAGACCCCAAAATAACAAAATGCCTACACTATTCTAAATTACTACATTTCAAAGCTCTTTACCTTACCAGCCTGAACAGGGCCCTTTGCGGGCATGCCCCAAGAAATTTCAGCTCTTTTGCCTGTAAAAAAAAAAACATACAATACCCCCCCCCAACATTACACCCACCACCCACATACCCCTAATCTAACCCCAAACCCCCCTGAAGAGGTCTAGATCCAGCTGAAGTCTTCATCCAAGCGGGAGCTGAAGAGGTCCATGATCCGGATGAAGTCTTCATCCAAGCGGGAGCTGAAGAGGTCCATGATCCGGATGAAGTCTTCTATCAACGGCATCTTCAATCTTCTTTCTTCCGGATCCATCTTGCAGACCTCCGACGCGGAACATCCTCTTCTCCCGAGCCTACTAGCCGAATGACGGTTCCTTTAAGGGACGTCATCAAGATGGGCCCCCCCCCCCCCCCCCCCCCCCCCCCCCCCCCCCCCCCCCCCCTTTCCCTCCTCGAATTCCGATTGGCTGATAGGATTCTATCAGCCAATCGGAATTAAGGTAGGAATATTCTGATTGGCTGATGGAATCAGCCAATCAGAATCAAGATCAATCCGATTGGCTGATCCAATCAGCCAATCAGATTGAGCTCGCATTCTATTGGCTGATCGGAACAGCCAATAGAATGCAAGCTCAATCTGATTGGCTGATCGAATCAGCCAATCGGATTGAACTTGATTCTGATTGGCTGATTCCATCAGCCAATCAGAATATTCCTACCTTAATTCCGATTGGCTGATAGAATCCTATCAGCCAATCGGAATTCGAGGGACGCCATCTTGGATGACGTCCCTTAAAGGAACCGTCATTCGGCTAGTAGGCGTCGGGAGAAGAGGATGTTCCGCGTCGGAGGTCTGCAAGATGGATCCGGAAGAAAGAAGATTGAAGATGCCGTTGATAGAAGACTTCATCCGGATCATGGACCTCTTCAGCTCCCGCTTGGATGAAGACTTCATCCGGATCATGGACCTCTTCAGCTCCCGCTTGGATGAAGACTTCAGCCGGATCATGGACCTCTTCAGCCCCCGCTTGGGCTTGGATCAGGACATCGGAGGAGCTCTTCAGGACGGATCGGTGAACCTGGTAGGGTGAAGACAAGGTAGGAAGATCTTCAGGGGCTTTGTGTTAGGTTTATTTAAGGGGGGTTTGGGTTAGATTAGGGGTATGTGGGTGGTGGGTTGTAATGTTGGGGGGGGTATTGTATGTTTTTTTTTTACAGGCAAAAGAGCTGAATTTCTTGGGGCATGCCCCGCAAAGGGCCCTGTTCAGGGCTGGTAAGGTAAAAGAGCTTTGAAATGTAGTAATTTAGAATAGGGTAGGGCATTTTGTTATTTTGGGGGTCTTTGTTATTTTATTAGGGGGCTTAGAGTAGGTGTAATTAGTTTAAAATTGTTGTAATATTTTTCTTATGTTTGTAAATATTTTTTTATTTTTTGTAACTTAGTTCTTTTTTATTTTTTGTACTTTAGATAGTTTATTTCATTGTAGTTATTTGTAGGTATTGTATTTAATTTATTTATTGATAGTGTAGTGTTAGGTTTAATTGTAGATAATTATAGGTATTTTATTTAATTAATTTATTGATAGTGTAGTGTTAGGTTTAATTGTAACTTAGGTTAGGATTTATTTTACAGGTAATTTTGTATTATTTTAACTAGGTAACTATTAAATAGTTCTTAACTATTTAATAGCTATTGTACCTGGTTAAAATAATTACAAAGTTGCCTGTAAAATAAATATTAATCCTAAAATAGCTACAATGTAATTATAATTTATATTGTAGCTATATTAGGATTTATTTTACAGGTAAGTATTTAGCTTTAAATAGGAATAATTTATTTAATAAGAGTTAATTAATTTCATTAGATTAAAATTATATTTAACTTAGGGGGGTGTTAGTGTTAGGGTTAGACTTAGCTTTAGGGGTTAATACATTTATTAGTAGCGGTGAGTCCGGTCGGCAGATTAGGGGTTAATGTTTGAAGTTAGGTGTCGGCGATGTTAGGGAGGGCAGATTAGGGGTTAATTCTATTTATTATAGGGTTAGTGATGCGGATTAGGGGTTAATAACTTTATTATAGTAGCGCTCAGGTCCGCTCGGCAGATTAGGGGTTAATAAGTGTAGGCAGGTGGAGGCGACGTTGTGGGGGCAGATTAGGGGTTAATAAATATAATATAGGGGTCGGGGTGTAGGGCAGCAGATTAGGGGTACATAAGGATAATGTAAGTAGCGGCGGTTTACGGAGCGGCAGATTAGGGGTTAAAAATAATATGCAGGGGTCAGCGATAGCGGGGGCGGCAGATTAGGGGTTAATAAGTGTAAGGCTAGGGGTGTTTAGACTCGGGGTACATGTTAGGGTGTTAGGTGCAGACGTAGGAAGTGTTTCCCCATAGCAAACAATGGGGCTGCGTTAGGAGCTGAACGCGGCTTTTTTGCAGGTGTTAGGTTTTTTTTAAGCTCAAACAGCCCCATTGTTTCCTATGGGGGAATCGTGCACGAGCACGTTTTTGAGGCTGGCCGCTTGCGTAAGCAACTCTGGTATCGAGAGTTGAAGCTGCGTTAAAAATGCTCTACGCTCCTTTTTTGGAGCCTAACGCAGCCTTTTTGTGGACTCTCAATACCAGAGTTATTTTTATGGTGCGGCCAGAAAAAAGCCGGCGTTAGCTACGGGGTCGTTACCGACAAAACTCTAAATCTAGGCCCAAGTGAGGAGGATGACAAGATTTCACATGTAGTATAGTATTACCTGCGGTTTTTTTACGATATGTGTCACTTATGACTATTCCATGTTCCTCATCTCCTTTCAAAGTCAAATCAAGGAAATTAGCCACTACTCCATAAGTGTCACCCAAAAAGTTAAGATTAAATTCATTTTGACTTAAATAGGCAAGAAAGCCTTTATAGTCAAATGGTTCTTTGATAACAAATATCAGATCATCTATGAAGCGCATAAAAAGACGATCTGATCTTTGAATGGGTTCTCATGGCAATACAAATACTTGTCTTTCCAGAGTCCCACATACAGATTTGCGAACGAGGGGGCAAATTTTGCCCCCATGGCTGTCCCGCAAACCTGCATGTAGAACTCCTTGTTAAACATAAAATAGTTATGTTTAAGCAAGAAATAAATTATTTCACATAGGACTATCTTAGTTTCCTCTGAAAATCTGTATGTCCATCAAAAAAATACTTCATAGCTTGTATAACCATGTGATGGGGGATACTTGAATATAAGGCAGTGGCGTCCACCACTACCAATTTATACTCTTTCTCCCATTTGAGCATTCTTAATAATTGCAAAAGGTGTGTAGAATCTCTTAAGTAGCTCTTAAGACCCCTCACCAGGGGCTGCAGAATTGAGTCAGGCTTCAAAGAGAGACCCAATCCCCGAGACTATAGGAATCCCGGGGGTTGGGTCATGCTCTTATGTGTCTTAGGTAAATAATGGAAGATTGGAATCCTCGGATTCCCAGGAACCAGAATCTCAACCTGCTCCCTGGTGAGGAGTGCCAATAGCCACAGTCTGCTCCAAAACCTTCATTAACTTTAATTTAAACAGTGAAGTCGGATCTGAACTGATCTTCCTGTATGTTTTTAGATCACATAGCTGTCTGTTGCTTTCTAAGATGTAATCGCTTTTATCAAGAATAACAACATTTCCACCTTTATCCGAGTTGCTGATAATGATTGACTCATTCTACTCTAAAGTAGTTAATGCAACCCTTTCTTTTGATGTTAAATTAAACTTTGTTCTCTTATTCTGTCCAACACTATCATCCAACGCCAGAATCTCTCTTTCAACCTTTTCTGAAATATATTGAGTGCTGGCCCTCTAAATTGTGTAGGATAAAACTGTGATGAATGCTTAACAGGAGCCGGAATATCCGCATCATAAACCATAATCGGTTTCCAACTCACATAAATCCTGTAACACAATATTATTCTCAAAATTTAGAAATTGACCAATATTGGTACCTGCAACCTGTTCATTATCATATCACAATTGTCATTAGTGCTATGATCATGCACCAAAAAAAAACTTTTTAAAGTCAGCTTCCTGACAAATTTATTTACATCCAACAAAATTTTGAATGCCGAAAAGATATTTGTGGGTGCAAAACCAAGCCATCTTGATAATAAAGCAGTTTGTTCTGCAGTTAGAGTAGTGCTAGACAAATTAAGAACAGTTAGTCCTTCTTGTTTGATTTTAATCTTCTTCCCGATTTTCTTGACTGTTCTCCCAGCTCTCCTGATCTTTTTCCTAAAGGGACAACAGTGTTATCTTTCACCTTCGGACGAACAGCCCCTTCACCATCTTCAGAGCTGCTCTGACCCACACCATCAGATACCTGTAAGGGAATTGAAGAACTGGAAGAAGAAAAGGAAGAAGAGGAAAGCAAGGAAGAAGAAGAGGAGGAAGAAGAAGAAACCGAAAGAGGAGCAGATGCTCCACTGTCATCAGACATATTCGAATCTTGTTCAGAATTTTCAGTTGACGAAAAGGCAACCCTTCTTTCACCCTTTTTCTTTAAGATGGACTTGGGTGCTATATTGAAAGCTCCTTCCTGATTATCCTTGACTTTGTCTTGCTTGGAGGGATTATTTTTCTTGTTCTTGCCAGAACCCTTTTTAAAGTTCCTCACCTTAGGTCTACGTTGGAATAACGACCAGTTATATACCTTGTTATTGGCATAGTCCTCCAAGTCACGACTAATTTTGTACCTTTCCTCTTAGCCAATTCATCATCAGATTTTTTATTTTAGTTTTTAAAGCAGTTTTGAATTCTTTATATTTTTCATCTGACTTCCAAACTTTAAGGTCACTTTTGGCAACTAAAATCTCTTCCTTTAATTTGCCCTCTTAAAGTTCTTGCTTCTATTAATAATGTCCATCAAAGTTAAAGAACAGACTGTGAGCACCTCATTCCACTCCTCCATGAGTTCAGGTGGTTCTAAATCAAATGAAGGATACTTTTTTATGCGTAATCCTCGAGGGATTTTTTTAGCATCTATATAGTGTTCAAAAGATACTGTATCCCACATTAGCCTCAAATCGTTCAATAACAATTTTTACAATTTAAAAAAGGAATTCTTTAACCCCTTAATGACACAGCACTTTTCCATTTTCTGTCCGTTTGGGACCAAGGCTATTTTTACATTTCTGTGGTGTTTGTGTTTAGCTGTAATTTTACTCTTACTCATTTACTGTACCCACACATATTATATACCAGTTTTTCTCGCCATTAAATGGACTTTCTAAAGATACCATTATTTTCATCATATCTTATAATTTACTATAAAAAAATTATAAAATATGAGGAAAAAATTGAAAAAAACACACTTTTTCTAACTTTGACCCCCAAAATCTGTTACACATCTACAACCACCAAAAAACACCCATGCTAAATAGTTTCTACATTTTGTCTGAGTTTAGAAATACCCAATGTTTACATGTTCTTTGCTTTTTTTGTAAGTTATAGGGCCATAAATACAAGTAGCACTTTGCTATTTCCAAACCATTATTTTTCAAAATTAGCGCTAGTTACATTAGAACACTAATATCTTTCAGGAATCTCTGAATATCCATTGACATGTATATATTTTTTTTAGTAGACATCCCAAAGTATTAATCTAGGCCCATTTTGGTATATTTCATGCCACCATTTCACCGCCAAATGCGATTAAATACAAAAAATCCTTCACTTTTTTACTAATTTTTTCACAAACTTTTGGTTTCTCACTGAAATTATTTACAAACAGCTTGTGCAATTATGGGTTAAATGGTTGTAAATGCTTCTCTGGGATCCCCTTTGTTCAGAAATAGCAGACATATATGGCTTTGGCATTGTTTTAGTAATTAGAAGGCTGCTAAATGCCACTGCGCACTACACGTGTATTTGCCCAGCAGTGAAGGGGTTAATTATGGAGCATGTAGGGAGCTTTTAGGGATACTTTTAGCTTTAGTGTAGTGTAGTAGACAACCCCAAGTATTGATCTAGGCCAATTTTGGTATATTTCATGCCACCATTTCACCGCCAAATGCGATCAAATTAAAAAAAACTTTAATTTTTCACAATTTTAGGTTTCTCACTGAAATCATTTACAAACAGCTTGTGCAATTATGGCACAAATGGTTGTAAATGCTTCTCTGGGATCCCCTTTGTTCAGAAATAGCAGACATATATGGCTTTGGCGTTGCTTTTTGGTAATTAGAAGGCCGCCAAATGCCGCTAACACGTGTATTATGCCCAGCATGAAGGGGTTCATTATGTAGCTTGCAGGGTTAATTTTAGCTTTAGTGTAGAGCTCAGCCTCCCACCTGAAACATGAGACCCCCTGATCCCTCCCAAACAGCTCTCTTCCCTCCCCACCCCACAATTGTCCCCGCATCTTAAGTACTGGCAGAAACTCTGCCAGTACTAAAATAAAAGCTATACTTGTGCTTTTTTTTTTTTTTTTTTGCATATTTACATATGCTGCTGTGTAGGATCCCCCCTTAGTCCCCAACCTCACTGATCACCCACCAAACAGCTCTCTATCGCTCCCCCTCTGCCTTAATGGGCGCCATCTTGGGTACTGGCAGCTGTCTGCCAGTACCCAGTTTAGTAACAAATGTGCCTTTTTTTTAAACAAAAATCCCTTTTCTGTAGTGTAGCTTTCCCCCCCCAAGACCATCCCCCCACCCCTTCCAGATCCCTTAGCTGTTTATTTGTAACATTTTAACATTTTTTATTTTAACTTTTCACAGCCTTATTTTTCCATAGTGTAGCGGTTCCCTCCCGCTCCCGCCCCGTGCACGCACCCGCCCGCCGCCCCCCGTGCACGCGCGCGCTCCCGTGCGCGCTCCCGATGGTTCCGCCCCAGATCCCGCCCCCCTTCTCTTCACTCGGCACATCGATGGCCGCCCACCGCCTCCCAGACTTGCTCCACCCACCAACGATACCGGCCACCGATGTCCGGTGCAGAGAGGGCCACAGAGTGGCTCTCTCTGCATCGGATGGCCAAGGGGGGTTATTGCAGGATGCCTCCATATCGAGGCATCACTGCAATAACCGGAAAGCAGCTGGAAGCGAGCAGGATCGCTTCCAGCTGCTTTCCAGACCAAGGACGTACGCCACACGTCCTCGGTCATTAACTGTATTTTTTTTGAGGACGTGTGGCGTACGTCCTTGGTCATTAAGGGGTTAAACTGATTGAAGTCCCACCTGAGGCCTCACCTTTCATGAATATTTTTCAAAAAAACTCTTTCTGCGCTACATTGAAGATAGATTTGTTAAAACTCACACTTTCCTCCTCCATTGCATATGCAAAAAATAACAAATTGTATACTATCAAAAATTATATGTTGGTATGTAGCCCTTTAAGCGCAGCATCAAAATTTAACTAAGATTCCTTGCTCCCTATGTGTACCTGTAAAAAACACACACACAGCTCCCCTTTCTCCAAAACAAACGTAAAAACTTTCCCAAAATGCTTTTGAGTAACGTTTGAACACTTTATATCCAGGTTAACATTGTTTAAACACTGTGTCCTCCACTGCTGTGAATGATAATCATAATAACAGAATGTTTCACTTTACCAATGGCAAAATTGGCAATATACATTCCCACTCTGTTTACTTGTGGCAATGGTAAATGACAATTTTAGGTTCAACACATATCCCACTTGCAATGAGGTTAAGCAAATGAAACGATCTTACATGGCTGGTTCCGTTCGTCAGGCAGTCACTAGATCCACACCCAAATCCAAATCGAGCAGGCAGGGAGCACCGAGGATCCAAGCAAACACATAGAGTCAAGCCGCTACAAATGCGGTAGTTCCGGCAGGGTTCGTGAGCTGAAGCGGAAACAGAGTAATCCCAGTGAAAAGCAGGTCACAAGGGGTGCTTGCTGTTAAGTAACGGACGGTGTAGCCGAAAAAAGATATAAGAAGTAAAAAGGAGGGCACAGCAGCACATATGCAAAGGAATCCCAGGGCCAAAAAAGTAAAACAAAGTTTACCTTTATTAAGACAAATTGAAAAAGTACACAAGAAAAGCTCCCTGACTAGTTTCGTGCTCAGTTGAGCACTTAATCATAGGGTAAGTTACTAGGTGTAAACACACCCTATTTAAAGGGATATATATATACATATATATAACTTTAAATTGTATGTTATTTTTTATCTAATCACTATCAGGTGTGTCTATCCCTTTAAATAGGGTGTGTTTACACCTAGTAACTTACCCTATGATTAAGTGCTCAACTGAGCACGAAACTAGTCAGGGAGGTTTTCTTGTGTACTTTTTCAATTTGTCTTAATTAAGGTAAACTTTGTTTTACTTTTTTGGCCCTGGGATTCCTTTGCATATGTGCTGCTGTGCCCTCCTTTTTACTTCTTATATCTTTTTTCGGCTACACCGGCCGTTACTTAACAGCAACCACCCTTGTGACCTGCTTTTCACTGGGATTACTCCGCTTCCGCTTCAGCTCACGGACCCTGCCGGAACTACCGCATCTGTAGCGGCTTGACTCTCTGTGTTTGTTTGGATCCTCTGTGCTTACTGCCTGCTCGATTTGGATTCAGGTGTGGATCTAGTGACTGCCTGACGAACGGAACCAGCCAAGTAAGATTGTTTCATTTGCTTAACCTCATTGCAAGTGGGATATGTGTTGAACCTAAAATTGTCATTTACCATTGCCACAAGTAAACAGAGTGGGAACGTATATTGCCAATATTGCCATTGGTAAAGTGAAACATTCTGTTATTACGATTATCATTCACACCAGTGGAGGACACAGTGTTTAAACAATGTTAACTTGGATATAAAGTGTTCAACACGTTACTCAAAAGCATTTTGGGAAAGTTTTTACGTTCGTTTTGGAAAGAAGGGAGCTGTGTGTGTGTTTTTACAGGTACACATATGGAGCAAGGAATCTTAGTTAAATTTTGAGTGCTGCATATGTTTAATGCCTGCGCTTAAAGGGCTACATACCAACATATAATTTTGGTTGATAAGTACACAATTTGTTATTTTTTGCATATGCAATGGAGGAGGAAAGTGTGAGTTTTAACAAATCTATCTTCAATGTAGAGCGCAGAAAGAGTTTTTTTGAAAAAATATTCATGAAAGGTGAGGCCTCAGGTGGGACTTCAATCAGTTTAAAGAATTCCTTTTTTAAATTGGAAAAATGTTATTGAACGATTTGAGGCTAATGTGGGATACAGTATCTTTTGAACACTATATAGATGCTAAAAAAATCCCTCGAGGATTACGCATAAAAAAGTATCCTTCATTTGATTTAGAACCACCTGAACTCATGGAGGAGTGGAATGAGGTGCTCACAGTCTGTTCTTTAACTTTGATGGACATTATTAATAGAAGCAAGAACTTTAAAGGGGCAAATTAAAGGAAGAGATTTTAGTTGCCAAAAGTGACCTTAAAGTTTGGAAGTCAGATGAAAAATATAAAGAATTCAAAACTGCTTTAAAAACTAAAATAAAAAATCTGATGATGAATTGGCTAAGAGGAAAGGTGCAAAATTTAGTCGTGACTTGGAGGACTATGCCAATAACAAGGTATATAACTGGTCGTTATTCCAACGTAGACCTAAGGTGAGGAACTTTAAAAAGGGTTCTGGCAAGAACAAGAAAAATAATCCCTCCAAGCAAGACAAAGTCAAGGATAATCAGGAAGGAGCTTTCAATATAGCACCCAAGTCCATCTTAAAGAAAAAGGGTGAAAGAAGGGTTGCCTTTTCGTCAACTGAAAATTCTGAACAAGATTCAAATATGTCTGATGACAGTGGAGCATCTGCTCCTCTTTTGGTTTCTTCTTCCTCCTCTTCTTCTTCCTTGCTTTCCTCTTCTTCCTTTTCTTCTTCCTGTTCTTCAATTCCCTTACAGGTATCTGATGGTGTGGGTCAGAGCATATCTGAAGATGGTGAAGGGGCTGTTCATCCGAAGGTGAAAGATAACACTGTTGTCCCTTTAGGAAAAAGATCAGGAGAGCTGGGAGAACAGTCAAGAAAATCGGGAAGAAGATTAAACTCAAACAAGAAGGACTAACTGTTCTTAATTTGTCTAGCACTACTCTAACTGCAGAACAAACTGCTTTATTATCAAGGGCTTGGTTTTGCACCCACAAATACCTTTTCGGCATTCAAAACTTTGTTGGATGTAAATAAATTTGTCAGGAAGCTGACTTTAAAAAGGTTTTTTTCGGTGCATGATCATAGCACTAATGACAGTTGTGTATATGATAATGAACAGGTTGCAGGTACCAATATTGGTCAATTTCTGAATTTTGAGGATAATATTGTGTTACAGGATTTATGTGAGTTGGAAACCGATTATGGTTTACGGGATGCGGATATTCCGGCTCCTGTTAAGCATTCATCACAGTTTTATCCTACACAATTTAGAGGGCCAGCACTCAATATGTTTCAGAAAAGGGTTGAAAGAGAGATTCTGGCGTTGGATGATAGTGTTGGACAGAATAAGAGAACAAAGTTTAATTTAACATCAAAAGAAAGGGTTGCATTAACTACTTTAGAGTAGAATGAGTCAATCATTATCCGCAACTCGGATAAAGATGGAAATGTTGTTATTCTTATAAAAGCGATTACATCTTAGAAAGCAACAGACAGCTATGTGATCTAAAAACATACAGGAAGATCAGTTCAGATCCGACTTCACTGTTTAAATTAAAGTTAATGAAGGTTTTGGAGCAGACTGTGGCTATTGGACTCCTCACCAGGGAGCAGGTTGAGATTCTGGTTCCTGGGAATCCGAGGATTCCAATCTTCCATTATTTACCTAAGACACATAAGAGCATGACCCAACTCCCGGGACGTCCTATAGTCTTGGGGATTGGGTCTCTCTTTGAACCTACTTCAGAATGGATTGACTCAATTCTGCAGCCCCTGGTGAGGGGTCTTAAGAGCTACTTAAGAGATTCTACACACCTTTTGCAATTATTAAGAATGCTCAAATGGGAGAAAGAGTATAAATTGTAGTGGTGGATGCCACTGCCCTATATTCAAGTGTCCCCCATCACATGGGTATACAAGCTATGAAGTATTTTTTGATGGACATACCAGATTTTCAGAGGAAACTAAGATAGTCCTATGTGAAATAATTGATTTCTTGCTTAAACATAACTATTTTATGTTTAACAAGGAGTTCTACATGCAGGTTTGCGGGACGGCCATGGGGGCAAAATTTGCCCCCTCATTCGCAAATCTGTATGTGGGACTCTGGGAAGACAAGTATTTGTATTGTCATGAGAACCCGTTCAAAGATCAGATCGTCTTTTTTATGCACTTCATAGATGATCTGATATTTGTTATCAAAGGACCATTTGATTATAAAGGCTTTCTTGCCTATTTAAGTCAAAATGAATTTAATCTTAACTTTGTGGGTGACACTTATGGAGTAGTGGCTAATTTCCTTGATTTGACTTTGAAAGGAGATGAGGAACATGGAATAGTCATAAGTGACACATATCATAAAAAAACCGCAGGTAATACTATACTACATGCA
The DNA here is from genome assembly GCF_027579735.1 of Bombina bombina. Classification (NCBI taxonomy): domain Eukaryota; kingdom Metazoa; phylum Chordata; class Amphibia; order Anura; family Bombinatoridae; genus Bombina; species Bombina bombina. Next base: position 653,235,711 of record NC_069501.1, on the reverse strand, counting down.
AAATCTTGTCATCCTCCTCACTTGGTGCGCTCAATCCCAAGGGGCCAATTAATGCGATTACGCAGAAATACCAATTCAGACGTTTTGTTTGATGAACACGCTATGGCACTTATTGGGCGACTCAAGTTGAGAGGTTACAATGAATCGTTACTCTATCGGAGTTATGCAGAGGTGAGATCTAAATCCCAATGTGAGCTAGTTCAGGGATCTGTGAGGCGTAGTGCTGTAACACAAGAGACAGTAGTTTTTTCTATAGAGTATTCAAACCAATATAATGAAATTTGCTCTATTCTGAAGAAAAATCTCCATTTACTCAATGAGGATGAGGTTTGGAGACCACTTATTGGGAATTGTAAATTTGTGTCTAAAAAGCCTCCACTTTGTCTTCCAAACTGTCTCCTAGTCTGGTGTGTTCAGGAGGTAAGGACAAAAGTGATTGGATCAGAAGGAAGGGGACCTATAAGTGTGGTCATGGCCCTTGTGTCACTTGTAGCTTTATTTGGATAGGTAATGACTTTAAAAGCACACAAACTGGTGATGAGTTTTCACACAAGTTTTATGCAAACTGCAGAAGTACATACATTGTATATCTACTTGAGTGTAAGCACTGTAATTTGCAGTACACTGGTCAAACGACCAGAGAGCTAAGATCCTGGATAAGAAACATATAAGGGACACTAGGGAGTATGTGAAATAATCTGCAGTGGCTAGACACTTTAACTTAGTGCATATGACCAACATTTTCAATATGAAAGTTCAAGTGATTGATCGCATCATGTTTCCACCCAGGGGTGGTGATAGGTGTAAGTTATTGCAAAAACAAGAACTATATTGGATTTATAAGCTCAGAACCATCACACCCCTGGGTTTAAATCGTGAGTGGGACATGAGCTATTTTGTTGAGTAGTTTTTTCTTTAACTTTAATAACTTAGCCATTTTGTTTTGTTTTCTTTGCTCAGATTAGACATAATGATTTACATTGAATACATGTTAATAGGACAAAATATGTTGTCCATGCAAGTGAATAATTATGTTGAAGATTTTTACACATGCATTTTCCTTGTTTGTGATGATTGTTACAATTCACATTTTTTATTTATTTGTTTATCAAAACACTAAATAAGTTTATTCCAGTAAATGTTTCATCTAACACCAATGAGAATGCATTAAAAAACCACAATAATTGTTTTTGGTTTGATTTGTTTGCAGACATGAACATATGTGCATAAGTGTATATATATATATATATTATATATATATATATATATATATATATATATATATATATATATATATATTTATAAATATATATATCTATATATATTATAATATATATTATATATATATATATATATATATATATATATATATATTATATATATTGTTATGTATTTTTCTTATTATTTTTTCTTAACTCATTGTATATGCAATTTAGAACAGATAATGTATGTTTGGTGATAGATGGATTCTTTTATATGTATGTGTATTTATAGGTATATATACATATATATAATTTTAAATTGTATGTTATTTTTTATCTAATCACTATCAGGTGTGTCTATCCCTCTAAATAGGGTGTGTTTACACCTAGTAACTTACCCTATGATTAAGTGCTCAACTGAGCACGAAACTAGTCAGGGAGGTTTTCTTGTGTACTTTTTCAATTTGTCTTAATAAAGGTAAACTTTGTTTTACTTTTTTGGCCCTGGGATTCTTTTGCATATGTGCTGCTGTGCCTTCCTTTTTACCTGTTAATATTTTTATGTAGAGTTAGTGATGTGAGAGGTCAGAGGTTTAGGGGTTAATAATTTATTTTAGTATATTTCGTTGTGGGGGGCTTGCGGTTTAGTGGTTAATAGGTTTATTATAGTGGCGGTGTGGGTGGACGGCAGATTAGGGGTTAATACATTTATTTTAGTGTTTGCGATGCAGGAGGGCGGCGGTTTAGGGGTTAATAGGTTTATTATAGTGGCGACGATGTCGGCGAGCGGCGGAATAGGGGTTAATAATTTTATTTAGTGGCGGCGAAGTCCGGAGCGGGAGATTAGGGGTTAATAATTTTATTGCAGTGTTTGCGATGCGGGAGGGCCTTGGTATAGGGGTTAATAGGTTGTTTTTGGGTGTTAGCATACTTTTTAACACTTAAGTTATGAGTTTTATGTTACAGATTTTTAACATAAAACTCATAACTACTGACTTTAGATGGCAGTACGGATCTTGTCAGTATAGGGTGTACCGCTAACTTTTTGGCCTCCTGGGCAAACTCGTAATACTGGCGCTATGGAAGTCCATTAAAAAAGGACTTTTTTAAAAGTGCAGTACTGACATTGCGTGACGGGCAAAAAGGTGTGCGGTACACCTATACTGAAAAGACTTGTAATATCAGCGTTAGGGAAAAAGCAGTGTTAGGAAGCATAACGATGCTTTTTCACTCATAACGCAAAACTCGTAATCTAGCTAAAAGCGAGTACTTATTAAAAGAAAGCTGGAAATTAGACATGTGCATGGCGAAAAAATTCTGTTCGGTTCGGATCGATTCGGATTTTTTCGTATTTCGGTTTGGAGCGATTCGAATTCAGAAAAATTTGAATAAATTTGGTTCGAATTTGTTTCGGATTCATTCAGATTCGAATAAATTTGGTTCGGATTTGTTTCGGATTCATTCGGATTCGAATAAATTCGGCTGGATTTGGTTTGATTCAGTTCGGTTTGGAAATTCGGAATTTCGGTAAGTGTTAGGTGGGATTAGACTAGTATTATGTACTGTACATTAGGTGTAACCCATAGCAGAGTGATATAACCTAATATACTGTACAATACTAGTGTAATCCATGGCCATCCGAATCTACCGAATAAATCCGAATAAATCCGAAGTTATTTGGATTTATTCGGTAGATTCGGCACTATTTTAATTCGGAAATTCGGTTCGATCCCAATCTCCGAATTTGCCGAATTTTCCGAATTTCCGAATCAAACCGAACCGAATCGCACATGTCTACTGGAAATAAGCTTAGAGAATTGAAAACATCCCTACAATACTGTAAGCATCCCCCATGCTAACAGATATATGCATAAGACCATATTACACTTTTAATAAAAGTGAATATACCTAGCCACCTCATAGAACCTTTCTCTTTGTAATCGTACAGAGATAGTAGAATGATGTCCCTCTGATCATGCCACAGCTATCAGGGATAATCAACCATACTCGTTCTACCTAATAATTAGCTCATAGATCACATGGTTTAATTTGCGTCCAGCATTTTAGTCAATACCCTAGAGCCCCCCCCCCCAAGAGCTTAAATAAAAGTCACCACCATTGCCTATCGAGAAGTACAGCAATGTCTAGTTATTGGTTTCTCATACAACACATTGTAATAACTCTGCTTTCTGTGTATCTGTTAATCTGTCAACAACCAGTTCATTTGTCTATTAGATTATTTCCTAGATATCTCCTCAACTCACACATCCTTGCACTTTTGTGGGTATTCTAAACTTAGCTAGATAAGCTGAATCTATACATTATATATATTTCTAATATTCAAGAAAATATGTTTCACAAGCTAGTAATTTCCATTTAGGGTCCAAAAGTGGCCCATTTTGTTATTTTACTTTTTTTCTCTAAAATTCCCCATAATGACTTAAACTCTCCTCTAGGGGGTCCATGAGAGGCTTCTATTTACCAGTGAGGGAAAATATCTTATCTGACATTACATCATATTTTAAGGGGATATACTTTAATTGAAAACCTGAGGTTACCTTCCATTTATTTGTATTCTTATTCTGACATTTAATATGTATATTTTACTGTGATTTTCATGTACTTTTGAAATTGTGATATTACTTGCCTGTTTCATTTACTTACAACCTCAATAAAAATATTATATAAAAAAAAAGATAAATACATATCTGATGTATTTCTGTATAAATAAATATATATATTATATTATATATATATATATATATATATATATATACAGATATATACAGATATATATAGGAAAATCTATTTAAAAATACATAGAACATATTCTGCTATGTGCAGAACATTGAAATGTATAAATGAGTGATAAGTATCAAACACCTAGATTACGAGTTTTGAGCGCTATAGGGAAAGTAAAGAACGCCACAAAAGTTGCGTTATTTAACCCCCTATAGCGCTGCCATTACAAGTTTTGAAAACACCTACCTACAGTTATTAACCCCTAATCTGCCACTCCTGATGTCGCCGACACTATACTAAAGTTGTTAACCCCTATTCCGCCGCACCCCAAATAGCTGCATCTAAATAAAGTTATTAACCCCTAAACCTCTGGCCTCCCACATCACTACCACTAAATAAACCCATTAACCTCTAAACCGCCAGCCCCCCACATCGCAACAACCTAAATTAAACTGTATTAAGCCCTATACCTAACGCCAGCCCCCCACATCGCAGCAACCTAAATTAATCTGTATTAAGCCCTATACCTAACCCTAACCCTAATGTAACCCTAACGTAACCCTAACCCTAACACCCCCTAACTTTAACATAATTAAAATATAGCTAATATAGCTAAATTAAAATGACAATTATTAACTAAATAAACCTATTAACCCCTAAACCACCAGGCCCCTAAATTAAACTATTAACCCCTACACCTACCCCTAAACCTAACCCTACCCCTAAACCTAACTCTAACACCCCCTAACTTTAACATAATTAAATTAGATCTAAATTAAATCTACAGTTATTAACTAAATAATTCCTATTTAAAACTAAATACTTACCTGTAAAATAAAACCTAAGCTAGCTACAATATAACTAATAAGTTTGTATTTATTTTAACTAGGTAGACTAGTTAGTAAATAGTTATTAACTATTTACTAACTACCTAGCTAAAATAAATACAAACTTACCTGTGAAATAAAACCTAACCTGTATTACACTTAAACCTAACATTACAACAACAACAAAAAAAACTACCATTACAAAAAATAAATAAACCTACCATTACAAAAAAAAATATCCAAAAAAATAAAGATTATTCCTATTCTAATACCCTTTAAAAAAAAAATTAAAAAAAAAATTAAACAAAAAGCCTAATCTAGAATAAACTACCAAGAGCCCTTAAAAGGGCCTTTGGGGGGGGCCCTTAAAAGGGCCTTTTGTAGGGCATTGCCCTGAGATAAACAGCTCTTTTGCTCCAAAAAAAAATTACAAACACCCTAACACTATACAAACCCCCATCCCCCAAACTACCAAGGGCCCTTGAAAAAGGGCCTTTTGTAGGGCATTTCCCTAAGTTAAACATCTCTTTTGCTAAAAGAAAAAAACACCCCCTAAAAATATACATTGCACAAAATAACAAACAAATTATCAAAAAAAAAAAAATTATTCATATTCTAATACCCATAAAAAAAACCACCCCAAAATAAAAAACCTAATCAAGAATAAACTACCAATGGCCCTTAAAAGGGCCTTTTGTAGGGCATTGCCCTAAAGATATCAGCTCTTTTAGTGTAAAAAAATTACAAAGACCGACAAAATAAAATAATATTTAAAAAAGTTAAGCTACCCATTGCCCTTGTATGGGCATTGCCCTTAAAGGGCATTTAGCTCTTTTACTGAACAGACCCTAAACTAAAAAAAAAACACCCAAAAAACCCTTAAAAAAGCCTAACACCCTGACGATCCACTTACAGTTTTTGAACAATCTTCATCCCGGAGTTGAAGCCCTGATCCAGGTGGCAAGAAGTCTTCATCCAGGCGACCTCTTCAATCTTCATCCAGGCAACATCTTCTATATTGAACCCAGAGGCGCGGAGCGGGTCCATCCTGAAGACATCTGGCGCAGAGCATCCTGTTCATACGGTCAACGCTGTTCACTGAATCTTCAATACAGGGTATGCAATTCAAGATGGCATTTCTATTGGCTGAAAATTTGGAATCAGCCAATAGGAATTATGGCTGCTAAAATCCTATTCAGTGTACGGCGGCTACCGTATGAAGAGGATGCTCAGTGCCGGATGTCTTCAGGTTTGGGCTCGCTCGCTGCGATCAAGATAGAAGATGCCGTCTGGATGAAGATTGAAGAGGCCGCCTTGATGAAGACTTCTTGCCGCTTGGATCAGGACTTTGCCGCCGGGATGAAGATTGAAGAGGCCGTCTGGATGAAGACTTCTCGCCGCTTGGATCAGGACTTCAACTCTGGGATAAAGATCGTTCAAGCGGGACTTCAAAAACTGTAAGTGGATCGTCAGTGGGTTAGTGTTAGGCTTTTTTGGGTGGTTTTTTTTTTTAGTTTAGGGTCTGGGGCAGTAAAAGATCAAATGCTTTTTTAAGGGCAATGCCCATACAAATGCCTTTTTCAGGCAATGGGTAGCTTAGTTTTTTTTTAGAATTAGGTTTTTATATTTTAGGGTTGGTTGGGTGGTGGGTTTACAGTTTATTGCGATGTGGGGGGATTTTGGTTTAGGGGTTAATAGTTTAGTTTAGTATATTTCGTTGAGGGGGGCTTGCGGTTTAGGGGTTAATAGGTTTACTATAGTGGCAGCGGTGTAGGGCTTAATAACTTTAGTATAGTGGGGGCGATGTGGGCGGATGGCAGATTAGGGGTTAATAATATTTAAATAGTGTTTGCGATGCGGGAGGGCGGCGTTTTAGGGGTTAATAACTTTAGTATAGTGGTGAGGATGTCAGGGAGTGGCGGAATAGGGGTTAATATTTTTTTAAAGTGGCATCGATATTGGGAGCGGCAGATTAGAGGTTAATAAATGTATTATAGTGTTTGCAATGCGGGAGGACCTCGGTTTAGGAGTTAATAGGTAGTTTATGGGTGTTAGTGTACTTTTTAACACTTTAGTTATGAGTTTTATGTTACAGCTTTGTAGCGTTAAACTCATAACTACTGACTTTAGATGGCATTACGGATCTTGTTGTTTAAGGCTGTAATGCTCACTTTTTAGCCAGAACACAAAACTTGTAATACCCGCGCTATGGGAATCCCATTAAAAACCGTCATTTTTAGGAGTGCGGTACTGACGTTGTGTTACAAGCTAAAAGGCTTGTAATGGCTGTATTAGGGAAAATGATGCATTATGGGCCACAACGCTGCTATTTGACTCATAATGCTACGGAATTTGGCGGCGCTTTACAAATAAATGATAATAATAATAATGCAAAACTCGTAATCTAGGTGAATCTGATTAACCCCTTTTGTCACACACATATACAACATAAAGGGCTAGATTACAAGTGAGACGCAAACTGTTTTGCGCTAGTGCAATCGCGTTTACGCAAGCCATTTTCATTTTGCAAGTGCAGCAAAATCGCAATTGCGCAATCACTATCACCTTTTACGCTTCAATCCTTTCCACGATCTAAGAGCTGTGGTAAACTGGTTTCTGAAAATCAAAGGTTTTACAAAACACAGCAAAAATGCATTACAAAGTACACTTACACTCATAAATAAACTATTAACCCCTAAACTACCATCCCCCACATCCACAAAGTAACCTAAATAAACTATTAACCCCAAAACTGCCACCCCCACATTGCAAACAACTAATTAAAACTATTAACGCCTAAACCCCCACCCACCACATCGCAAAGTACCTAAATAAAACGATTAATCCCTAAACCGCCACCCTCCCCCACATCGCAAACACTGATCAAAACTATTAACCCCTAAACCGCTTTCCCTTCACAACGCAAAGTTATAAACTAACATCTAAACCCCATAATCTAACACTCCCTAATGTAACCCAAATTTAAATACTTCTAAATTTACTAAAAAAAATCCCTTCCTACCTTAAAAAAAATTATCTTTAAAATTAAATAAAAACCTAATCTTACCCTTTAAAAATACAAACCTAACATTACACACAAAAAAAAACTATCATTACAAAAAAATTAAAAAACTAACATTAAAAAAATAGTAATCCAAAAGAAAAAAAATTAATCCTACTCTAATACCCCTTAAAAAACACTACCCCAAAAATAACAAAAACCCTTTCCTAAAAATAAACTACCAATAGCCCTTAAAAGGGCCCTTTTGTAGGGCATTGCCCCTAAATTGATCAGCTTCTTTTGGTGAAACCCCCCCACTAACCCCTCCTACTAATTACATCCTACCCACCAATCTTCCAAAATAAATAAAACCTATTAAAATACCTAAATTACACATTGCCCCTGAAAAGGCATTTGGACAGGCTTTGCACTTAAAAGGGTATTCCAGCTCATTTGCTGCCCCCCAAAAAATAAAAGCCCTAATCTATTAAGAAAACAAACAACACCCCCCCCCCCAAAAAAAAAGAGTTAACAATAACCCTAAAGTTGTTATTCACTTATGATGATGGGCGGCTCTCCCATCTTCATCCCGGCGGCGCAACAGCTTCAATCAATTTTCATCACGGGTCCCATTTTCATCCATCTTCATCATGGGTTTCATCTTCTAACTTCATCTGGTGGGAGTGCTGCTTTCAGCTGTTTGCAATGAACAAAACAAACAAAAGCAATTGAAATAGCTCAACTACAATGAATGCTTCAGTGGTTTCCCCAAATTTAACTGAAAATGCAACTTTTTATGAATTATGCAGTCTCAAAATTATTCAACCCCCTACATAGAATCCCTCACAACAGCACAAATAAGCAAAACAGGTGTTGTCTCAAGCACACCTGATGCAACTAATCAAGGGCTTAATTAGTTGCACCAGGTGTGCTTGAGCTAGAACACATGGAATACCTGGGGCACGATTACATATACGGCGCAGTCTTCAGCGCAAGCGTTGCAACCTGCGCCGCCCGTAATTTCACCTCGCACATCGGGCTATTACATATACAGCGCCGGCAGCTCATAAAGTGCGGTAAGTCGGATAAACTAGCGATGTCCAGAAATGAGCGTAAATACAAATTTCTAGAGTCGCCAGTGACTTACGGCACTTTAGAAACTGCCGGCACCTAAGAAAAGTAAAGAAAATAACAAATCTCCCGTAAAAGTCTAACATGTCTCCCAAAAATAAGCCTGACACATAAAAACCCCTATATCCGCAACCCCCCCTCCCACTACTAATAATAAATGTATTAACCCCTAGACCGACAACCCCCCACAACGCAATAAGCCTAATTAAACTATTAACCCCTATATCGCCATTAAAACCCACACCGCAAGTAATAACTACATTATTAACCCCTAATTCCGCCAACCCCAACCTCACAAAACTACCTATTAAAACTATTAACCCCTAATCCGTCATTAACCCACAACGCAATAAACCTATTAAATTATTAACCCCTAAACCGCCAAAGCCCACAACGCAATAAACCTATTAAAGTATTAACCCCTAAACTGCCAAAGCCCACAACGCAATAAACCTAACCCCTAACCTAACCCCCCCAACCTAATCCCCCTAACCTAACACCCCCTAAATGAACCCAAATTACCTAATTTACAAAATACTAAAGTTACTATTAAATTAAAAAACCTAACACTACTTTAAAAATACAAATAAACTAAGTATAAATTAAATTGACAGTGTAATCAAAATTCTGGAGTAGACTATCCCTTTAAGATACAATTACAGTAAATAAAAAAAAATCTAAGATTACAGAAAATAATAAAGAAAATTACTAAATTTTACAAAACTTATACCTAATCCCTATGCAAATAAAAAGCCCCCACAAATAAAAAAAACCCTAATCTAATGAACTACCAGTAGCCCTTAAAAGGGCTTTTTGCAGGGCATTGACCCAAAATAATCAGCTTTTTCAAGAAAATACACCCCCAACAGAAAAAACCCCCAACCACCAAACTCCCCTAAATAAAATAACCTAACACTCAGCTCTTTTACTGCCCACCCTATCTAAATAAAATTAAAAAAAAAAAAATCCCTTAAAAAACCCTAAGTCTAACCCCCAAGTGGTCCTCACCTATCCTGAAGTCCGGCGGAGAAGGTCCTGTTCCAGGCGGTGAAGTCTTCTTCCAAGCGGCAACCTCTTCTTTCTTCTTCCAGGAACCAGCCGGAGCGGAGGGCGGAGCTGAAGACAGATGACTGCGGAGCTAAAGACCCGGCGACCCTGGAAACTGAAGACTGCGAGCCTGGAACTGAAGACCAGCGACCACGGAGTCATGGAGCGTGGAGGATCTCTTCATACGATCTCCCCCGCCATACACTGAATAGGAATTCAGGGTACGCAATCAAAAATGGGAGGAGAGCTACCTGAAATCCTATTGGCTATTCAAATCAGCCAATAGGATAAGCGCTACTGAAATTCTATTGGCTGATTTGAATAGCCAATAGAATTTCAGTTCCTCTTGTGGCTGAGCACAAAATTACAAACTGATGTCTTATGTTGAATCTTTAAATAATGATACATTTAACTTGAAAATTTTAATTCTATCAAATTTTTTGGATGTGTCAGTTATAGCTAATCAAGGTGCCTTGACTACAAAAGTTCCACGTTAAAATGACTTCCCTAATTAGCCTCCTAAGGGCTAACAGTTTTTCACCCCAAACATCAAATAAGGGGAATCCCTGTGTCACAGTTTTTGTAGGGCATGAAGTAACTGTACAACAAATGATGATTTTATCAAAGAATCAAAAGAGTTGACAAAACGTATTAGGGACAGAGGGTACCCTAAAAAAATGATTAGCACAGCATACCAACGTCAGCATAAACGAACACAGGAAGAGAGTATCTTTGATGTTTTCAGCCAAAAAATCTAATAAAAGACAGAGAGGGCCAATAAGATTTATATCAAGGTATAATGAAAGCTGGGAGGATTTGAGGAAAATAATGCATAGATATTGGCATATCCTCCTGACAGATACTAAATTATGTCAAATCTTGACTCCTGAACCTTTAATGACTACACGTAGGGCTCCTAATCTATGTGACAGCCTGGTCCATAGTCATTATGTTCGGCCACAGTCTGATGGTAACTGGCTGGACAGGAGGAGTATGGAGCCAGGGTGTTATCCATGTAAACAATGCAAAGCTTGCAACTATATAGAAAGAATAAGTTTTTTCTCTGACAGAAAAGGTAAAATTTATAGGATTCGCTCCAAGATAACGTGTAGAACTGAGGGTTTGGTATATCTAGCCAAATGCAATTGTCCCCAATATTACGTGGGTAAAACCACAAGGGCTCTACGAGATTGCACACTTGAACATGTAAGAGACATTGAACACGATGTCACGACTTCAAGTGTGGCGAGACATTTTACTCTCCAAACTGTTTTAGGCTTATAGGTATTGATAAGGTCAATTTGGGTATTCGTTGGTGGCAATTATAGATAAAATATTGCTTACCAGCGAGAAGTAAGTGGATTTTTAATTTGGGAACCCTTACGCCCCATGGCGCCTGAATGAAGAGAACAACTTAGGCCATTTTTTATGATTGCATATCATTTTGAGCAGAATCTAAATGGTCTGTTAATAACTTATGTTGCTTTTATGTTTAATTTTAAGCTTGAAGTGGCATTTAACTATAAATCACTGTCACTGTAAGTGAATCAGCCTCTGCATAAGTAGGCAACTATAAGGTCAATAGTAATATGTAAATATACACCAAGTATGGTTGCTTTAATATAAATTGTTACATACAATTAATTGAAACAGAAGAGTTTTTATTGTAAAGATACATTTACTAATGAAATTTAGTTAATAGGAATCAATATTCACCAGCTATGTTTCTGGAGGTGGTGGCACCTGAATATCTCTTTAAAAGAGGACTGCACTAAATTCATTTATACAATTGCCCGGATGAAGCCAAAGAATTGGTGAAACGTACGTCGGCTTTGACAACGGCTCTGTCTGACTTGAGCTACAGTGGGGAGGACGCTCTGAGTAGCTTGTGCAGCTTTCTAGCTACTCAGCTGTGTCAAGTTCCATTGCCGTGAGGATTTCCTTTCAAGCAGCAAGTGAGAAATGTGTAGAGGGAGGAATTATTGCTACGACCATCAGTTTGCGCCACGGCATGTGTGTGCTGGGATCAACCGGCCCTTCGGCTGTGTAGCGCTTAAAGTACTCTCCTTCCAGGATCACTTAGAAACCAACATTAAACAAGCGGTTTGTTGTTTCTCACTTGAGGAATTGCCACAGACGGATTACAATAACGGGGACAGATCTTTATATACCGGTTCATGGGAAAATCTGCTATTTAAGAGACAGCAACAACATAGCAATAACTTTGGCCAACGATAAGTATAATTTTGCTGTATTGCTTCACATGAACATTTTATGATTATCCTTGGTTGCTCGTTTTCTCAGAGTGTGTTCTCATTTAAACACTATTATTTATTTTATTTAATTTTTCTGTTTCCATGTGATTTAGACAGGTAATAGGTTGTTTATACCTGTTACATTTGTTCTTGCCTATTATTAATTATGTGAACTGTGCACAGTAGGTAAAGATATTTGTGAACTATCATATACTAAGTAAAACATATTGGACGAAGAGTGCTGGTTGTGAGATATCTTTATTTCTTTTCTTTTTTTATTGTATTAGTGCCATTATATCTCAGCACCGATATTACTATATATATCTAAGGTCCTATAGTTTTGATAAGACCTGAGCAAAGTATATTTTTTGGACACAATATAATTTCAGTAGCTCTTATCCTATTGGCTGATTTGAAATTGAAGGCTGAAATCAGCCAATAGGAATTCAAGGGACACCATTTTTAATCACGTACCTTGAATTCCTATTCAGTGTACGGTGGAGATCGTATAAAGAGGATCCTCCCACACTCCATGGCTCCGCGGTCGCGCGGTCTTCAGTTCCAGGCTCGGCCGGTCTTCAGTTCCAGGCTTGCCGGTCTTCAGTTCCAGGGTCGCCAGTCTTCAGCTCCCGCGGTCATCGGTCTTCAGCTCCGGCCCTCCGCTCCACTCCGCCTGTTTCCTGGAAGAAGAAAGAAGAGGTCACCGCTTGGAAGAAGACTTCACACCGCCTGGATGATACCGAGAGGATTAAGAATAATAAATTTCCCACATTTACTGTGGAGGACTTGACTTCATAAGGGTTTGGAACAGCGTCCTGTCAGATTGTTCCTTTAGATTGATGGGAATGTTAGTAGAATTCAAACTGAAGCAGTTAAATACTATCTCTGATGAAATTAATTGTTTACAAATTGAATTGAATACACGTAGTATTGATAATATGTTTGGTAAATTTGACAAAACTTTGCAAATCACCATGGCAGAGACCAAAAAAACCTAATCATGGATATTAAACATGATAAGTATTTGAGGGATCTAGGGGATTATGAGTCCAATAAAATATATATTTGGAATAGAAAGCACTAATTACAGAAGGGAACATGACCAGATTAAATTTCCCAAAGGAAATAAAAATTAGAAACAGAAATAAAAATAAAAATAAAAATGGTAATAAGAATCCTAAATCTAAAAAAGGTCACATTCAATGAGAGTGAAGCAGAATCCTCAGGGGACTATTCGTCCTCAGGTGAGGAAAGGGAAGAGACAGAAGCTGGTAGTACAACACACAAATCTGACAATATGTCTCTTATTACCCCTGTATCAAATGTGGGCACCAAATATTCGTTAGAACAAGAAAGAGGGATTGAAACTCTAGCTTCAGGGAATACTGAGCAGGCTGAAAATTGTGCAGGTTTTTTCAAGGCACCAAAAAGGTTCGAAGGGGGGGAGGAGAAAAGGGAGAAAAGGGAATTCTCAAAGGGACCCCATTACCCCCGAGAAGGGGCAAGGTCTCAGACCAAGTACAAGTAAACTCCGTTGTCAATTTGTCCTCACATCCACCTCAATGAATTGGAATACAAAGTTTTGAGCTTTGGTCTCAACTTTGTACCTACCAATAATTTCAATCTTTTCCAAACGTTGGTGGATGTTAACAGGCTGATAAGGAATTATAACCTTAAAAAAAACATTACAACACAACATCTAATGAACTTCCCATTAGATAGGGAAACTACTGATTACCATACAGTTTGTAAAGATTCCCCCCTCTTTCCTTTGGGGAGGCCTGGGATTTAGAGAATTTGGAGGTGTTGCGAACAGAGGGACTACTAGAACTGGATACTTCAGATAACACAATTGAAATAGGGTCCGTCTTTTCGCCCTACCTCCAAATACTATCCCATACATAGCAGAGGCACAATTTTGGAAAAATTTCAGAGTAGGGTAGAATTTGATTTAAACAAATTGGCTTACACCACTCATGAGAGTAATTACTCTAACCTTAGCAAGGATGAGTTTTCTACACTGAATAGTCTAAAAAAGAATCACAACCTGGTGATCAGGTCAGCTGATAAGGGGGGGGTCAGTAGTTGTTATGGATAAAGTTTTTTTTGTCCAAGAAGCACTAAGACAACTTACTGACCCCTCACAATACCAAGTATTAGATTTCAATCCTGTACATCGCTTCAAACGAGATTTATTACAGTTATTGGATGATGGTAAGGAAGAAGGGTATATAGATCAATCCACATTTGATTTTTTGGTGGTTAGATATGCCCTATAACTCCCATCTTCAATTTCTTGCCCAAAGTCCACAAGTCTCTTGTGGACGTAAAGGGCAGACCCATTATTAGTGGTATTGGCTCTCTGTTTGAACCCCCTTTCTCAGTGGCTGGATGAAATTTTGCAGCCTCTGGTTAAGGGTCTGAATAGTTATCTAAGAGACACCAAACAACTATTAAATGAGATGGATAATGTTGTTTGGAGAGAGGGATACAGTTGGCTCACAATTGATGTTGTGGCACTGTACTCCTCCATTCCACACAGTAAGGGTCTAGAAGCTTTGAATTTCTGCCTGTCAAGATTACGAACTATAAGCCACAGGTTTTGTGGCTTTATCCTTAGAGTAACAGAATTCTTATTAACACACAATGCCTTTACCTTTGAAGGAGTTCATTACCTCCAGAGATGTGGGACAGCTATGGGGGCAAAATTTGCCCCTTCATACGCCAACCTTTTTATGGGTTGGTGGGAGCTGTCCCACATCTTTGGATGTGATGAACTTTGGAAACATAAGATCATGTATTATAGGAGGTACATTGACGACCTGCTATGATCTGGTATGGTACGGAAAGAAGAAGCTTTAAGCTTTGTATCCTTACTTAATGAAAATGGTATTGGCATAAAATTCACATTTGAATTTAATAAAACAAGCATTAATTATTTGGATGTTACTCTGACAGGCATAAATAATAATCTTGTTAGTAGTAAAGTATACAGGAAACCCATCACTGGCAATACCCTCCTCCATGCCAAAAGCAACCATCCGAAAAGAGTCTTTAAGTCGGTCCTTAAAGGACAATTCATTAGACTCCGGAGGAATTGCTCAACGGATAATGGAATATGAAACACAATCCTTAGAGCTGGAGGAGAGGTTCTGCGAAAGAGGCTATAAAAGAGACCAAGTCAGTCATCAAAGATTGAATATTGGGGCCAAACCAAGAAATAATCTATCTTGAAGATAGAACCAAGGATAAAACAAAGGAATTTGAGGGGGTATCTTTTATTACCCAATATAGCAACCAATTCCACCGCATCTGTAACATTGTTAGAAAACATTTCAATATTCTAAAAGCAGATGATGGCTTGTAGATACGGTTTTCAAAAGGGTGTAGATATGCCTTCAGACGTGGTGTAAGCCTTAGCAACATACTTGCTCCTACACAGCTCAGAACTAGGGATGAGGCAGGCTCATCCTGGATGACATTTAAAGGTACCTTTAAATGTAATTACACACAATGTACTGCCTGTGAATTTTTACCAACAGGGAGTAGGCTTCAGAAGCTGTGTAACTGGAGAGATTTTTCAACATTTCTCTTGTCTGAATTGCAGAACAAGGTTCGCAATTTATTTACTTACCTGCATAGAATGCAATGTACAGTATACAGGACTCACAACTAGAGAGACTAGAGAAAGGATCAGGGAACACATTTCAAATATTAAAAATGGTAAATTAACTACACCTCTGGTTCAGCACTTTAAAATCTGTCATCAAATAAGTATCAAGTCATTAAGATGGACCATTATAGAACAGGTCAGAACAAATAAAAGAGGAGGTGACAGAGAAAGATTGCTGGAAAAAAGAGAGGTGTTTTGGATACACAGACTCAGGACCAGAGTCCCAGAAGGGTTAAACTCAGAATTTGACCTAATAAATTTCTGGGAATAAGAATCCTGGTCCTGGGTCTGTGTTTCCATCCATTTTTTAGCTCTGATATGTGTAACTACAACACTGTGTCTTCACATACCTGTTTAGTATAGATTCGAGAGAGAAAAATATCTATACATTAAAAAATATCTTTTGTATATATATAGGTATGTGTGTAATCTGTAGGCTTGTCAACATTGAATCAGGTTTTCACTTTGTTGGTTCATATGTATTGGTTAACAAAGTATTTATACATATTTATTGAACAAATCAGAAGGAGGAATTTGGAAAATTTACTATCTCCTTATAATTAACAAATGTTCTAACAAGCATTGATGTGACTTTTTGTTTAGATTACTTTAGATTACATTATATCAGGGTTCACCTTTCAAAAAGTATTAAGCTTATTTTATTCTCATTCATGTATGGTTGATTGTTTTAGTTTAAAATTCACATTTGATGTGTATATCATAGATTTTTGATATGGGACAAATGTCTTCCTGTTATATCTAATTTGAGAAGGGCTGGATATAGCTTCACTCCAGGTATGGTTTTAATTATCTTTTAACCAATCAGGTAACAGGAACCAGTTTATAGGACTGGTGCTCACCTGAGACTGTAGCTACGATTACGGCTTAATTGCCGAAACATGTCAGCAATCAGTCACTGAAGTGAAGCTATCTCCAACTGCTGCACAGCTTGTGAATCCTATACCCTTGTTGGGACAAAGATTTTTTTATTTGCAATAAAAGAAATTGGAACTTACCACCGGCTGTCTGTGCACCTCATTTGTTATTGTTGAAACAGCTTTCTAGCTACTCAGCTGTGTCAAGTTCCATTGCCGTGAGGATTTCCTTTCAATCAGCAAGTGAGAAATGTGTAGAGTGAGGAATTATTGCTACGACATCAGTTTGCGCCACGGCTTGTGTGTGCTGGGATCAACCGGCCTTCGGCTGTGTAGCGCTTAAAGTATCTCCTTCCAGGATCACTTAGAAACCAACATTAAACAAGCGGTTTGTTGTTTCTCACTTGAGGAATTGCCACAGACGGATTACAATAACGGGGACAGATCTTTATATACCGGTTCATGGGAAATTCTGCTATTTAAGAGACAGCAACAACATAGCAATAACTTTGGCCAACGATAAGTATAATTTTGCTGTATTGCTTCACATGAACATTTTATGATTATCCTTGGTTGCTGTTTTCTCAGAGTGTGTTCTCCTCATTTAACACTATTATTTATTTTATTTAATTTTTCTGTTTCCATGTGATTTAGACAGGTAATAGGTTGTTTATACCTGTTACATTTGTTCTTGCCTTATTATTAATTATGTGAACTGTGCACAGTAGGTAGTTTAAAGATATTGTGAACTATCATATACTAAGTAAAACATATTGGACGAAGAGTGCTGGTGTGAGATATCTTTATTTCTTTTCTTTTTTTATTGTATTAGTGCCATTATATCTCAGCACCGATATTACTATATATATCTAAGGTCCTATAGTTTGATAAGACCTGAGCAAAGTATATTTTTTGGACACAATAGAATTTCAGTAGCTCTTATCCTATTGGCTGATTTGAAATTGAAGGCTGAAATCAGCCAATAGGAATTCAAGGGACACCATTTTTAATCACGTACCTTGAATTCCTATTCAGTGTACGGTGGAGATCGTATAAAGAGGATCCTCCACACTCCATGGCTCCGCGGTCGCCGGTCTTCAGTTCCAGGCTCGCCGGTCTTCAGTTCCAGGGTCGCCAGTCTTCAGCTCCGCGGTCATCGGTCTTCAGCTCCGCCCTCCGCTCCACTCCGCCTGTTTCCTGGAAGAAGAAAGAAGAGGTCACCGCTTGGAAGAAGACTTCACCGCCTGGAACAGGACCTTCTCCGCCGGACTTCAGGACAGGTGAGGATCACTTGGGGGTTAGACTTAGGGGTTTTTAAGGGATTTTTTGGGGTTTTTTTTTTAGATAGTGTGGGCAGTAAAAGAGCTGAATTCCCTTTTAAGGGCAATGCCCAACAAATGATCTTTTCAGGGCACTGGGTAGTTTAGGGTTTTTAGTGTTAGGTTATTTTATTCGGGGGTTGGTGGGTGGGGTGTTTTACTGTTGGGGGGTTGTGTATTTTCTTGAAAAAGAGCTGATTATCTTGGGGCAATGCCCTGCAAAAAAAGATATTTTAAGGGCTACTGGTAGTTTATTAGATTAGGGGGTGTTTTTATTTTGGGGAGCCTTTTTTATTTTCATAGGGATTAGGTATAATTTTTGTAAAATGTGGTAATTTTCTTTATTATTTTCTGTAATCTTAGATTTTTTTTATTTTCTCTAATTGAATCTTAAAGGGACAGTCTACTCCAGAATTTTGATTAGACTGTCCCTTTAATTTATACTTAGTTTATTTCTATTTTTAAAGTAGTGTTAGGGTTAGGTTTTTTGTAATTTAATAGTATCTTTAGTATTTTGTAATTTAGGTAATCTGGGTTCATTTAGGGGGTGTTAGGTTAGGGGCGTTAGGTTGGGGGGGTTAGGTTAGGGGTTTGTTTTATTGCGTTGTGGGCTTTGGTGGTTAAGTGGTTAATAGGTTTATTGCATTGTGGGTTAATGGCAGATTAGGGGTTAATAGTTTTAATGGGTTTATTGCGTTGTGGGTTAATGGCAGATTAAGGGTTAATAGTTTTAATAGGTAGTTTGCGATGTTGGTGTTGGCGGATTTAGGGGTTAATAATTTAGTTATTACTTGCGGTGTGGGTTTGATGGCGGATATAGGGGTACACTTTATTAGTTATTGCGGTGGGGGATTGCGGTTGACAGGTAGATAGACATTGCGCATGCGTTAGGTGTTAGTATATTTTTGCAGGCATGTTCAGGAGTTACGGTGCTCCCATACTCAGCGCAAGGCTTGCTACAGCTGCCTTTTATAGCAAGGTAAAAATGGAGTAAGATTTCTCCATTTTCGACACGTAAGTCCTTGCGCTGGATATTGGATACCGATTTATGACGCGGTCCCATGTTAGCCTATGAGATTAAAAATTGCGGGCGACAGGTGAAATATACGTGCCGCATTTATATGCAGCACTGTATATAGGATACCAAACCTGCGCAAAAACCGGCGTCGCCAGCTTTTGCGGGCGACGCCACATATGTAATGGGGCCCCTGAACTGGCTACAGGTTTGTTGAGTGTCATGTTTTACTGCATGTTAGAAATATGGCTAAGTCAAAAGGATAGTCCAAAAAGTTAAGAGAAAAGATCATCGCCCTTCACAAACAAGGAACAAAATACAAAAAAGATAGCGAAGGCACAGAATGTTTCTAGAGACACAGACACATAAAAACCCCTATATCTGCAACCCCCCCTCTCACTACTTATAATAAATGTATTAACCCCTAGACCGACAACCCCCCACAACGCAATAAGCCTAATTAAACTATTAACCCCTATATCGCCATTATAACCCACACCGCAAGTAATAACTAAATTATTAACCCCTAAATCCGCCAACCCCAACCTCCCAAAGTACCTATTAAAACTATTAACCCCTAATCCGCCATTAACCCACAACGCAATAAACCTATTAAATTATTAACCCCTAAACCGCCAAAGCCCACAACGCAATAAACCTACTAAAGTATTAACCCCTAAACTACTAAAGCCCACAACGCAATAAACCTAACCCCTAACTTAACCCCCCAACCTAATCCCCCTAACCTAACATCCCCTAAATGAACCCAAATTACCTAATTTACAAAATACTAAAGTTACTATTAAATTAAAAAAACCTAACACTACTTTAAAAATACAAATAAACTAAGTATAAATTAAATTGACAGTGTAATCAAAATTCTGGAGTAGACCATCCCTTTAAGATACAATTACAGTAAATAAAAAAATCGAAGATTACAGAAAATAATAAAGAAAATTACCAAATTTTACAAAAACTATACCTAATCCCTATGCAAATAAAAAGCCCCCCCAAAATAAAAACACCCCCTAATCTAATGAACTACCAGTAGCCCTTAAAAGGGCTTTTTGCAGGGCATTGCCCCAAAATAATCAGCTCTTTTTCAAGAAAATACACCCCCCAACAGTAAAAACCCCCACCCACCAATCTCCCCTAAATAAAATAACCTAACACTAAAAACTCTAAACTACCCATTGCCCTGAAAAGGGCATTTGTTGGGCATTGCCCTTAAAAGGGCATTCAGCTCTTTTACTGCCCACCCTATCTAAATAAAATAAAAAAAAATAAAAATTCCTTAAAAAACCCTAAGTCTAACCCCCAAGTGGTCCTCACCTATCCTGAAGTCCGGCGGAGAAGGTCCTGTTCCAGGCGGTGAAGTCTTCTTCCAAGCGGCGACCTCTTCGTTCTTCTTCCAGGAACCAGCCGGCGTGGAGCGGAGGGCGGAGCTGAAGACCAATGACCACGGAGCTAAAGACCGGCGACCCTGGAACTGAAGACTGGCGAGCCTGGAACTGAAGACCGGCGACCGCGGAGTCATGGAGCGTGGAGGATCCTCTTCATACGATCTCCGCCATACACTGAATAGGAATTCAAGGTACGCAATCAAAAATGGCGTCCCTTGAATTCCTATTGGATGATTAGAGCCTTCAAATTCAAATCAGCCGATGGGAGGAGAGCTACTGAAATCCTATTGGCTATTCAAATCAGCCAATAGGATAAGCCCTACTGAAATTCTATAGGCTGATTTGAATAGCCAATAGAATTTCAGTAGCTCTTATCCTGTTGGCTGATTTGAAATTGAAGGCTGAAATCAGCCAATAGGAATTCAAGGGACGCCATTTTTAATCACATACCTTGAATTCCTATTCAGTGTACGGCGGAGATCGTATAAAGAGGATCCTCCACACTCCATTGCTCCGCGGTCGCCGGTCTTCAGTTCCAGGCTCGCCGGTCTTCAGTTCCTGGGTCGCCAGTCTTTAGCTCTGCAGTCATCGGTCTTCAGCTCCGCCCTCCGCTCCACTCCGGCTGGTTCCTGGAAGAAGAAAGAAGAGGTCACCACTTGGAAGAAGACTTCACCGCCTGGAACAGGACCTTTTCCACCGGACTTCAGGACAGGTGAGGATCACTTGGGGGTTAGACTTAGGGGTTTTTAAGGGATTTTTTTTGGGGGGGGTTTAGATAGTGTGGGCAGTAAAAGAGCTGAATTCCCTTTTAAGGGCAATTCCCAACAAATGACCTTTTCAGGGCAATGGGTAGTTTAGGGTTTTTAGTGTTAGGTTATTTTATCTGGTGGGTTTGGTGGGTGGTGTTTTTTACTGTTGGGGGGGGTTGTGTATTTTCTTGAAAAAGAGCTTATTATCTTGGGGCAATGCCCTGCAAAAAGCCATT
The DNA here is from genome assembly GCF_027579735.1 of Bombina bombina. Taxonomy (NCBI): domain Eukaryota; kingdom Metazoa; phylum Chordata; class Amphibia; order Anura; family Bombinatoridae; genus Bombina; species Bombina bombina. The sequence goes on along the minus strand of NC_069501.1, from coordinate 653,214,236 downwards.
TTAAGGGCTACTGGTAGTTTATTAGATTAGGGGGTGTTTTTATTTTGGGGAGCCTTTTTTATTTTCATAGGGATTAGGTATAATTTTTGTAAAATGTGGTAATTTTCTTTATTATTTTCTGTAATCTTAGATTTTTTTTATTTTCTCTAATTGTATCTTAAAGGAACAGTCTACTCCAGAATTTTGATTAGACTGTCCCTTTAATTTATACTTAGTTTATTTGTATTTTTAAAGTAGTGTTAGGGTTAGGTTTTTTGTAATTTAATAGTATCTTTAGTATTTTGTAATTTAGGTAATCTGGGTTCATTTAGGGGGTGTTAGGTTAGGGGGGGGTTAGGTTAGGGGTTCGGTTTATTGCGTTGTGGGCTTTGGTTGTTTAGTGGTTAATAGGTTTATTGCATTGTGGGTTAATGGCAGATTAGGGGTTAATAGTTTTAATGGGTTTATTGCGTTGTGGGTTAATGGCAGATTAAGGGTTAATAGTTTTAATAGGTAGTTTGTGATGTTGGGGTTGGCGGATTTAGGGGTTAATAATTTAGTTATTACTTGCGGTATGGGTTTGATGGCGGATATAGGGGTACACTTTATTAGTTATTGCCTTGGGGGATTGCGGTTGACAGGTAGATAGACATTGCGCATGCGTTAGGTATTAGTTTATTTTTGCAGGCATTTTCAGGAGTTACGGTGCTCCCATACTCAGCGCAAGGCTTGCTACAGCTGCCTTTTATAGCAAGGTAAAAATGGAGTAAGATTTCTCTATTTTTGCCACGTAAGTCCTTGCGCTGGATATTGGATACCGATTTATGACGCGGTCCCATGTTAGCCTATGAGAGTAAAAATTGCGGGCGCCAGGTGAAATATACGTGCCGCATTTATATGCAGTGCTGTATATAGGATACCAAACCTGAGCAAAAACCGGCATCGCCAGCTTTTGCGGGCGACGCCACATATGTAATGGGGCCCCTGAACTGGCTACAGGTTTGTTGAGTGTCATGTTTGACTGCATGTTAGAAATATGGCTAAGTCAAAAGGATAGTCCAAAAAGTTAAGAGAAAAGATCATCGCCCTTCACAAACAAGGAACAGGATACAAAAAGATAGCAAAGGCACAGAATGTTTCTAGAGACACTGTTGGGATCATAGTTTGCAAGTTCAAAGTTAAAGGAACAGTGGTTACACTACCTGGAGGGGGCAGAAAAAGGAAGCTATCAACATCTGCAAACAGATTTCTGAGAAGACAGGTTGAGAAAAACCCTCAAGTGACTGCAAAAGACCTGCAGCAAGACTTGGTGGCAAAAGTCATTGAGGTTTCAGTTTGCACAGTAATGCGCATACTAAACGCAGAAGGTTTATATACCAGAACTGAAAATCATATAAATAAGCCACATACATTTTAGGATTCTGTTCTGTGGAGCGATGAAACAGAACTGGAACTTTTTGGCCCAAAGGTTCAGCAGTATGTCTGGAGAAAGAAAAATTAAGCATACGCTGAAAAGAACACTCTGCCTACAGTTAAGCATTGTGGTGGCTTAGTGATGTTCTGGCGCTGCTTTGCATCCTCTGGCACTGGAAACCTGCATGTGTGTGGAAGGCAAGATGGATTAATTAAAGTATCAGGAAATCCTAGGAGAAAACGTCATGCCGTCTGTGAGGGAGCTGAAGCTTGGGCGTCATCGGACCTTCCAACAGGACAATGATCCCAAGCATACCTCAAATTCCACCAAGATGTGGTTGCAGAAGTAGTCCTGGAAGATTCTACAGTGGCCATCAGATTCACCTGACTTGAACACCATAAAAAATATCTGGTGGGATTTGAAGAAGGCAGTTGCAGCACGCAAACCTAAGAATATTACTGAACTGGAGGCTATTGCTCATGAGGAATGGGCTAAGATTCCTCAGGAACGCTGACAGAAGCTGTTGTCTAGCTACACATTTCATTTGCAGCAGGTTGTTACAGCAAAAGGGTGCTCTACTAAGTACTAAAGATGCTTGCCATGAATAATTTTGAGACTGCAGAATTCATTAAAAGTTGCATTATCAGTTGAATTTGGGGAAACCACTGAAGCATTCAATGTGTTGAGCTATTTCATTTGCTTAAGTTTTATTTGTTCATTGCAAACAGCTGAAAGTCTGTACATTTTGACAGGCCCACTTCTCTTACGGTTAAAGTACAGGGAGCTGTAACTTGTGCTACAGGAAGAATATAGAAATAAAAGTGTTCAGCTTGACAAAGGCTGCATTTGACAGCTAAAACGCATAGTTTAGACACGCCTTTTGACCCATGTCAGTAAAGCCATAGACTGATTGAAGTGCAACTCGAGTTACACCTTGGCGGTTTTTCTAATGCTGCCTACAGCAAGTTGTGACTAATATTCAGGATTGGCCTTTGAGGATTTTCTGCAAAATTAGGTTCATCTATCTATTAACTGTATAATGTTACTCCTGAAAGGATTAAAGATTGCATTTCTGTTTTTTTAAAAATATATTACCAACCACACAAGGAAAGGCTACAAACTTTGATTCAAGGCTATCCATGGGTTTGATAAAAGGCTGCTGTGTTTGCAGATATAGCAATTGCTTCAACTTTGGGATAACTTGAACCTGCCTAAAATTGGGATATCCTGTATCTGCTCAAATCAGCACATGAGAAAACCAAAAAAGACTCTTTTAGTGTTATGTGAATCGGTTGGGCACTTTAACGGGACAGTCAACAGCCGAAACAACTTTATCCCATACCTTTGATCTGCCCAAGACAATGCGCCTACATCGCATCCCATTATCAACACCTCTAACGTTATACGAGTAATCGTCCAAATCACATACGTTATTTCTTGCCAATAGGAAGGCAAGGTACGCTATTTTGAACCGGCTACCTTGCAATGAATCTTCAGTGTACGGTGGGGACCATATAAAGAGGATGCTCCACGCTGGATGTCTTCATCGCTCTGCTCCGTGCCGCCAGGATGAAGATAGAAGACGCCCCCGCAATGGATGAAGATGTCACCGCCTGGATGTCCGGACTTCAGCAACCATGAGTAGCTATTCTGGGATTAGTGTTAGGTATTTTTTTTTTTTTTTTGGGGTGTTTTTTTCAGATTTGGGCTTTTGAAAATGAGCTAAATGCCCTTTAAGGGCAATGAAAAGAGCTGAATGCCCTTTTAAGGACAATGCCCATACAAATG